>NC_132848.1:69958897-70275897 GCF_048164855.1 Canis lupus baileyi | reverse complement strand
TATGTGCAACCGGGAGAGGGAAAGAGAGGACTTGATAGAATCAGGAAAAATCTGCACTCCTTTTCTCACGAGACCCTTAAACTCAGAAATCTGAAATTGGAAAATGCACCTTTACACACGCACCTGGGGTTTTGTTTTTTTCCTCATTTCGGGGTGAGAATCCCTGGTTGGTGGGCAGGGTCAAGGTGGAGGGCGGGTACCCAAAGTGAACCTGGGTCAGACCGCTCCGGTTGGTAATCGGTTCACGAGGCCCTGAAGAGGCCAAGCAGGCTGGTGCCCAAAGCTCAGAAACAACCACAGTTATCGTTGACCCAAGAATTGGAGGCGCCGCACAGCGCGGACGGCCACCTCTGCGAGTTCTGTGTAGACGTAGGTCATCTCAACGCTCCCTTCGTATAAGCCCAGTCTGGCGGCTTTCAATCCAGCCCCCGAAGCCTCTGGAACTTGGGGGGTAAACGTCAGCCAGCCAGGCCCCCAGGCCCCTCACCCCCCTGGTGACCCATCCGATGCCTTTTCCTACAAACATTCAATCGAAACAGAACCTCAAGGACTGGAGTCCCCCGTCCTAATTCCAACCGATGGTAGGGAAACGCTCTGGAAGGGGACGAGCATGGCCCCGTCTCAGACCCGCCTCGGGTGGCAGTGGGCCGTGCCTCCGGGCGCCGCAAAGACCCCCGGCTGCTCCTGGCTTCCTTGGGTCATTTTCCCAGAAGATGGGACTCTCCAGGTCATAGTTAGTGATGGAAGGCTTCCACCTAAAAGCGGCCACTGTGGCGCTCCCTTTGGGGAAGTTTTGGGTCAGAGTGAGGAAAGAAGGAAGCTCTTCGTGATAGATGATCTAACTGCAAAGAGGAGGAGAAGGTGGCAAACGAGAACAGGAGGTTTGTGCCGAGACCCCCCGAGCAGACCCCGGTCCCCACTGCATCGCCTTCTGAAGGCCAAGATTGAGCCCACAGCAGTGACACGCTCCCACTGGGCGACTAGAGGCATTTCCACTTCCCCGGCTGGTGGCATATCAGGGCTTTGGGTTTTGAAGCTCGGGCCTGGGGAGCTTAAGCAGTGGGGCCAGGCCGCACAGCTTATTATATCTGCGTGGGGGCCACAGAGAGGCTTCAGGGAGCCGTGTGTCGGCGCGGGGGAACAGGACGCGGCGTGTGGTTAGTTACATTCAGAGCCTCTGCAGACAAAACCCTGCACAACCCTGGGGCCTTCCTCGTTGATTTGTCCCCAGAAGTGGACAGGTCCCGGACCAAGCTAATTCATCGGGTTCCTTCGGGAGAATGACGATGAGCTGCAGGAATAGTCTCACTTCCCAGTCCGGGAGGCCACCTGGATGGCTTTGATCCACTCGGTGCGCTCCTTGGGGGTGGCCGCTTGCAAGAAATAGTGAACTTCATCAGCCGTGATGATCTCAAAGAGGTTCTCTTCTTCACTCTTCCTGACTGGTGAAAAAAGACAGTGAATTACGGCGCAGGTGCCCCAGAAAGGCCGCCCAGCCCTCCCTCCTTTGGCGAGGGATGCAATCTTAATGTTTTCAGTGTTCTGAGAGAATGAAGTGTGTGGTTTGCAGATTCACCATCCCTGTGTGATCATATATAGTCATTGTATAATTATAAGTATGTAGTATTTATACAGATAGGTACAGAGTATGCTTGTGTGCTTGTGTGAGTGTGAGTGTGCTTAAGAAAGGAGTAAAATAAAAAAAAATTAAAAATTTAAAAAAATTTTAAAAAAAGAAATGAGTAAAATACTCAAGGACAAACATTTCCTTTTATCCTTTACAAGCAAACTAGATTTCTCACTTTTGCACATCAGCCATCTCTAATGAGTACCTCACATGGTGCCTACTGAATACTTTCCCTCTGCTCATAATATAAACCAAGAGCTGACTCAAATATCTTAAAATTAAAAACAAAAACAAAAACAAAACAAAAAACGTAGACCCACTCCCAGGACCGCCGGGACAGCCTTGTTTTTATCACGGTCTAAGTTAGAGTCTCTGCTGAAACATCAAAAAATAGCGAACTGGCCAAGAGTGTGATTAAAACATCCACATCAAATAAGAAATCATAATTGTATCAGGAGAGGACGGTGAGCATACCCAGGGGTAGTGAAAATCTAGCTTTTGCAGCTGTAGTGTTTTCCCCATCAGCCTCTGTAGCACCATAGACCCAAAATGATGCAGTAAACCCAGGGCCGGGATGTCTAAACCACCTGCCCCCGGTGAAGTCCGCCTGCACCGGCACCATTATTCCGCACACCACACCATAGACTTGCGACCTGTCAGGTGACCCCTCATTCCAGAGGAGGAGCTAAGGCCCAGATGCGTTAAGTGATTCACCCAAGATCTTGCCACTAATCAACCGCAGGCAGGTGCCCCTCACTACTGCACAGACCCTGCTTGCTGTGGGAGATCCCTGGTCTGCACGCGTCCAGGGTCCTCCCTAAGGGATTGATTGATTGATTGAGGATTGCTGTTGGCTCCGGACGGCCAGGGGTGGGAAGGAAGCCTCGGCAGACACACGTCTCTCAAACAAAACTTCATTCTTACCATCTGGGTTGCTCTCCACGGAAGTCACGACACAGCCTCTCAAGTGAATTGCTCCCAGAGGTTCTTCTCCCTGGAGAAGAGACGAGCCCCTCGTTAGGTTTCCAGTGTACGAATCCACCTCATCCTGTGGGCTCGGAAGCCGCCCAGACCCCCCCGGCACAGATTAGGGCATCAAAATGGGTAAGAACAGAAGGAGGCCGAAGAAAGCCCCTTCCAGATCCCTGACCCCCCCACTTCACTCGGGGAGGCTGGATGAAGAGACACAAGCCAATCCAAGTTCCATTTCTGGAGGAAGGTGAAGGGCAGGTGGAGAGACCACATCGCCATGTTGCATGATCGAGCTGTTGCATGTTTCCAGAATTCTTTGGCCCCATGCACCTGACACAGCGGCCTAACCCTCGCAGGAGGGAATCAAGGAGCTCTGCCCTGCGATCGGAGGCTGACACCCACCCCCGATGGAGCTGTCTTTACACCTTAGACTTGGCCTCTTTTATTAAGGAAAAGGCCCTCTTCTGAGTTGCCAACAGCCCAAATGGCTGTGACTCACTCAATACTCTCATCCAAACCGGCCCAGAGGAGGAATCATCACTTTTTTGCCCATGAAAACATGACTTGGACTGGTTGAGTTCCTCTGAAAATATCGGATTGGGACAAACAAAGCAAAAATTATGTTGAGTTGACCAAAATAAATGACAATACGGTGATATTTTCTTTCAGCCCTGAGCTTATGCTGGTCTCAAAGCATAAGGCCTCACACCTTCCCAGTGAGAGGGGAGAGGAGAAGGTAGAGGAGGGTCGGAGAAGAAGACATGGGAGGGTTAAAAAAAAATGGGGAGAGAAACAAGCAGAAAGGAGAACAGGAAGCACAGCTAGCAGACGCAGTGGAGGCTTTGAGCGCAACGGGTTTGTTGCCCACAGGCCCTCACCCCGGCGGCGGGGTCGTAGTAGTGCAGGTAGGCAGGGTCTTCTCTCAGAATAAACTTCCTCACTTTCCAGTTTTTCCTCCTGTGCCCCTGTGTTCAGGATCAATAGAAGAAAAGGAATGATGAGTTCCTGGAATCGCTCTGTAATAAGTCTTAGTGCACTTGAAACAAACAAAAAACAGGTAAAATATTAACCCCACCACCAGAACCAGGCCCCAACCCAGGTCTTTGCCAGGGAGATAGCACTAGGACCAGTGAACAATTCGGGTGTTGGGATATTATGGATTAGTTGTTTCTTTTTGTTTTTAAAGACTTTATTTATGAGGAAGAGAGAGAGCACACCTGGGAGGAGGAACAGAGGGAGAGGGACAAGGAGACTCCACACTGAGCCCAGAGCCTGCAGCGGGGCTCGATCCCAGGACCCCAAGATCACGATCTGACGGAAACCAAGAACCAGTTGCTTAGCCAACTGAGCTCCTCATGTGCCTCCTGGATTAGTTGCTGCTAAGATTGTCTTCCCGCTTCAGTATTATATGTGATGGTGCTGTGCCAAGGTACGGACATCCAAGGGGCGATGCAGAGGTTAGGACATAGCCCTCCTCTTCAGAGAGTTTACAACCCATGTAGACGAATAAACTAGCAAATGTCCAACTGCAGTAATTGGTACGGATAATGGATTTCAAGGGAATTAAATGTGGGATATGTAATTGTGGGTTTGGGGGGTCAAAGAGACTCATTAAGATCTGGACTTACCCCCAGAGGACCCACGGGAGTCGGATGGGTGAGAAGGAGGTGGGACGACCTGACAACAAAGACGCAGCAGTGGGAACCTGCCAGGCGTATGCAGACTCTGGTGACTGAGACCGGGACGGCTAGCGCACGGGGGTGCCGGGGAACGGCAGAGGCAAATTCGGGAAAGGGAAAGAGACTCTAAGGCACAAGGTGAGGGTCGTTGCTGATAGCTTCTGAGTCAGAGGCGGGAAGTCACATTTTAGGAAGATTAACGTGGCGGCCTCACGGAGGGCCGGCCAGCGGGCCAGGGGAAAGCTAAGCCAGGGGAAAGCGGAGAAGGTAAACAGAAGGTCATCGGGAAGCGATCGCGAGCATCCACGTAGAATCACTAGGGACTAGCATCGGGCGGCGGCAGCGGAAATGGGAAGAAATCCGCACCGGGACAGACGTGATGAAGGCGAGGAGGCCCTGGGCCTCCGAAACAGGACGACGGCGTTCAGACCGTGAGTTCGGTCAGTGGGGTTCGTGTCTGGTTTACCTTTGTTCCCCCGGCGCCCAGCCCTGGGCCTGGCACGGGGACTCTCACCCCAGAAGCTGCTTCATGTTTGTGCGTAATTGCCTTGAAGTACCCAGTTTCTCAAGATTTTTAAAATGTCACGGAAAACCTGATTTCCCATGGAAAGTTCAAATGACTTAAATATCTCCAGGAGCTATATAATAGGTGTATATATATGTATTAGACTAGAAGATGTATAGTTTCCATCTTGCCAATATGCCGCGTTTTATTCGTTCATTCTCAAGCCCCACGTGTTGGCAGGCACGTATACAAATCTTCCAATACTTTCCACGTGCTCATATAGGGAAAAGTGAAGCATTTGTGGTTTTAGCAAACAATGCGTCCTTCATAACACCAGGTCAGAGGAGTTTAAAGGGAGCTGCCACGAATGGGCCTCGGTTATTTGGCCAAGCACTCGGTCAAGGAGCTCCCCTCCAAAGAGGCTTTTACTTGCTTGAAGGATGGAGCCAGGAAGCTACAGAGTCCTATGGGAGGACACAGGCTGTTTCTCTGCATACATCATATCCAAAAATACTTCTGCAAAGCATCGACTTCTAAAATCCCTTTACTGAATTCTTGCCCTTTGCCTTGGCTAATGTTGCCCGTGAGACGAGATTACTAAAGTTTCTGCCTGACGCCATTTCCTCCTGTGGACCTGTGGACACACACTTCAGGGTCTCTCATGCCACCACTGGGGGAATGACAAGTTCTTATGAATCGTGGAAGAGGGAGGTAACAGGAGGATGTGAAATCAGCCAACCCTGGCCAACTGCCGATCGCCGTCAAGCCCTCCCTGACATCGATGATGGGACGCATGGAGAAGTTTAATGTTAGTAAGTGGGGATCGGGTCGTCTTTCATTTAATGAGTATTTCTGGGAGGGGTTAAGGCATGTGTGAATGAATGCCTGGGGTTTCGGAGAATTGTTGTGGATCTTCCAGCTACTTATATTTAATTTAATTTGCTCTACAGGGACACCCGGGTGGCTCCGTGGTTGAGCGTCTGCCTTCGGGACCTTCCCGGGGTCCTGGGATCGAGTCCCACATCGGGCTCCCTGCAGCGAGCCTGCTTCTCCCTCTGCCTGGGTCTCTGCCTCCCTTTCTGTGTCTCTCATGAATAAATACATAAAATATCTTTCAAAATTTTCTCTACAAAGGTTCATTATCTATTACAGACCAAGGATGCTGAACTACGCAACAGATAGGAGAAAAACACATAATGCATTGTCCTTCCTCATCAGAAAACCTACATATGGTTGACAAATGAGATATTTTATTCATTCTTTCATAAAAGAATGAATTAGATTAAAGGGATTACGTTGAACATAAATCACTATCATTCATCCTCAAACTTGCCACATCCCCCGAGTAGAATTATTTCCTCTGGGACGGGGGAAGTAGGAAGAATGGGGGGAGGACTGACCTCCAGTTGGACACAGCCACTTCCCACCTGTGAGGTGTGGGACTCAGGTGTCCTTTTTCATCATGAGCCTCCTACACACGTTAACCCTGGCCAACTCCCAGGAGCAGACACAGAGCAGTTTCTCTTCATGATACTCGAAGAATTTTTTTTAATCCCCTCAGGTGAGTCTGATAGGAACCAGGTTATAAACTCCCGAGCTAAGAGGATGCAAACGTTAAAGGAGGCAGGCCGTCAACCAAAATAGAAGAGGTTTCTGTTCCCTGTCCCTCCCCACTCCCCGAAATTAGGGGAAATGATATTGTAAAAGAGCAAAATTTCCGAATGCACATAGATTTCTGTTTTCTGTTAAAAGGTGGCTAAGAGGGATGACTCTTTAAATAAAGAAAAAGGCCAGCTTTTAAGAAAAAGGCCAGCTCTGTGGTTCTCAGCCTTGGCCCCACACATCAGAATCATTTGCAGAGCTCTGAAATCCGGAGACTCCGACCTAATTGGCCTGGGGTGAATTTTTAACAGATCCCTGGAGGATTCAAATGTGTGCCAAGTGGGCTAGCTGCGGCTAAATTGTAGTTATCAAAGGTCAGGTAGAGGAAGGCGAAGAAGAGCCCAGAAGCAAGCCTACTTCCCGTCCCCACTGTCTTCCACACACACTCAGATAACCATGTCTCGACCACCCGGGGTATGGCCTGGGGTGCTTCGCCCAGACCTGACATCCGTCCAGCCCAGACTTCGTCTACCCGCGTTCAGCCTTCACGGTCAGTCTCCTCAGGGCTCCCTCGACTCTAGACTAAGCCTCGTCCCATCAACCAACCCAAGGAAGTCGCAGTTGACAGCAAGATAGAGTTACAGGCGGAATCGGGAAAATAGGGAAATCACAGAATTCCTTCCCAAGCTCCTCTTGTCTTAACATCCACCTTCTGGGGCAGCCCGGGTGGCGCAGCGGTTTAGCACCGCCTTCGGCCCAGGGCGTGACCCTGGGGTCCCGGGATCGAGTCCCACGTCGGGCTCCCGGCACGGAGCCTGCCTCTCCCTCTGCCTGGGTCTCTGCCTCTCCCTCTATCTCTATCTCTCATGAATAAATAAATAAGAATCTTTAAAAAATAAAAAGTCCACCTTGTGGCTCCTATAATCAAAGAGCCGGGAACACGGCAACGTTGGGCAGGCCCGGAGGTTGCTGGCGACGGGCGAACTCGGCGCACAGGCCCTGGCCAGAGCCTTCCGTATCGGAGGCGGCCCGGTCCTCCCTTTCCCTCTAACCTGGTGGGCGGTCACCGGGGCACCGACGTCGTTAGGATCCCCTGCACGTTCTTTTGCAAGCCCTTGCTCTAGTTCTCTCAGGGCCCTGAACTCTCAAAACCTGCTGTGAAGGGGAGTCTTCCAACGGGCGCCCCGCTTCCCTTGAGGAACTCCAAGTCCGTGTCTACACCTCATGCCGACCCCATCCCGGGTTCCTGTTTTTAAGAGTGAGCCCAAGCCCGCGGCTTCTCCCCTGCAGCCCGCGAGCTGCCCGCAGACGGCTCTCCCCAGCACAGCCCCAGGGCCCGCCTTTCTCTGGCACCAGGTGCGGGATCAGCTTTCACCGTGGCCAGCCCCGACTTCTCCTCAGCCCCCGCCCTCGCATCCCCCTGCCCCGGCCCCCCGGCCTTGGCAGCTGCCGCCCCCCGGGCTCGCCCAGCCGGCCGCGGCCTCCCCCGACGGCAGCCGAGCCCGCAGACCCGCGGCGTCCCTGCTCCCGGGACAGTGGGGCTCCGGAGCTGGCCCGCCCGGCTCCCGCCGTCCCCCCACAATCCAGATCATGATCCCCCGCTGCCGGGGGCACGCTGGCTTCTCCTTGTTTCCGGGCCACTCTGCCCCACGACGGGTAGGCGAGGACAAGCACTTGGCCCATCGGTTCCTTCTCCGGTGGTGAGAAGGGCACCACTTTCTGGAAACCTCTCTTTGCCCCGCGAAGTGGCTACCGAAGAGCTGCCCCGTTGGGAGGCGCGCCTGGGCCCGGCCTGCTCCCCGCCTCCCGCCTAGGCCGCGCTGGCTCCCGCTCCACCCGCTCCGTCTAGGGGCCGGGGACTTGGCCGAACAAAACCAATGAATGGGAACGGAGGAGTTGGGAGGCCTGGTGAGGGCGAGAAGACGGGGCGGGGAAGCACGCACCTGCTTCAGCAGACAGCCCTGCTTGATGATGACCCCTCGGAACTCTTCCTTCAGAATCACGTCGTCATCGCTGGAATTCTCCTCACAGAAGAACCCGCTGTCCGGCTGTTGGGACACCAAGCGCTCAGTGTGGTCACCAGCCTCGGCAGGTGGCTACTTGCCAGGTCTCCTCTCTGCCTGCCCCCTCCAGCGACTGCAGTAGGCTCCTTTGCTCCTTCCTACCCCAACCTAAACTTTAAAGGTTGTCCTTGGCGGGACACCCGGGCGCTCAGCGGTTGAGCATCTGCCTTCGGAGCAGGTCATGACCCTGGGGTCCCAGGCTCGAGTCCCACGTCGGGCTCCCCGCATGGGGCCTGCTTCTCCCTCTGCCTCTGCCTCTCTCTCTCTCTCTCTCTCTCTCTCTCTCGAGTACATAAATAAAATCTTTAAAAAATAAAAAAATAAAAAAAATAAAGGTTGTTCTTGGCCTGCTCATTTCCCCTCCCCCGTGTCTTGTCTCTGGCTGCTTGTCCTCGCTTCTAGATGCTTCCTCATCTCCACCCAAGTGTGACCTTGGCAATACCTAGCCTTTCCTTTTCTCAGGCTCCCCAAGCTATGTTCCAAGTCCAGCTCGGCACAGTTCTTCCTTGTTCAAAGCCTTCCTCCTCTGGGCGCCTCATGGCCAAGTCCTTAGAAGCGGAGTTGGCTAATTTACAAGACACTGCGTGACACAATCTCCATTATGATCTTTACTGTTTAGCCCCTTCGACTTTGAGGAGACCAAGAGCATGACGTGTCCATCCAGCCTCCTGTTCTGAGGTCAAGAGGGAACTGGGACCTGCTCAGCTATACGCAGGTAATGAATCATGCAGAGGAAGAAGCGTTGCTCGGGTGGGTATTTTTAGAATCCCACATTTAAATGGCTATAAACAACCAGATCAAAGGTCTGGAAAACAAAACAAAACAAAACAAAAACTGGCAGTGGAACTTGCCCCAAGTGAAATGAAACTCGCTTGGGGATATTCACTTCATTTTTGTAAGAAAGTGGTTCTCTTAAGTAGTTTCCTAACTTTTGCGCTCTGACCCCGAGTTGAAACAAAACTGCCAAAATCCCCCTAGAAATCCGCAGTGGCTGGCTTTCTTATATGGCCCAAGATTAGGTCCGTATTGTGCAACGTATCCTTTCCCAATCCGTGGTACGCATATACGGAAGATAAGACGAATGGGGGCGGGGGGGGGGGAGATGATTGGGCGAGGGGACGTGGAGAAACACATTTTGTGTCAAGAGTCGTCAAAATACAACTGGCACATCGTGAATTTACAAATCTCCCTCTAGAAAGGAAGCTCCCTCAGGGCCATAATTTTTGCCCAATTATTCTTTTTTTCACTGCTGTTGTCTCCTTTGTCTAGGAGCGTGCCTGGAATGTACTAGGGCCTAATAGGGTTGTTTTTCTTTAAATGAATTATTGCTTGGAATAAGAATAAAGTTTTAAACGTTCACTTAAAAACAATGTGCAACGAGACAACATTTTTCTTCAAAGTGAGTCACTGGATACAGCAGGCATTGCAGAGGAGGCCAAGTCGGGGCTGGGTCCTTTCTTTTGCACATGTGGGTGTGAATTCAAATCAACCCACAATGTGCGTGGGGCAGCCCCCAAGACAGGAAGAGTAAGCGGGTAGCATTTCTCACTTACAAAGTAGTAGAAGGCATCAGGGTTGTCCAGGAAAGGGTGTTCAGCCATCCCATCCGCTGCATTCTTGGACAATTCCCCAGCGGGCTGCAGGTACCCTTCACCGAGCAGCGAGGACGCAATCATGAGGCCTTCCTGGCGATTCCGAACAGACTTATTGGACACCAGCCAGTCGATGACACAGTTTCCTGGATGGGACCAGCAGAAGGAAGGTTAATGTGCTACCGAAGTACCAGAGAACAAGCCACCGACAGTTACCCCTCAAGAGTTCCAGAGTATCCACGTGTCTGACTTGTCTCGTCTTCCCCGTGATTCCAAGAAGGAAAAGTGAAATCAGTGGGATAGACTCTTGGAAACAAAAGGTATCTTGTAAAGAGCTTTTACGAGCATCTACATGCTCCTTAAGGAGCAACACATGCATCAAAGAAACAGGTTTTACTGACTCACTCATTGACTCTGTTAATGAGCAGACACTAAAAAAATAAAAAATAAATAAATGATTTAAAAAATAATAAAAAATAAATAAATGAGCAGACACTTATTGAGCATCCACTAGGTGCTAAGTGCTGAGATGGCTACTGGGGATGCTCCCTCGGGGAATCTAAAAGGAAGAGATGGGCTGTACTTAAGGATTGGGACAAGCGTTCTGCTGCAGATCGGTGTGGTGCCCTAGAGCTACAGGGTCAAATCTGCAGGAAGGTGGGGTGAAAGGGGTGATAGGGTGGGGGGCGCTGGTGGGCACTGGTGGGAAAAGATTCAGGGAGGAAGTAGCACAGCGCTCAAGCTTAAAATATGAGTATATGTTTGCCAGGTACACGCAACGAGAGCTGAGGGGAACCTGCACAGGCCGAGGGAGCAGCGCATGGGAACCGAGGCACACAGGCGTGAAGCAGCCCCTTTGGGGGGTGGAGGTCAGAGCTTGTAAGAAGAAGGCTAAACGACAGAGAGAGAGAGGGAGAGAGAGAGGAAGGCACGAGGTGAGTCGGGGAGCTTTGACGGCATGAAGACTCATTGCAAATCTTGATCACATCATTTGCAGGCCTAGCAGTGACCCTGAGAAGTCATCTAATCCAACGGCTGCCTCAAGAGAGGATTGCCAAGAGGAGACAAGGAAACTACCCAGAAGAGGGAACTGACCCGTCAGTTGTGTTCTCAGCAGGCTACAATAAAGGTTTGTATTAAAAATGGCATGTTCTGTACGAAGGGAGCCACCCAGCGAGCCAACCTAACAGGCAACAAGTTCCGCGTCATCAAAGCAAGAGTGGTAGGATATTGCTAACTTTTGAAACAGGAGTTGGTTCGTGAGCCTTCTGGGAATTTCGTATATGAAAGGCTTTCTACCCACTTTTCTCGTAGAAGGATAAACTCATTAACACTGCATTTCTGCTCCTAGGCCTCAGAGTGAGCCTCTAGAAGAGTCGGGGCGGTAATGACAGACCTCATTGGAGAATGAGAAAATTAGGGCCCAGTGAGTTTAAGTGACGTTAGGCCTGAGCTACACAGAGATGGCCTGTCGCCCAAGTGTTCTAGCCCTAGAGCCCAGGTGTGCTCGGTCAGGTGTGCTGAAGCTTGGAAAGACCAGTTCAGGCTCCCCGTCATCCGACGCTCAAGGTCCTCTGTCACTTGTCAGCGGTACAAGAGTCCCTGTCTCTGCCTTAGTCTCGTTTCCCCACCGAGACCACGAGGCTCCCACATGACACCTTGACCCCACCTGGATTCTAGGACCCACCCTGAGCCTCAGTGGACAGGACTTGAGAAGTTCCAGCCCTGTACTCTGGGAGTCAGTAACACGCTGCACAGGGAATGAGTATGGCCTAGACCTGGTGCCCGCATCTATTTTGGAACCTCCTCCTTGTCCCCTTCCTTTGCGAGAGGATCTGCCTTAGTGACGTCACTCCTGCTGGAGTCAGGGCCCTGCTTTCCCTTATCACTCCCACAGCTTGGAATCTCCGTCCTAAATGTCAGCCCTGACTGTCTGATGCTATTAGGCCACAACCTTACTCTCCGAGGCTGATTCCCGTTGGATACTGCCCTCCCACTGCACATCACACTCTACCTTTCTGACTTTGACCTGGACCATTTTCATGAACCATCTATTGACTGCTTAACCCCTCAGATTCTACATCTGTTGTGTCTTCTTAGAGTTTTCCTCTCTTGATCTCTTCTGTTACTGTAAGGCATGCCCAGCGTCTAACAGTCTAGCTGCAAAGTGCATGTCCCATTTGGCCCCCTGACGGACTATGAGCCTCACCAAGCTGGTCATTTTCTTTTCCCAAATGCATGTTCTGGATATCTCTGCCCCATACCTTTGTCCTCACCATACTTAATGAAATGCCACCAACTCTTTGGGTAAAAGTTAGGCACCGATTTATATTCATCCTGAGTTCTTTCTCAGGTTCTTTCTTTTCTGAACTCAGAATTGTCCATGCAGACATATGACTTCTTAATATTAACCACCCTGAGAGCTCGCACCATATAGTATCTAGTGTGTACCAGGCGCCATCCCAAACGCATTGCAGCAAGCCTATGAAGTAGATGCCCTAGGATTATCCCCTTTTTATGGACTACAAAAGTGAAGCACAGGGAGGCTAAGTCATTGATCTAAGGCTTTACAGCAAGTAAGTGGCAGAGCCAGGATTTGAACTAAGGCAATCTGGCTCCAAAGAACATGTTTTGAACCTCTGTGCCATCTACCTAAACTCAAGACACTACTTGCCTGACCCTGCACAGCCTCAAGCATCTCTCACATTTTCACTTAAATCTTTCATTGTATACCTTGATTCCTGTTTATCATCTTTTTTTTCTTATTCTCATCAGTTTTTATTTTTTATATAATAATTTATTTTTTATTGGTGTTCAATTAGCCAACATACAGAATAACACCCAGTGCTCATCCCGTCAAGTGCCCCCCTCAGTGCCCGTCACCCATTCACCCCCACCTCCCGCCCTCCTCCCCTTCCACCACCCCTAGTTCGTTTCAACGCTGTGTCTATTTCAACATCATGCCATTTATTTAGGGAGTGGAGGTCGGGGAGAGACCCTTTGATTGATTAGCTAGAACTTCTGAACCTTTAGCTTGACCAACAGAGTTCTTTTCCACCTTTCTTTCTGTTTCCATCCTGGCGAAGTTCAATTTCTTATGTTCACCAATCTGTGTTCTATGACCCCATTTGCCCACCACGCTTCACGCCCCCTCCCACATGTGAGGCTGAGCGAGAACTCTATATTGCCTTCCCCAGGTGCCCCATTTCAGACTTGAAAGGCCTTTTACCTGTGAAGCAGTGATTAAATATCTTCTTGTCCTTCTCTAGATTGAGTTCTTTTATTCCTTTCTCGATATCTTTCATGGACAGATACAAGGCACTGTGCAGAGATGGAAACAGACAGGTGAGTGGGGAACCTTCCAGAATGGCGAATCCTCTCTGGGAGTCACCACCTTGGAGAGACTGGCCATGACCACAAGCTTCCCCCATTCTCAGGTGGCCCCTGAGCCTAGTATCTCCATTGGAACAGAAGCAAAGGGTCGGGTTCATATTTGGGTGACTCTGTGGCTTATATAGCATTGAGCAAAATATACCAGGAAAGTACTTAATATCTTACATTCTTTAAGCTCTTTGGTAATTGAACTCCTAGTACCTGAGTAGAGAGTTGCCCCTGCGAGGTGCTAAGATGAGAGGTTCTCAGGGCCAATTGTCCATACACATTCTAGATCTTTAATTGCCCTCAGTCCTCATGTGTCAGTTCCTTAAGAGTCCTTCAAGAGACCATCTGTTGTTGATAATTGCCTCCAAGGAAAGGAATGTTCTGACTAAGCTTATCTTTTACTCTAAAAATTATGAGGGATGGCAAGTTCTCATTTTTTTTACTTGAAATAATAAACAAAAGATGGCCTTGCCAGAGAAATTGCAGACAGCAAAATAGAAGGCTACTTTCATGTATCCTGTGGCTGCACAGAACACAAGGATTATTCCCATTTAGCACTGACAGCTGCAGCCACAGACACGGTCACTGGACAGCCGCACCCAGCAACCCTAGCTGCACCGGGCACTGCCTCTTGGGTCATCACCAAAAAGTTTTCTTGGTGAGGGAAGGTGCTTATTCTCACCAAGCTCAAAGCACAGACTTTATTAAATCCCTGTGATGTGCTAAGACCTGTGTTGGGCTTGCAGAAGGGGTTTCTTCTCTCCTCTCCCAGAAATTCTCCCCATTTTGTAAACAGAATCCTCGTTGGATGTGTTAAGCAACCAACATGGAATTCTTCCTACCAGGGCTCCTGCTTCAGGGTATGTTCAACATAAAAGCAAAACTAACAAGAAGCGAAGAGATTCTAAGGGCAAGAGGCTCGTGTGGTAGCAGATGTGGAGCATGCAGGAAGGAAAAAAACCCTGACCCCAACCACTGGTCGATGCCAAATTTACCCGTGAGCCTCTGAAAACCTTCAGGCAGCAACTATCACCTGCTAATCCAAACCAGCAAACATAAGAGACCATGAAACCAAGTTAGGGCACCAATAGCTTCTGCCCAGAAGGGATATTCACCCTGACTGGCTCTTGTTGGCTGTATAAGTGCATGACCCTGAACTTGAAACAATACCTGCTTGGACACATAGCCCCCACCTATCTAGAGATCCTGAACCTTACTTTCAAGGCTACGTTATTATGGCTACTTCATAAATGCACTTATGCGTTCTCTCTCTTTCTCTGTCTCTCTCTCTCTGCCAAGATTACCCAAAACGAGGGAATTTATACTCTATTAGCCTCTTCTCCTCATCTGCTAGAGCTTGGAGAGGCTATGATCACTCTCCTTCAGACTCATGGAAACACCTCAGTATACCAAGCGCCAGTATCAACTTGGAAGAGTGGATACAGCCTTCCAAGGTGACCGAAGCAAGCCTTGTAGCAGGATCTGTTGTGAGCTTTCCATAATGGGGAGCCAGGGGCGGGGGGATGAGGAAGGGGGGAGTAAAGCAAACACAGAAAATCACCCTAAGTCAACGGTTTCTGGCAGTCGAATGGACCTCCTGGTGGATTTCCTTGCGAACTTTTGACCTCCTTCAATGCATTTAATGGCCTTCTTGGTGTCCCGAACCCAGGAATCTCTCTCCTCCAGGAAGGCTGCTTGGAAGAAGTGGTCCTGCTGTTTGGTCGTAGTGATCTTAAACACAAACTAAAAATCAAAGCACATCCCATTAGAAATGATTCCTTTCGAAGAGCTGAGGTCCCTTATGAAGCAACCCCATTCTGGAAGTGAAGTGCTTGGCCAACAGAAACCCAAATGCCCAGGGTGGAAAGTGAGTGGTGGTGAGAGGGACAGACCCAGGGAGCACCATTCCCATTGCAGGCTATGCGCAGGCTTAAAGGTCAGTGCATGGCAAGGTGTCCACTGTGGCTAACGATGTTGACTCACCATCCTTTTGCCAAAGTCTTGACAAGGGCTAGTCAGTGTGCTTCCTTTCAGGGGAATCATTCCTTTGGGGCTGTTGTCACTTTTCTTCTTGTAGAACTCAATTCCATCTTCTAACAGTACAACCCACATGGGTTTCCAGGTGTTGAACACACTTCCCTGTAACGACAACAAAAAGAGCTACGCAATGATGTTTTCCAAAACTGTTCAATAATGGGGCATAACTTGGCAAATAGCCTCGCTTTGGCCAGAGTGGACGCAAATGATGCACATTCGTATGACCAGGCTGGTAAGAAAGCAGCTTCAGGGAAGAAGGGGACTGCCATTCAGATGGAAATTAAAAAAAAAAAAAAAAAAAAAAAAAAGCTTTTTAAGAGAAAATGTATTTACATGCACAAGCTGGCCTTCAGCTTCCCAGGGGCCATTACCAAGGGATTATGGTATGGCTCTCTATTCTCCTTGTGTGCTTCAGTCTGGCTTTCTGTGGCTCATTTTCTGCTCCCAACCCTGCCCCTGTGTCCATTCCACTTAGGGATGGCAAATAGATTCTATCTCGAGCGTCAATTGAGACTGAATAGTAGCTGATGGAAGCCATCAGCTTGGAAGCCATAAGTGGTGACACGCTAGCTGCAGTTACTTCCATCCTTTGGTCTGATCAGATTTTCTCTGGATGTGAACATCAAGAAGAAACTCAAAGAGCCACCTTGCGTATGAGCATGAATAAGTTATATGAAAATCACTTGCAAAATGCTCTAGGAGGACAGAGTGAGACTATCCATGTCAATGTGGCCTTAGGAAAATCCTTATTTAAAATGTTTTCAGTTGGGGTTAATGCCAACCGCACTCGTAGCAATAAATTAGCCATTCTGACTACATCAAGAAAGTCTCTTTCTTATCTATATTATGGGAGAACTTTGGAAAAGGAAGTGGTTCTTTGCTTCTCATCTTTTTTTTTTTTCGCTTCTCATCTTTGAACCCGTGGTGTCGCCTTGTCATGACTACCACAAAGTAGAATTATCATCCAGTTTCCAGCAGATCCTGCTGCTTATCTTAAAATACAAAGAGTATTTGTAAAAAAAAGATCCAGTTGCCCAAAAGGAAGACTATTTATGTAACAAAGATAAATACTGGTGGGACTATCGTTTTGCTTGTCCAAGTGTTTCCTTAGTTTTAGTCTAATTTAAAAATAATCTTAAATTAGAGCACAGTATCTCTTTTCTGCACAGGCAGGATAGCTCTCCATACTAACACTGGATTATTTCTCTTTTTAAAAAATAGGCAATGTCAAGACACATGAAATAATGTCAGTCAAATGCCTTTCTGTCTTACATCTATCTGAAAGAAATTCATATTCAGAATATAAAGAGCCCCTGCAAATTAGTAAAAATAAAATACAATCTGTTTTTTTTTTAAACGGGAAAAAACTGAAAGAGATACTGTATTAAAGAGAATATCCGAAAAGCCTTTGAAAAGGTGTTCAAAATCACTTTTCACCGGGGGAATGTAGATTAAAACCAAATGAGATACCTGTACACGCCCACAAGAGTATCTAAAATTAAAAAGATTAAGAAGAGCAAGATTTGGCAAGGATGGTAACCGGAACTCCTATACATGGCTGGCAGGAGTGCAAAATTGTCCATCCAATTTGGAAAGCTGTGGAGAATGCCCTAATTCTTAGAAGATACATGTTGAAGTATTCAGGTGTGAGGTGGCATGATGCCTGCAACCTTTCCTCAAGGATGTCAGTGTAAAAATGTGTGTGTGTGTGTGTGAGTTTATACAGAGGTAGGGAGAGAGAAAGCAAATGCATCCTTTTGTTAACAGTTGATAAATCTAGGTAATCTACTATTTTTCCTACTTCTCTGTGGGTTGAAAATTTTCATAATAATTGAAAAAAAATTGATAAATAAATGAACAACGCATGACACTATTATACATTAAAATTCAGGATATATAAAAAAATAAAATAAAATAAAATTCAGGATATACTTTTAGGGAAATATGGGAGGTCTATTTAATTTTTAAAAAAGAAAAAAACGAAAATATTCAAAGATACATTCACAGAGGTAGGAGTAAGAAGTTGGGCTAGATGACTGCAAATGCCTTTCAAGTTCAAAATCCTATATCCTACCTCAGGCCTACCAAAGGTTAATAACGGCTGTAGTCCCTCAGGGCTTTTGACCTTGGAACTGGGGTACACTGGGAGAGGTCAGCCAACACTGCATTCCTTCTGTGGACAATTAAAATACAGCTACTCCGGAGCCAACTGTTCGACATGAGTTCATTTGAGTTTCCTAATTCAAGTGCAGCCTAAGGGACCCTGTCAACTCACTCAGAGGAGAATGTGTCCCCTGGGATTCGGGCTCATTACGCACAGCCAGGAGGCCGAAGTTCTATAAAACAAAAGAAATCTGACCATTTATAAAGTGGAAACTTTCTTCCAGGCTTGGCTGTGGTTAATTAGGTTGGGGTGATGCACTTGGTATGTGCTCTCTCCTTGTGGCTATTACTGCAGCTTCTCACTGGAGTTAGCTGTCAGCACCTCTCTCAGCCACCTCTTTATTCACCCCTTCTGTCCCCAAGCCTCTTGATGCTCATCAAATAGCACACGTGGAAGTGTGATCAAGGAGCATCCGAGGATATGCTATATGTTGGCAAATTGAACTCCAATTAAAAAAAAAAAAAAAGGAGCATCCAAGCCAGAAAGGCATTTAGGATCACCTGCCGACACTCTCATCCTACAGGTGAGAATGTTGAGGCCCATTTAAGTGACTGGGCCTAGACCACCTGCCCAGTTGATGTGGACTGCGACTAGAATCCAGGCTCCTGGTTCTCGATTTTATGCTCTTTCCATTTTCCCTCAGATGCCATCATCATTTCTGTTCTTACATAACTAAGTAATTCTGGATTCTAAATCAAAATTTTTAGACCACTTAGCTAGCCATATATACAAGCTCAAATATATATATACATATATATGTGAATATATCATAAATGTATAATATATAATGTACATTACATAATCATAAACATAGGGACTTATTTATAATTGAGTAAGAGCAATCATATAAATAATCATAAGATATATCTAAATCATATTATATCATTTTATAGAAACATAATAGATATGTTTTATGATTTCATACATATAGAGAGCATTTTTGTGTTTTTTCCCATTATAGGCCAAAATCTAAACAATTTCAAGTCACGACAGGCAGGTGTTAGATGCTGAGTCAGATTTAGTATCTCGGGTCAAACAACTGCTCATCATCACGGGACTGCTATAGTTTAGTGCACAAGAGTCTGAGAACGCCTGACACCAAAGGGAGAAATCTTAAAGGACAAGATATTTGGCCATATAAAAAATTACACCTCTACACATTAAAAAAAAAAATCCTGCAACAACTGGAAAACACGTATAAACATGTGGATTTTATAACCTATTCTCATATAACTAAAGGTTAATATTTTCAATATTTTTTTGAACTCTTTAAAATCAATAAGAAATATACAAACACTCCTAACTTCTTAAATGGGCAAATGACATACACAGGCAATTCTCAGAAGAAAAGCCTGGATTGAATAAACATAAAAAATGCACTGCTTCAACAGCGCTCGAAGAAATGCAAATTAAAATGAAATAAGATCCGATCTTTTTATTTAATGCGATTTTTAGAAAGATATATAAAAATGTACTAGTGATGAGTTTGGGGAAATAGCGTTTGAAAAAAAGGAGCTCTGTGAGTCAGCAGTTTGATGTGGGCTGTCAAAAAAACTCAATCATTGTAGGACTATATAAATAGAGGCATAGAATCCGAAGTGATGAAAGTGATATTGTAACTTTAGATGGAGGACTTCCAATAGGTGACCATGGATCTGGATCTGAATAGCCCAGGATCAAATCCCAGCTCTGCTACAGTCTAGCAATGTGACCTTGAACAAGTTTTTAAACCTCATTTTCCACATCTGGCTAATGGGAATAATGCTACGACCTATTTCTTAGCGTTATTGGGAGGTGACGTGAACTACTCCATGGAACTTGCTTAGGGCAACAGCTAAAAGAACACAGTAAGCATCCAATGAATACTCCCTATTCCCTGTAATTCTGTGCCTCTAAGTGCACCTGGAAAATGACCTCATGTTCAGGAAACCTCAAAGCTGCAGATAAGCAGGGCCAAGCAGAGCAGATGAGGACTGTCTTCAAAGGTGTGAAACATTAATATAGACTGCTTGGAAGCTCAACAGGTGGAGGTCTCTGAAAAAAATAAAAAGTTTGCTGCATAACTTAAGGGAGAAATTTAAATTAGTGAGTTCCCCATCGCAAGAGGTATTCCAGCGTGCTTGTTAGTGAATTAGTTAAAGAAGTGTAAGCCACAGTTCAACGAAATTCTTAAATACTCAGTATTCCTTTCAATCCCCAGATTCTTTGTTTTTTTTTTTTTTAAGATTTTATTTATTTATTCATGAGAGACAGGGAGAAAGAGGCAGAGACACAGAGAGAGGGAGAAGCAGGCTCCCTGCACGGAGCCCGATGCGGGGCTCGATCCCAGGACCCCAGGGTCACGGCTGAGCTGAAGGCGGATGCTCCACCGCGGGGCTGCCCCAGTGCCCGAGGCAGGCTCTGCTTACACTGTTCCCACCCTGAGGTGGGGGGGACCTTGATGGACAGCTCCAGGTCAGAGTGACCACTGCACCGACTGAGGCACGCCTGCTTGTGTAGCTTCACTGAAAGAAGCCACGACTCCCTGCTACGGGGCAGGGGAATTTGAATGTGGTGTCGAGCCCCTCCCAGACGCCTCCCACGGAGTGCAGACACCCCCTTTCACTTCCTTCCCCTTTCCCTGACTTCTCCTTTCGTACATTGATGTTGACGCTTAGCTGGAATTGAAAGGAAATTACATTACGGGGAAAACTCGGTAACTGACTTCGGTGGAACTGTGAGGAGGCCTCACCTAACCTCCCCGACTCGGGGGACGTGTCAGTTTCAGTAGATGGTGCATTGAATTAAGCCCTTATTGCTGCTACATCATAGATTGTATCACCCAGTTTTCCGAACCGATCCATGAAATCGCTCGCGTGACATCCCGGATAAATGGTCATTTTGGCACCTACGTAAGTTCTTCGAAGGCAAGGACACTAATCTATTCAGTAGGATATTTTCTACATGAGTAAACAAGTTGGACAATTTCTCAATAAAAACAGAGGAGGTGAGCAATAGAGAAATGGCACCAACCAAATGCTCAACAGAGTGATTTCCGGAGTCACCAGGGCTTTACATTCGAATTTCAACTTCGCCTCCTCCAGGCCGTGTGGCCTTAGTCAAGTCATTTAATTTTTCGAAACATTTGTCTCCTCCCCTGTAAATGAAAGTAATACGGCACCTACTTGCCATTGCTGCGAAGGTTAACTGAGATACTGTACTTGATGGGCTTAGCACAGTGGCTAACTGGCAGGAGGGGCTCAAAGAACAGTGACCATGTAGACAGATACGATCCCACGGTGTGTAGACAGCGGGGTGAAGTCATTCGGACCCAGGCTTGTCCCGGGCACCATCCACCATGGCAACAGCACTCCGGAGAAGAAAATCACTGCCAAACGAGCCCCGGGTACCACTAGCACCAGGTAGGCCTGGCCCTCCACGACCCCAAGGCCACTGCTGAGTTACAGAGCAGCTTCGCCACTTAACAGCCGGGTGCTGTTGGGCCAAGCCTTTTGCCTCCCTTGTACCTCAGTTTCCTCTTCTGAAAAGTAAGGATAATAGTTGGGCCCACTCTGGGTTGAGTTGCTATGAACATTAAATGCTCTGGTGCGAGCAATGCTCCCATCTCTCTTTGCTGCAGGGTAAGGACCAGCTGGTAGCTGTTATGAGGGTGATGAATCGACAAATGCAAATTGCTGGGGACCCCTGATGGTGGTGTGTCCGGAAGGAAAGGTAGCTGGACAAAGGGTTCCTAGGCTGGGCCTCCTGGCTCTCGGGATGCCCTGCACCCGAGGCTCTCTTCCTCCCTCCGCAGCCTTCTGCGGCCCTTTGCTTTCCTGCTCCAGCACCTCCCACCCTTCTCCTTCCCGCCGCCCCGACTCCTGCGCCTTGGCCCAGCCTCGCACAGCCCCCCAATCCCGAAGCTGCTCTTGGGATCCGCCCTGCTGAACGCAGCGCCTGCTGCTTGGTTGTCGATCTGCCAACATCACTTTGCTCCCTTGACCTCTAGGAATAGGTTGGTTTGGGACATGAGTCGGTAGAGTCCAGCTTATTCATTGCATGGAAACTGCTCCTCTGTCCGTTTTTTTTTTTTTTTTTTTAAGCTACGAACGATTACAAATACATCCAGATCAGCAGTGTGCTCTCAAGGACGTCCAAAAGACGTCTAGGTTTATTGGTTGGAATTAATCCCCAAGCCGAGAGAAAGGGAGGTTGAGGTCACTAAACCCAATCTGGCCCACGGTACAATTTGTCCAGGCCTCACTTGAGTTCTGGTAAATTCATCTAATCTCCCTTTCGCTGGCTTGGGTAGGCCTGCAAATGGAAATAAGGATACCATCACAGAGGGTGATTAGGATTGAACGAGGTCATGTTCGCACAGTGGCTAAGCCGCTGCTGTCTGGTCAGCTCTAGGTGCTCTTTTTTTTCCCCCTTAAAGTCAAAAGTGACAAGATCCTGAGGCAAGGAGGTCTAGGTCTTACTAAGAGTGACAAAATTGCAAGGGGATAAAATCATGTATTTTTCCTCCTTCTCGAACTCTCATTTTATTTAAAGACCTAAGGCAGGGGGCAAAGGAGGAAACTGGAATTGTAAAATGTGAGCGGTCACCCTGCACAGAAGAAAAAAAAAAGGAACATCTCATAGTCAGTCCATTGACTGTCGATCCCAAGATTTCTGACTTAACGACATCCTTGCACCAGCTTTTCTAATATTGTATTTTGCCACTCAAAACATCTTATCTCCAATAAAGTTATTTCACAAACCAAGACCTAGGGAAAGGGATGTCCCTTATTACTACCCAGGTACCTTAAGCTGAATAAGAGAAAAAAATAAATGAAGGGAGATTCATATACTATTGCTTGTCATGCTCTAACATCAAAAACCACAGGGAAGGCATCCAACCGCCTTGCCAGAGCAATATTTCTATGGTCTTTTCTTCACTATTACCTTGGCAACCAACCCAGAACCAGTGCATGTCCCTCTTAGCAACTAGAAAAGGACCTTCATCTACTGAAGCGCATATCAAGACGAATATAAATAATCATGGTCACATACGTAGCACCTACTATGCACTAGGTTCCTGACATCTATAGTTTTTAATCTGTATGTATGAGGTAACCGAAGGAAACTGAACGTCCAAAAACATTCCTGGGAAATTCTGGCTCCAGGTGCAGTCCTATAGCCAAGGAAGGGAATACTTCTGAGACAAGCATGCCTTCAAAATGATAATTAGAGAATCTTAGCACAATACAACAAAGACTGTTCTAAAAGGTCCCAGAGAAAAAAGCAAAAACTACGGAAGATGTAAATTATAGATAGGAAAATGAGGCAGATGGAACGTGTGAAAAAAGTCAATATGAAATTCCACTAATGCTTTTACCTGGGTACATTTTCTAAATTGGCTTTAATAGGCCATAATCTGAGAGAAGTACTCTCGCTGATCAAAAACTATTAATGTAAATAAATCTGTAAGCCTGGCAAACCGAACTCTTTCACCCCCACCTTCTAGTGGGGCGGCCTCACTTAGTAGAGATTTAGTCTTCTATATTTTTTTGTAATTTATGGAGGTTTTTTTTGTTTTTTGTTTTTTTTTTTAATTTATGGAGTTTAAAATGTGAACATACAAACTTAAATAGCAGCAATTTTCACCACAATATGTTTCCATTCACTTGCTCTTCTCCAAATAGTAGGTCAAGCAACCAGGGAAGAAACACAACTTTGATTATTACTCAACAGTCACAGGGAATGGTCGGCGCCTACTGCAAAAAAAAAACAAAAAACAAAAACAAAAAACAAAAAAAAACCATGCACACTTCTGCGCGTGTATATGTGTGTCTTTTCCAAAGGAGTTTTCACAATAGCTAGAGATGCCATGTGAGCTAAAGAGCACACCATCCCAGGCTCCTCTCTTCTCCGGCACCACTTACGATTCTCACTTCCACAGATACATTACAAACCTTAACCCACGTTACACTGACTTCAAGAAAATCGTGGTGGAGGGGGCAGAGTTCAGCCCCATGAGTCAAAACCCGAGCCGGAAAGTGGGTTTGTCAACTGTCACAGCCACGTGACCTGGGGGCAGTCACCCAGCTTCCTGGTCTGTTTCCTCTTCTGGAAATGGGAGAATGAGGTCAGGTGATGTCATGTCCCTTCCAGCGTCAGGTCAAAATAGAATCAGGCTTAACCTGCTCACAAGTAGAGCGTTTGGGGCTAAAATGTTAAACCCACAAATGACCTAAAACAGGCACATTAGGTGCTCGCTCCGTTGAAGAGTCGAGCGTCTGAAAGACTGTAGTGAGTTCGGTCTACTTCTGACGCGCTGGGCCCACTGGGGTCATTGTGAGAACACTTGTTCACGGAGGTGTTGCCCACAGGATGCCAACCAGCCCCGCGTGTGAATTCACACAACGACATGACATGTCCCCGGCGTTAGGAGAAAAACCAGCGGTGCTAAGAAAATTCAAGTTTTTCATGCCATAGCCAGTGAGACGAAAGCATTTTTGAGTGATCTTGGGTCCCTGTCCCCTGAACTGTAGAAGTACTTCCTCCTACCTTAGCAGTACAGCAGATAAATGGACTCAGAATGCTGAATGAAGAGATTTGAGCCCAACTTAAGACAAAGGCAAGGTTTTTATGCACCCATTCTTAGGAGACGGCCCAAGAGATCAGCTACGATTGCTGTGTCTTTATACCAGCTTCTCTTTAATCCCCTTCTCTTTCCTCTCCTCCATAAATAAATAAATAAATAAATAAATAAATAAATAAATAAACAAATAAATAAAGGAGGATGGGAATTTAAGTAACAAAGAAATAATCTCTCTGAGTAATGTCTAGAGCAGAAGAGTGCGAGTCTTCAAGCACAATGTACACATGCAGCTCCTGACAGGAGTTTCCTAAATCACGGTGTAGATTTTGCTGAGGCCCCCACCTAGAAGTCTAGAATTCTCATCCCTGCAAGATGAAGCTGCGCTCGTGCCTGAGCTGGATTGTCCACCTGTCGGAACCAGGATGCTGTGGATCCGTGGATCCGGTGCTGGCCCCCCTCCCTTGCTGCACCTGCCGCGCTGCTCTCCGCGCCAGCCCAGTGGGTTCAGTAGAGAACATTCCTAAGGTGAGTGAGTAGAGAGCCCCAGGCTGCGTGCGCCCCACTGCTCCCCAACCCCATCTTCAGCGAGACCCTGGTGGGGGGCTCTTCTGCTTACCCTCTTCACCAGGTAGCCCTCCCTGATCCGTTTTGGCTCCATGGCAGGTGGACCACCAGACCGCGAGTCCGCTCTCCCCGAGCCCCGTGAGCAGCTCAGCCTCCTCTGAGAGCTGAGACAGTTGTGGGCAGCTTTTCTAGAGCGAGTTCCCTTTCACAACTTCCCATCTGCTGGCCCGATCGCATGATCACATCCTCTTCCTCTCCCTGGGGTGGAAGACCAGAATAAGGAACCGCAGGCAGAAACTACCCATTCTTTGCTAACTTGGGAGACTTATTGGGAGTGCAGTTGGGTTGGATAGTCACCCCAGGTAAATCTTTACTGCTGTAAACAAAGCCATTCACCTAAAGAGGAAACAAAAAAAGACAGTGAAAGAAGAGGAAAATGAGCAAGAAAATCCCATTTCATTTAGTTCTTACAAGAAACCCATGGGGAAGTGATGTTACTGTCTTTCTCTTAGCTATAAGGAAACTCGGGCTCAGAGAAGAAAGCAATCGTCTCAAGGTCACCAGTTGGCTAAGAGGTGGATCCGGGGGGGACCTCACCCAGTCTGCTGCCCCACATCTGACCTGAGAACTGGGCGGCACACAGAACGGTCGCCCACAGTGGACCTGTCAAAGGGAGTCCACGGGCAAACATCTTTGAGAAGTTTTATCCCTATAGTCCCAGCTTTGTGACTCCCCTTCGGATGAACAAACTAAAGCTCCTCCCAAAGTACTAGAGCAAAGACTCCTCCTGGGATGGTGTTCGAGCTTGTGTTTCCCAAACATACTCGGCCGCAGAATTCCTCTTCGAACAATTTCTGTTACCATCCGTGTTATGGGTTGAATTGTGTTCCCCTCAAAAGAAGTCCTAACCCCCAGCACCGTAGAATGTGACCTTATTTGGAAATGGATGTAATTAGTTAAGGTGCAGCAATACAGGAGTTGACGGACCCTTGACCACTATGACTAGTGTTTTCTTAGAAGAAGAGTGAGAAGTGAGACATACAGAGAGAAGACGGCCGTGGGATGGCAGGGGATGTGATACGTCGCCGAGCCAGGTTGTGCCAAGGACTGCTGACGGACACCAGACGCTGGAAGGTGCAAGCAAGGATCCTCCCCCTAGAGTAGTCACGGAGAGAGTGGTCCTACCAACACCTTGATGTTAGACCCCTGGCCTTCAGAACTGTGAGGCAATAAATTTCTGTTCTTTTAAGCCCTGTTTGTGGTACGTTTTTAGAGCAGCCCCAGGAAATTGCTACAAATCTGAAAAACTGGCATTCTACAGGAGAAACACTGAGAAGGTTCCCTGGGCCGTGTGACAATGGGCAGGTTCTTTCACCACTCCATGCCTCGGTTTTCTCATCTGCAAAATGGGGACAGTGACACCGATTCAACCGAGTCATTCTGAAGATTCTGAAGATGAAATAAGATAACACGTGTGAGTGTTTTTTTAAAAGTGTCCGGAACAAAGTAGGTGTCCGTAGACGTCATAGTCTCCATTTTCAGGGATCATCCATTACCTTAGGGCAGATCTTTCTCAACGTTAAGTTTAACAGAGGTCATGGAAGCAATCACAGAGCTAGATTCTTTTACTAGTCACCATTCTTCATCCCACCAGCCACCATTCTTGGGCTGCAGTCAACAGAAACCAACTCTAGCTGATTGACTGGAGGGATATAGAGTGGCTCACAGACTTGGGGGAAAAGAAAATGAAAACTAGAGTCTTTGGAAAAACAGAAACCAGGGCAACTGTGGGGTTCCAGGAAATCAGAACTAATGAATGGTCTCTTTGAGACACCAAGCTCAAAGGCTTCCAGTGGATTTGAGGCTCTACAGGTTCCCAGAGAAGGAGCCATTGACGGGCCTTGCTTGGCTTAGCGCTTACCTGTTGGCCACCCGCAGGGGAGGCCTCGAACTGACAGCCCATCAGGACAGTGCCCCAGGGGCAGGGGCTCATCCCCGAGGGAAAATCAAGGATGAGCTATTAACCTAAGTGTGAAAGGCCGTAGGCAGGCAATACAGACTGATGTCCCCACAAGGCATCTGAGGAACCAGGAAAGTTGGGAGCAGGATGATGG
The DNA here is from genome assembly GCF_048164855.1 of Canis lupus baileyi. Lineage (NCBI taxonomy): Eukaryota > Metazoa > Chordata > Mammalia > Carnivora > Canidae > Canis > Canis lupus. Next base: position 70,249,032 of record NC_132848.1, on the reverse strand, counting down.
GCTCTTGGGGTTTTCTAAGACCTTCCTGACTTGCTCTCCTTCCTCCTTCCAGCTCCGTGACTACCCTGCAGTCATTGCCCTTCTGTTCTCACTTGTCACCAACACAGATTGTGTAGAATTCTAGATGGCTTGCCATCGGTTTGTCATTGTGCCAAGATTATTCAAAAACTGGGGAGAAGGGGTAGTAAGAGTGGAAGAGTCCACATTTGATGGCCCTCGGGTGAAACAGAAACTCATAAAGGGGTGGTCTGCAATGTCTGCATTCAAACAAGTACTGTTGCTCCGGGTACGTCCCCGTGGGCAATGGAAACGGTGCGTGGATTTACCAAGTCTGAGCTCACAGCTGAATCCATCTCCTTTTGTTCCATGCAAGGGATTTCTAGTTTATCATGTTTTCTCCTGTTTTCCCAATAGGACGAGAGGCCTCGAAGACTCCTTACACCAGGAAATGTCGTGTTATCTGGCCGCCCACAACGTAGAAGCATCCTCCGCATTCTGCATAATTCATCTCAAGAAATACGTGTTTAATGGTTACCCTGTGGCAGGTGCTGGATGAGGTCATAATGTCTTGCCCCCCAGAGCACCCCAATGTGCTGCTCCGCTGAACGTACCACGGACAGGATGAGCACTGGATGTTATACTCTCTGTTTGCAAATTGAATTTAAATCTAAAAAGAGAGAGAGAGAGAGAGAGAGAGAGAGATTAACTAGAAGTTTAAAAAAAAAAAAAAGAATGTTCCACAAATGGATCGGATGCTGCTGCTTGGGCTTCTGCCCCCTGGGGTCATTGCGCCTGGTTAGCAACACCTCGTGGCCAGGAGAGGAACTGTCTGAATCAGCGGCGTGTTTAGGGCTTCCCTTCTCTCTCTCCCTCTTTTTTTTTAATAAATTTATTTTTTATTGGTGTTCAATTTGCCAACATATAGAATAATACCCAGTGCTCATCCCATCAAGTGCCCCCCTCAGTGCCCGTCACCCAGTCACCCCCACCCCTCACCCACCTCCCTCTCTACCCTTCTCTTACCCATCTGAGCAATTGCTCCTTGGCGCTGTGGGGCCCCATCCCCAGATCAAATAATTACAGCCTCTTCCAATATCTTGTTCATGTATGTGTGTCGAGGCTTTACTTTTTAAAAATCCCATCCTGTCCTTTTAATTCCCGGGTGTGACTCACACGTTGGAAACATTCCTACGGTAGGTTGTATCTGCGTAAGGAAAATTTAAGACTTTGGAAGAAGCAGAAAAGACGACCTGCGGGTCTCCAGGGGAAAGCTACGCAGGCGTCACTCTCCGCACACGGCTCCGGGCCACCTGACACCGAGCAAGTCGGGCTTTTCCTTGTACTTGAATTATCTCACGACTCTGTAAATTGTGGATCGTTGATAGCAATGCAAATTATTCTTGTCTATAAACATGCAAATATATTTTTCTGATGAAACTTCAATAGATTCTATGGATTCCAATCCACTTCACCCTCCCCACCCCCCCCCACCTTACCCTGCACTAAAACAAGCTGGGTTTTCGCCCATTTGTAAATCGATTTGAACATTTTACTCCACGTAAAAGGATCACGATGATAAATTCAGTTCGTATTGTCATCATGCAGAGTCACAAATTCTTTTCCTTTTGACAAGAACTTTCCAGATCCACTCTCCAAACTACATCCAAATACAAAATATGGTATTGTCGACTATAATCAACGTGCTGTGCGTTACATTTGCATGACTTACTCATTTTATAACTGGAATTTTGTACCTTTTGACCCCTTCACCCATTTCACAGACCCCTAACCCTGCCCCAGGCAACCACCAATTTGTTCTCTATATCCATGAGCTCAGTGTTTTTGTTTCGTTTTGTTTGGGAGTGTTTTTTAGAATAGTATTTAGATTTTTTAACATTAGTATCTCTCATTTTCTCCCTGATTTATTTCGCCTAGCATACTGCCCTCAAGGACCATCCATGTTGTGACAAATGGGAAGATTCCATTCTTTTTTTAATGGCCAAATAATATTCCACTCAACAAACATATTACATTTTCTTTATTCATTCATCCATCCGTGGGCATTTAAGTTGTTTCTATGTTTCGGTCACTATAAATAATGCTGCACTGAACATGAGGATGCAAGTAGCTTTTCAAATTGGGAGTTTCATTTCCTTTGGATAAATACCCAAGAGTGGAATTGCTGGATCATAGAGTAGTTCTATTTTTAATTTTTTGAGGAAATTCCATGCTGTTTTCCACAGTGGCCACACCAGTTTGCATTCCCCACCAACAGTGCACAAGCATTCCCTTCCCGCCACATCCTCGCCAACACTTATTTCTTGTCTTTTTTTTTTAAGATTTTATTTATTTATTCATGAAAGACAGAGAGAGTGAGAGAGAGAGAGAGAGAGAGAGAGAGAGAGGCAGAGACATAGACAGAGGGAGAAGCAGGGCCCCTGCAAGGAGGAGCCTGATGTGGGACTCCATCCCAGATCCCGGGATTAGAACCTGAGCCAAGGGCAGATGCTGAACCGCTGAGCCATCCAGGCTCCCTATTTCTTGATTTTTTGATAACAGCCATTCAACCTGGCGTGAAGTGACATCTCATTGTGGTTTTGATTTGCACCGCCCTGATGATGAGTGCTGTTGGGCATCTATTCAGGCATTTGCTGGCCACCTGTATGTCTTCTTTGGAAAAATGTCTATTCATGTCCTCTGCCCATTTTTTAAATCGGATTGTCTGGGGTTTTTTTGCTATTGAGTTGGATGAGCTATTTACATACTTCAGATATTAACCCCTTAGGAGGTATATGATTTGCATTCAGTAGTTGCCACATTATCTCAGTTATACTGAATAAATCTGCCCTTTGCCCTGAAAGAATACAATATCTCTATCTTTCAAGGCTATTGTTCACTGTACAAATACCCCTGAAGAGATAGTGCCTCTTCTTGCAAGTTGCAGAGAAAGATAAATGATCCACGGAGCATTATCACCCAACAGAAGGAAAGCCTTATGTCGTTAGCTCATTTAAACCCACTAGAAAATATCCAGTTGGTGCCCAATGGGTCTTCAGCTCAAGATGGGGAACCAAGCCCACATACTGTGCAGCTGTCTCCCAACGGACACACAAAATTCCACACAATTTATGCGCAAATGATAGAAGAAATATAAAAGTGTGAACATACATATACCCATTTGCTTCGAAGAGAGTATTTCCACGCATATATTTCCTCGCACTGCCAGCTCAGAGGACCTAGAAGCAGCCACACCCCAGTAGCAATGGGCATGATGGTAGGGGCCAAATGTCTGTGTTCCCCAAAATTCATATGTTGAAATCCCAGTGCCAAAAGTGACAGTATTAGAAAGTGAGGGGGGCCTTTAATAGAAAGTTAGGGCATCAAGGGGCTTAGTGCCCTTAGGGACTTAGAGAGCTTGCCTTCTCCCTCTGCCACCACGCGAGGATAAGATGATAGGACGGCCGTCTGCAGCCGGAGGAGGCTCTCCCAGCTGTGCTGGCACCCCAACCTCGGCCACTCGGCCCCCAGAATGGTGAGAAAGCTCTGTTGTTTATAAGCCACCCAGTCTGTGGTAGTTTGTTAGAGCATCCTAACCCGACCGAGACCCTCCAGTGCCCAGATGTCGGTCCGCGATTCTCCAATAGAAGGCAGTGGGCTCCTTGGACAAATAGACGATTCTAGGGCCGGAGCAGGAGATACACAAGAGGAGCCTGGAGCATCCTGTAGTGCCAGAAAGGAACGAAACACTGAAAAAGATTTTTTTTTATTAAAAAACAAAAAAGTATGAGGTGCCTGAGTGACTCAGGGGTTGGGCATCTGCCTTGGGCTCAGGGGGTGATCCTGGGGTCCTGGGATCGAGTCCCTCATCCAGCTCCTTGCTCAGCAAGGAGCCTGAATCTCCCTCTCCCTCTGCTGTTCCCCCTGCTTGTGCTCTCTCTTTGTCTCTTTCTCCATCTCTGTCTCTGTTAAATAAATAAATAAATAAATAAATAAATAAATAAATAAATAAATAATCTTTTTTAAAAAGGCAAAACCACAATGATGGGTCATGTCAAAGGGACACAGGAGCCAACAGAAAGAAATTCCAGAGGCCAAAACTGGAACAGTTTGAGCAACAAAATAAGTAGAGCAGGATTGGGTTATATCTCAAGGTATAAAAATAGGTAAATAAATGATTGAATAAATAAATAAATGACAGAGAATATACAAATCTATTCCAGGAATTCCAAATAATTTATGTAAATACTATCCCCTCCAAGCGACGGAGCATATATCGCGGCTCCTTGACTACTGTGGGCTGCTTGCGGCGACTTCCCTTCAAGGAGTACAGTATGCAAAGAGGAAAAAAGTAATTTTATGGTGGAGAAAGCTGACGAACACTACCTAAGCCAGGTGATCAAAGCCAATATCAACAGTGATAAGTCAGATCGAGAGTGTGCACTCATGGGGAAAGCATTACACAGACCTCAGTGGTGGGACATTCTATTAAATTCTTGGCCAGCACTCCTTAAACCTGCCAAGGGCATCAAAAATAAGGAAAGTCTGGGAAACTCTCACAGCTAAGAAGAGCCTAAAGAGACATGACAACTAAATGTGATGTGAGACCCTGGCTGGGATCCCAGAACAGAGACAGCACAGGATGAAAAAACCTAAGCAAACCTTAAAAAGCATGGACTTTAGTTAATAATAACGTAGAGATATTGGTTATTTCGTTGTCATCCTCTCAATTTTCATAACGTGCAGATGGACATTCCCACACAACAACAATTTCCATATAGTGATGTTCACGCTCCATTTGTTCAGAAAGGTTTTAAATTCGCTAACTTGGGAAGGTATCTGCATCTCCACGTTCTCTGCAGCATTATTCGCAGTAGCAAGGTAGGGCACGGCCTACGTGTCCATCCGCAGATGAAGGCGGCGAGGGTGTGTATATGCATTCGTGGATAGTGAGCTATTGCTCCTGCGCACAAAAGGAAGGAAATCTTGCCACTTGTGACAACATGAATAGACTTCGAGGGCATTATGCCGCGATGATGCCGTTATGATCTCACGTATAGATGGAATCTAAAAAAACAAAAACAAAAGCCAAGCTCATAGATACAGAGAACAGATCGATCCCAGAGGTGGGAGTGTGAGCTGGCGTGAAGTGGGGGGAGTAAGCCAAAAAGATACAAACTTCCAGTTATTAAAAAAAATAAATCCTAGGGATATACTACTGCATTATGTATCTGGAAGTCGTTACGGGAATAAACGTGAAAAGCTCTCATGACAAGGGAAAACCTGTTTGGTGACTACGCATGGCAATGGATGTTAACTCGGTTTATTGTGGTGATTGTCTCTCAAAATATGCAAATATTGAATTATTATGTTGTGCACCTGAAACTAACGCTACATGTTAATTATACCTCCAGACTAAATAGTAATAATAATAATAATAATAATAATGATAATAATAATAATAATAAAAAGCTTGAAATCAGCAAGAACTGTCTTGCAGTGGGAGCTGTCTTCCTCGCCCTCCGAGGACGATGAGGGTCCAGAAGACCTCTTCTTAAGCAGCAAGGCTTGGTTAAGATGAAGATTGTAACGACCTGGAAAATCCTCTAGCTGTCTCAAGATGGAAAGCACTCGAAATTCATTATTTTTGAAGATACCACGAAATAAGAGCCTTATACCCCCAACCACAGCCGAAACCTAAGAGGGTAGATCCCCAGAAGAATCCCACAAACACGGCCACGCTGCGAGCACCAGCTGCTGGGGGTGTGGATGGCTGGGAGCCGGGAGCTGGCCGGCCAGTTCCAGGCCCTAGAACATTCGGGAAAGTGCGACGGACAAACCAGGGGCGTGGACGGCCCCGCTGGGCACCTGCCGCCAGCTGGCAGCTTGAGCAGAGAGGGGATGGCCTGAAGAGGCGGAGGGGACCCAGGACGGGAGCTGGGGGGGCCTCACTGACTCCCGGGCCGTCTGTTGAGTGCACGTTGGTGCCCGGGCCGGCCCAGCGTCCGATAAGCCTCCTGTTCTCCAGCACAGGTCGAGGTTGCCCTGGACAAGGGCTGCCTTCTTTTGTGCCATCGGCCCCTCCCGCAGATAGAGCTCGATGGCCTGGGAGTTCTGTGCCCGGGGCGGTGCTAATTCAGCGCGTCTGTAGGCCAGCTCCCGCCTCCCAGGACACTGCCCGCTGCAGCATAAACAGCACTTCGGGGGGCACCCTCACGGCCACCCCCTGGCTGCTGTCCCAGGAAGCCTCCGGGCTACCGAAGTCTTATTTTTTTTATTGGAGAGAGAGAGAGAGAATCCCAAGCCGACTCCCCCGCTGAGCGTGCACCTGACGCAGGGCTCCATCTCACGACCCTAAGGTCACGACCTGAGCTGACATCCGGAGTCTGACACTTCACGGACTGAGCTGCCCAGGCTCCCCAGGCCTCTAGTCTTTCCAAACAAAATGATATTGCATCGGAATGTTCCCTACGCCCTTTACTGGGGCTTGAATATTATGAACAGGAACAGAACTCATCTCAACTTTGAAATATATGGACCCCTCTTCTTTTTTTTTTTAAGATTTATTTATTTATTTATTCATGATAGGCTTAGAGAGAGTAAGAGAGAGAGAGGCAGAGACACAGGCAGAGGGAGAAGCAGGCTCCATGCAGGGAGCCCGACGTGGGACTCGATCCCGGGACTCTAGGATCAGGCCCTGGGCCAAAGGCAGGGGCCAAACCGCTGAGCCACCCAAGGATCCCCTGGATCCCTCTTCTTAAGGACAACAGAAAAATCAGTAGATGCGTGAAGAGTGGACACTGTGTGCAAATGGAACGCATTCGTGAAGAAGCTGGACCGGGGCAGGTGCAATCACAGAGCCCCCGCTTTTCCTCGGCGCTCCCCACTCTGACAATCAGTTCTCCCTCAGCCCCTTGGATGAAAACTGTGGCAGGCTCCACGTGTTTCCCAAGAACTCTTAGTTTTAGAAAAAAATCCAGTCTGGTGATCATCTAAGTCTAGTCCAGTGTAATATAAAACAGTCTAAACATCCTTCTGTTACTTTACAGTCTGACCCCCCCTTCCCCCCCGGTTTGAAACCTGGAATGAAAGAGGAAGATGAATGGTCTTCTCATCCTGTCCTGGCTCCTCCCCTCGCCCTATTTCCTAGGTTCGACTTTCTGATCTCTCCCGGGCCTAAGGGGCAGAGTATAGGGTGAAAGGTGTCTCAGTAGACCTGTCCCTCCAGAGAACCCCTGAGACAGCTGCTTTAGCGCCAGGGCTTGGGGACACAGGGGAGAGTCTATTAGGCACCATGCCTTAATTCCTCATCCTTGTATGTCACTGAAACTTAATTTGAAAATTTCTCCTTTTTTTGGGATGCCTCGGTGCTCAGTGGTTGAGCATCTGCCTTCAGCTCAGGTCCTGACCCCGGAGTCCCTGGGATCGAGTCCTACATCAGGCTCCCTGCATGGAGCCTGCTTCTCCCTCTGCCTGTGTCTCTGCCTCTCTGTGTGTCTCTCAGGAATAAATAAATAAAATCTTAAAAAAAAAAACAAAAACCTCCTTTTCACAACAACGTAAGGGACCATGAAAGATGCCCTACTAGGCAGACGCCTTTCAAGTAGACTCATCGTGAGTCGCCTTACTCATTCAGTGGCCCCGGGCCCGTAGCCGGCTCGGGTCAGCCCTGACCTGGGTGTGCATGGCCCTGACCCAGCCCTGCACGGCGATGCACCGCGTTGGTGCCCGACCCAGCAGCTGAGCTCCAATCTGAGCTCCACGACTTCCTAGCCATGTGTCCTCGGGCAGGTCACTCGGCTTCCCTGTGATTCAATGCACTTGTTTGTAACACCAGGGTAATAATAGTTCCCCCCTCATAGACTTGCTGTGAGAAGTAAATGAGATAATTATGCACAGCTTTCAGGTGAGTGTCCGGTACATAGTAAGTGCTTACTGAATACTAGATAGTATTAGTGGTGTTTTTTTTTGTTTTTGTTTTTGTTTTTGTTTTTTATGATAGTCACACAGAGAGAGAGAGAGAGGCAGAGACACAGGCAGAGGGAGAAGCAGGCTCCATGCACCGGGAGCCTGACGTGGGATTCGATCCCGGGTCTCCAGGATCGCGCCCTGGGCCAAAGGCAGGCGCTAAACCGCTGCGCCACCCAGGGATCCCCTAGTGGGTTTTTTTTTTAAGTTAAAGCATAAGTGACAACCTGAAAAAAAATTTGGAATAAGCACAAATTACAAAAAGTTACTATTCGTAACATAAGAAGAACTACAAATCTTGGGATCCCTGGGTGGCGCAGCGGTTTGGCGCCTGCCTTTGGCCCAGGGCGCGATCCTAGAGACCCGGGATCGAATCCCACGTCAGGCTTTCGGTGCATGGAGCCTGCTTCTCCCTCTGCCTGTGTCTCTGCCTCTCTCTCTCTCTCTCTCTCTGTGACTATCATAAATAAATAAAAATAAAATAAAATAAAAAAAGAAGAACTACAAATCTAACAGAAAAAGAAAATGCAAGGGAAAAAATGATCAAAAATATTTGGAATAAGTAAAAAATACAAGAAGTTACTATTCATAACATAAGAAGAACTACAAATCTAACAGAAGAAGAAAATTCAAGGGGAAAAATGATCAAAATATTTGGAATAAGCACAAATTACAGAAAGTTAGTATTTATAACATGGGAAGAGCTCCCACAAATCTATCAGTAGAAGAAAATTCAAGGGGAAAAAATAATCAAAAATATTTGGAATAAGCACAAATTACAAAAGGTTACTATTCATAACATAAGAAGAACTACAAATCTAACTGAAGAAGAAAATTCAAGGGGAAAAAATGGTCAAAAGATGCCAAAAAAGCATTTTTACAAAATAAGTATCATTACTTATGAAGAAACTTGCCCGTCTCAATTGTAATTAAAGAAATGCAACTTAAAACAATTCGGATGTGCCCTGTGTTGCCTCCAGACTTAAAATCTTTCCCGTGTGGGTGAGAGTGCGAGGGCACTCCCATATCCTATTAGTGAAAATAGAAGTTAGCAAAAGCCTCCGTGGAGAGCCATGTGCTGGTAAATTTTAAATACATGCTGTTTAGACAGACCAAGTACACACCCCAAGGATCACGCACTCTTGCTTATCCCAGAGAGGACTAGTGATCTTTCTAAAAAAAACAAAAAACAAAAAAACAAAAACACAAAAAAAACAATAGATGCCCACTCATCCTACGAGACGTCACTTGTGGTCTGCGCTTCAAGCGTCTGGTTCCTCTCTAAAACCGACCGTGAGCTCATGCATCTTTAAAAATCCATTAGTAAACAGATTTGTCCACTTAGCAATAAAATCAAATCTATTTTTCAGCTGAAAATCTAAATCAGGGCGTAGGACACGTTTTCCGTGAGAGGGCAGAGAGTAAATGTTTCCAGGTCTGAGTCATACAATCTCTGTCACGATCACTCGGCCCTGCTGAGGTGGCGCAGAAGCCACCGCAGGCCACCCCTGGATGACGGAGCGCAGTTGCCTTCCGGTGGAGCTTCGCTTGTGGACGCTAAACCTGACTTTCGTACCATCTTCCTGTGTCACAAAATGTCACTCTTCCGATTTTTCTCCACTATTAAAAAAATGTAAGAGGCGTTGTTAGCTTGCAGGGCATAGAAAAACAGGTGGCAAGCTCGATTTAGCCCAAAGGCTGTTTTGGGTTTTTTGGGGGGGATTGGGTTGTGTGTGTGTGTGTGTGTGTGTGTGTGTGTGTGTGGCTTTTTTGGACCTCTAATCCCAGAGATGGAACTCCGTTTAATCTGGTCAGTGGGCTATTCTAGACCACAACAGAAAAATTCTCAACACATTTTGGACCATTTTCTCAATACTTCACAGTATGCAAATATTACAACAAACACAACAAATTTCCTTTTCCCAGCTGGGGGGGGAACAGAGGGCATTCCTTAGAGGTTATTCCAGTTCTAATGTACTTGTAAATATACTTGGGGATTTTTTTTGGATTTTCAAAAAAAAAAAGAGAACCTGTAAATATATCAAAAGGCACAGAAAAGATGGAAATAAATAGGGAAATGGAAGAGGGTGAATTAATGTTTTCCATTAAAACCAGTGATTTGGGGGAGCATCTGGGTGTCTCAGTGGGTTAAACATGTGAGGTCAGCGCAGGTCATGATCCCGGGGGTCCTGGGATCGAGTCCCACATCAGGCTCCCTGCATGGAGCCTGCTTCTCCCTCTGCCTGTGTCTCTGTCTCTCAAGAATAAACAAAATCTTTTAAAAATAATAAAAATAAATAAAAATAAAATAAAAAAGAATATTCCCATCTAAGGAAATAGTGATAGTTTTGGGGGGCGGGGGAGGGTCCAGCCATAAGGATGTTCTTTGCAGTGTGGTTTATAGTGATGAGAAGATGGGGGGGGGCGGATCTCTAAATACACAAGAATGAAAGCCTGGTTGAGGGATTTATGAACCCTGCATAGAATAAAATAAATGGCATTTGATAGGAATCAGCGGAAAAAGCAGGACACAAACCGGTTGGAGACTTCAAGTGCTAGTTTTTAAGCCGCAAACGTGGAACTATTGTCAGGCTGAAAGGAGGTGGGGTCCTGTGACGATCTGGGTGCTGAAAAATAAACTGTCAAATCTTTAACAAGGCCATATCTAACAGTGACCATAAATATTTCAATAGTTAGAGGTACAGTGTGTTGGGGACTTGCGGGTATAGTTTCGGTGCCCAATTAACAGGAGCGGCATCAGCCAATGCCAGCGTGCCCCCTGCTGTGGCTGGCTTCTGGAAGGCTCTAGAAGAGTCAGCACAGCTCTCGGGGCAGCACCCCCAGCAGCAGCAGGCTCGCCGGGTGCCACTGCCCGCAGGGCCCACAATCCCAGGAGGGTGAGCAGGGGACCCGGGGGGACGGACAGGCCCTGCCCCGGGCCCACGAGAGCCCCCCCTCAGGGTCATCCCGTGCACAGGGCCCAGGGGACGGGCCGGGGCTCCCATCCCAGGGGGTCCGCACAGCTGCCAAGTGCCAGGTGCAGTGCCCACGGCCAGGGCCCCAGACTTGCATCTCGGGGGGCCTGCATGTGCATCACGGTCACCCACACCGAGGGTGTCTTCAACCTTCCAGCGTTCAAACCCGTTCTTTCCTAAAACGGGCTTCGGAAGCTATCGCAACTGCTGGGAGTTCCAGGTGCCACCCATCCTCCTGCCACTTCCTGCCACTTCCAGGTGAGCTAAGGGGCGTTAAGAGCAGCCTGGCGTCTGGATGCCCGGGTAGCCCAGTGGTGAGTGTCCGCCTTCAGCCCAGAGTGTGACCCTGGGGTTCCGGGATCGAGTCCCGCATTGGGCTCCCTGCATGGAGCCTGCTTCTCCCTCTGCCTGGGTCTCTGCCTCTCTGTGTCTCTCATAAATAAATAAAATCTTAAAAAAAAAAAAAAAAAAGAGCAGCCTAAGGTTACTGAAGCGATTTTTAGATACACTATTTTAAAAGTTCGTGACATCATCAGCTCTGAGCTGTTATTTCTAGGTCAGCACAACGTCTTGTCTGCAGGCCTCGTCATGCAGCAGCGACCGTGAAGGCCGGTGACCATCGGACACCCTGGGGCCCAGTGGGGTCGCCAGTGGGGCGGGGACGCACCAGCAGCGGGGTGACATCACGCACCCTCCAGCGGCTGACCTGCCACGAGAGGTGCAGGGAATTCTTTCCCCAATGGAATTTAGACCAAATGAAATCTCTGATCACAACTTGGTCCTAAAAATGTTTTGAAAAAGCTAAGAAAACGTTAAAAGCTTAGAAATAATTTGTATATAGTTCATCCTGATTCAAACAGATTTCCCATTTCTTTAAAAGATATACCTTGGAGATCCCTGGGTGGCGCAGCAGTTTAGCGCCCGCCTTCAGCCCAGGGCGTGACCCTGGAGACCCTGGGATCGAATCCCACGTCGGGCTCCCGGTGCATGGAGCCTGCTTCTCCCTCTGCCTGTGCCTCTGCCTCTCTCTCTCTCTGTGTGACTATCATAAATAAAAATAAAATAAAAAATAAATAAAAAAATAAAAGATATACCTTGGTCTCACTTATGGAGAGAAAAAAAAGGTAAAATCTGGGCTTACTTAAATATTTACCAAGTAACCCCGGGAAGGGAAGCTGGATTAGACAACAGCTAAGTTCTGTTCCAACACCTAGATTCTATAATTCTAGGAAATAAGTAGGATTTGCTTCTATTTTGCTTGGTTTGTTTTGGGTAGTTGGATCTCCTTCAAGCCCAGAGTTTCTTTTTTTTTTTTTTTTTAAGATTTTATTTACTTATTCATGAGACACAGAGAGGCAGAGACCCAGGCAGAGAGAGAGGCAGGCTCCATGCAGGGAGCCCGATGCGGGACTCGATCCCGGGCCCCGGGCCCCGGGGTCACGCCCTGGGCTGAAGGCAGATGCTCAACCGCTGAGCCCCCCAGGTGCCCCCAAGCCCAGAGTTTCTAGGATACTTTCAAGCCCCCCCCTCCCGGTTTCTAAGAGTGAAAACAGAAGTCTTTGACTTCTTGATTCACCTCTTTATGAGAGGGATGGATGTCAGTGCCCCTAAGGCTTCTGTTAATTCCCCAAATGCTGTCGATGGTTTTCAGAATCACGTTCTCTTTAACACTTTGATCAACCTGAATCCACAATAATAAGAGCTTACATTTATTGAATGTTTACTATGCCTTGGCACTGTGTTAAATCCTTAATTTTAAACTCATTTAATCCCCCCCACTCTAACCAGCCAGGTATGGTCATCATCCCGTCTTACAGAGGAGAAAGCGAGCCCAGAGAAGTTCAATGACTTGCCCACATCAGCGGAGTTCATACAGAAGGCGGGCTGGGATTTGCTCCAGGCCTGCCTCATTCCAGAACCTGCAAGCTCAAAAAAAAGAAAAAAAAAAAGAACCTGCAAGCTCCACGCAATACCTGGCCCATGGTCACCTCCAGTCCATGGCACATGGCAGCCAAAATTAATTAATTAAATTCACATCAGCCCCAAAGAGAGCCACCGTTTCCACAGGCGAAGCAAAGCTTCCTTGATCTTTCATTCCTTAAAAAAAAAAAAAAAAAAAAAAAAAAAATCACTGTATTTTTGTATAGACACCTATCAATACAATATCCCTGCAACAAACACAATCCTGGATTTTGTGTACCAATGTCTTAAAATCTCTTGACAAATCTGAGGTAAGGAAGTAAACGCTCCATTTGAAAAAGGCTTCTCAAAAAAAAAAAAAAGAAAGAAAAAGAAAAAGGCTTCTCTTCTGAAGACCATTGAAACAATAGGAGTTGGGGCACCTCTGCCTGTGTCTCTGCCTCTCTCATGAATAAATAAATAAAATCTTTAAAAAAAAATAAAAGATAGGAGTCATATAGAAAACTCTCTAATCATCGATCTTAATCCAGAAATAAAACCGGTGGATAAATAAACACAACCATACACATATAGATAAAATCTGAGGTGGATATCCTTTTTTAAAACTTTATTTATTCATTTGAGAGAGAGAGCAAGTGAGAGCAGGAGCAGGGGAGAGTGTTGGACGGAGGGGGAGAAGCAGGCTCCGGCGGGGAGCCCGACGCGGGCGGGACTCGATCCCAGGACCCTGGGGTCACGCCCTGAGCCCAAGGCAGCCGCTCACCCGCTGAGCCCCCCCGGGGGGAACCCTTAGATGAATATCCTTTACACAATCCTCCTTTCAAATCATTTTTCGTCGCAATGCTCAAGACCGAAGTCGAGCACCCGAAAGTTCGAAGTCACAGTCTTTGGCAAAGGCCCCAGTGTGGCTGCTCAGGCAGGTGACGCATATGCTCGGGATGGCGAGGTGCCCTTCGGTAAGTGGGGGTGTCCTGCGTAGCCTGGGGAAAAAGAAAACTGGTAAATGTGAGTTCCACGTCTCACGCTTTATATCAAAATAAATTCCGGATGGATCAAAAACGTCCATATTAAAAATATCGGGAAAGCTCTATCAGAAAACACAGGATAAAATTATTCTTGTGATCCCAGAACGGGGATGCCCTAAGAGGCTGATGGGCTCAACTGCACAGAAGTTAGAAATCCCGTCTGTGGAAAGCACCGCAAATGAATCGAAAAGACAAATGTCAAGCTGAAAACAAATGATGCTAACATCACACACAAAAGGCTGATTTCCCTAGTGTATAAAGAACTTACATTAAAAAAAAAAGGGGATCCCTGGGTGGCGCAGCGGTTTGGTGCCTGCCTTTGGCCCAGGGCGTGATCCTGGAGACCCGGGATCGAATCCCACGTCGGGCTCCTGGTGCATGGAGCCTGCTTCTCCCTCTGCCTGTGTCTCTGCCTCTCTCTCTCCCTGTGTGACTATCATAAATAAATAAAAATTAAAAAAAAAAAGAACTCTTAAAAAAAAAAAAGAACTTACATTAAAAAAATAAGATAAAGACAGAAAATGGGAGGCCCGGGTGGCTCAGCTGTGGAGGAGCAACTGCCTTGGGCCCAGGCCGTGACCCCGGGGTCCCGGGATCGAGTCCCGTGTCCGGCTCCCCGCAGGGAGCCTGCTTCTCCCTCTGCCTGTGTCTCTGCCTCTGTCTACGTGTCTCTCAGGAATAAATAAATAAAATCTTTAAAAAATAAATAAAGGTTTTTGCTGGAAAACAGTTGCTGGTGTGCTTCATCATACATGTAAATGCACGGACGATTGATGAGATCGTATTTTGCAGGCGATGATGATTTTGAACTGGAGTCTCATCCAGCAGACGCTGCTGAAGAGCGGGGCGGGAGGGGGGGACAGGCGTGTCGGGGGGCGCGGGCCCGCTCGTCCCCGCAGGACAGGGAGGCTGCAAGATAACGAACTCCGTCCGACTGGTCCTCCCTGCAAAGTTGCTGAAAATCAATCAATAGGCTTTGTGGTAAGGGCTGGAGAAGGAGAAGGAGGAGGAGGAGGAGGAGGAGGAGAAGGAGGAGGAGGAGAAGAGAAGAAGGAGGAGAAGAGAAGGAGGAGGAGGAGGAGGAGAAGAGAAGGAGGAGGAGGAGGAGGAGGAGGAGGAATGGCCTCCCAGGTCTATATTCCCCTTTGATGCTGGTGGCCAGCAGCGGGCCCCTCTCCTCCACAGCGGCTGAAACACTCGTACCTACACAGAAAACTCTAGTTTTCTCTCGTCCATGGAATAAATGGAGCAACGAGGAGACGCGCGCAGATGATCCAGCACCTGTGAACACCACTAAGAGCTACGCTGAGGGGTGCCCTGCGGCCTGCACACCGGGCGCCCCACCAGGCCTCCGCAGGCTGTCCCCGGCCTGGTCACTGCGCGGTGGCTGCTGTCCCGGCCTCGAGCTCCCGCCGGCGCCCCGAGCTGCGCCCACCCAGACTGTCCCGGGGCCGGCGGGCTGCGGTCCCCCCTCTGCAGGAGCAGGCGACGGGCCACTGTGCCACCCGCGACCCACGACCCGCCCCCGGGCTTCCCGCCGCCTTGTGGCATTAGCCCTTCCGTGGGGCAGTCGTGCCACCAGGCCACCGGGCTGCACGCTCCCCGGACACGGTCAGCCTCGGCACCAGCACGGCCACCATGGCCTGTGACCGTAGGCACTGTCCCCTCCGGGTCAGCTCCACCCCTCAGTCCCCACTGTACCCTCCACGTCAGCGTGTCGGGGGACAGTGCCCCGAGTCCCCTCAGTCCCCAGTGTCCCCTCCGGGTCAGCCCCACTCCTCGGTCCCCAGTGTCCCCTCCGAGTCAGTCCCATTCCTTGGTCCCCAGTGTCCCCTCCACGTCACCCTTGCTCCTCGGTCCCCAGTGTCCCCTCCAGGTCAGTCCCGCTCCTTGGTCCCCAGTGTCCCCTCCATGTCAGCCCCGCCCTCGGTCCCCACCATCCCCTCCGTGTCACCCCGCTCCTCGGTCCCCACTGTCCCCTGATGTCACTCTGCTCCTCGGTCCCCAGTGTCCCCTCATGTCACTCTGCTCCTCGGTGCGCCCCCAGGCCCGGGTCCAGCTCTCCTTCCCACCCCAGGGCCCCAAGTGGCGTCAGACGCTCAGTGCGAGGATCAGGCTCGGGCTTATTTGTCCCCCTCCTCTGGGTTCCAGGCTTTGCCACCTCTGTCCCCACCTGAACATGCTTTGCTCCTGCTGTTTGAATGGCAGCGCTATGACAGGCGGGAAATCCGCGTTGCAGCTCGACCTTCAGGGCAAGAGCTGTGCCACCCGCATCCCGTCCTCCGAGGGTGGGGAAGGCGACCTCTGGGGTCACGGTCGCCCTTGTGCTCGTGTTAAACCCGCACAGACGCCCGCGACCGCGATGATCCGTGTGTCTGGGCGGTGCTGTTGGAATATCGTGGCCTGTGACGTGCAGTGGCTTGAAATTCAAGTCAGAGATATGAGGAGCACAGTGGGTGGGCGCCACCGAGGTCATGAATGATACCCACTCAATCGGGGTGATCGATACCACCCACTACTTTATGTATGAAATTTCCCAGAATAAAGACTTTTCTGAAATATAAGAAATTGTGTTTAGGGCGCGTCTGGGTGGCTCGGTCAGGTAAGGGTCCACCTTCAGCTCAGGTCATGACCTCGGGGTCCTGGGATGGAGCCTGGGGGGGGGTCCCCGCTCAGTGGGGAGCCTGCTTCTCCCGCCCCCTCCCCCTGCATCCCTCCCTCTCTCCAGCTCTCTCCTGAGCTCTGTTTCTCTCAAAGAAATAAAATCTTTTTTAAAAAAAAAAGAAAGAAACTTTGTTTAATGCCCAGGAAACCCCTAGAGTCAGGTTCACAGCAGTGAGGGGCCTAGAGCTGGGGTTTGGTGGCCGCTAAGAAAGCAGGCAGTGCAGAAAAAGGAAACTGCAGGGGAGGGAAACGGAAGAGCTAAGGGCAGTGGCCAGGCCGCATCTTCTGGGGTCAGGGGGCCAGAGGGGCCCCCCAGAGGTAAGGGCGAGGCGGCCAGGCTCCCCCTCGGGGACAGATGCCGCGTGCTCACCGCTTCTGCGACTGCTTGACTGCTCGGCCCCTATTTTAGAGAGTGAGATCTCACAAGCCACAAAGCCAATCTGTGGTGCCACAAACCGGGGCTAAATAGAACCTGGGTTGCTATGGGAACAGCAGAGCCGGCCAGGGGAGGGCCGCGTGCTTTGTCACCGAGACAAAAAAAAGTAGGTAAAAAGCAAAAGGCAGAGAATACAGTGGGGACGGGCGCCAGGCCGGAGCCCTCTGGGGTCAGGGCCCTGCAGAATGTCATCGGCCCCTTCCCAGCCTCGGGGCCTCCCCCCCAGAGCCGTGTTTATGAAGCAGGGTCTGTGCACCCGGGGAGGGTGTCGGTGCGCCCATTCTGCAGAAGAGAAAACCGAGGCTCAGAGAGACCAGGAAACTCTCTAAGGTCTGGTGAGTGCCAGGGCTCGGATGGAAACCCCGATCGACCCAGAGCCAAGGCCCTGTTGTCCCATCTCTGATCCTGGAGCATTTAGCGCTGCTGAGTGCTCGCTCAGAAAGTATCCGTGTCAACCGGGGGGTCGAACAACAGCATCAAAGTAAAGGTGAACCTAGAAATCGTGTTTAAGCACTTAAAGGTCCAGAGCGGGACTGCAGAAGGGGAGGCAGGAGGGGGGATGGGGTAACCAGGGGCGGACACTGGGGAGGGCACTTGATGGGATGAGCACTGGGTGTTACACTATGTGTTGGCAGATTGAATTTAAAATTTAAAAATGCAGAAAAACAATAATAATAATTAAAAATAAAAATAAAGTAAAAAAATAAATCAAATAAAATAAAGGTCCAGAGTGTTTTGAAGACTCATACTCCATCTCCTTTCTTTCCCAAATGTCAAGCAAATAGCAACTGTAATATTAGGCTATAATAATAATAAGGGGGAAATCTCTGAGAAGAGACACATCAACAGAGACGTGCATTAAGGAATGGGCCAAACGAGCAATATTCTGAGACATCAGCGTGTATGTCAATCTAACATCATTGGGATAAATAAAAATTATGCTGTTCCGCTTAGGTTTCCTCTCATAACTTCTCAAATAAAGGGTGCGATGTAAAGCAGCCTTATGCGTGTTCAGTCCCTATAATAAATCCTCGATTTTAGTATTTTTTTCAAGGTGGTAGGTAAAGGGCATGTATCATCTCAAGCTGGGTTTTGAGGAAGATGCTTTCGTCCGTGGTTGATGTTATCTGGGGATACTGGACGTGTTTTGCTGAACACAAACACAACCCTGATCATCAGCCCGGTTGCCTTGTCATCCTCGAGGAGAGAGATCGAGGCTCCTCGGTGGGGGGGGGGACACGGCCAAGAGCCTGCTGCCCCTACGGAACAGACACCGCGATCCACCGGTTCCACCAACGAATTCCAACCATATTTTAGTCTTTGCATTATTCATTCAAGATTTGAGGTCCTAAGAAAAGATACGTGCCTCGCACCTTACGCAAGGATTAACACGGAATGTGTAATATCTCTAAATGCAAAACATAAAACTAGAAAACTTGCAGAACAAAAAGAGGAAAAATATGCTGCAGCCTCACGTTAGGCAAAGATTTCTGCGATACCACGGTAAATTCGTGATCCATAAGGAAAACAAAGTGATGAATTAGAATTCTTCAAAATTAACAACTTGTGTCCTTAAAGATACCACTAAGAAAACCAGAAAGATAAGGCACAGATTGGGAGAAAATATTTGCAGACCGCATTTCTGTACTGTATCTAGGTTACATGAGGAAGTCTCAAAACCCAGTAATAATAAAACTAACAAGTCAATACAAAAAAAAAAAAGAGGAAAAGAAAAATTAATAAACATTTTGTGGCGGGATCCCTGGGTGGCGCAGTGGTTTGGCGCCTGCCGTTGGCCCAGGGCGCGATCCTGGAGACCCGGGATCGAATCCCACATCGGGCTCCCGGAGCATGGAGCCTGCTTCTCCCTCTGCCTGTGTCTCTGCCTCTCTCTCTCTCTCTCTGTGTGTGACTATCATAAATAAATGAAGAAAAAAAATAATTAAAAAAAAAACAAAAAACATTTTGTGGGGGACACCTGGGGGGCTCAGTGGTTGAGTGTCTGCCTTGGGCTCAGGGCGTGACCCCGGGGTCCCGGGAGTGAGTCCTGCATCGGGCTCCCTGCATGGAGCCTGCTTTTCCCTCTGCCTGTGTCTCTGCCTCTCTCTCTCTGTGTCTCATGGATAAATAAATAAAATCTTTTTTTTTTAATTTAAAAATTAAAAAAATAAACATTTTGTGATAGGCTAACCAATGGCTCCCCTAGAGATGCCCACATCCTAACCCCTGCGGTTTGTACATATATTACCTCACACAGCAAAAGAGACTTTAAATATGATTAGGGTCAGGATCTCGAGACCCTGAGATTATCAGGGATTATCCAATGGGGCCGAATGTGATTACAAGGTTTCTTATAAAAGGGAGACAGGAGGGTCACAGTCAGGAAAAGACAGTATGATGAGACCCAGAGAGAGACTGGAAGATGCTCTGCTGCTGGCTTTGAAGACAGAAGGTAAAGCCATGACCAAAGAATGCAAGTCATCTCTAGAAGCTAAAAAAAGTTAAGGAAATATTTTCCCCTGTGGCTGTCAAAAAAAAAAAAAAAAAAGCAGCCCTGCCAACACACTATTTTAGGATTTTTGACCTCCGAACGGTCTGATAATTAATTTGTATTGTTTACACTCCCAATTTTTTAGTGACTTGTTCCAGCAGCAGTGAAAACCTGATGCACACACACCCACATGCACTTAGGGGCACATACAGCTTGAAGAAAATGGTTTTTATGAAGATAAAAAAAAGTCACATATATACACATACAACATAAGCAGTTCAAAGAAAAATTATGAACTAAATATATGTAGGTAACCGCCACCCACAAGAGAAATAGAACATTCCCAACAGCCTACACACCCCCTTAGGCCCTTCCCCTTCCTGTTCCTCCCTCCCCGCTGAGACCACAACTGCCCGACTCCAGGGTCATCATTTTCAGGGTTTCCTTCACAATTCACAGGCGCCTAAGTGCCCACAGACGAGTGGATTTCTTTTTTTTTTTTTTTTTTAATTTTTTTTTTTAATTTATTTATGATAGTCACAGAGAGAGAGAGAGAGAGAGAGAGGCAGAGACATAGGCCGAGGGAGAAGCAGGCTCCATATGCACCGGGAGCCTGACGTGGGATTCGATCCCGGGTCTCCAGGATCGCGCCCTGGGCCAAAGGCAGGCACTAAACCGCTGCACCACCCAGGGATCCCAGACGAGTGGATTTCTAAACCGTACGGCGATGTTGCCTGTTCTCCTAAAGGTTTTCATGGTGGTGGGATTCGCGTTAACACAAATGTTTTCCGCCGTGATCGTTTTTGAGCGCACAGTTAGTTCTGTGATGTTGGGTGCCTCCACATTGTTGGGCAACAGATCCTAGAACTTTGCATCCTGCAGACCCCAAATTTCATCCTCATTAAATCACTCCCCTTCCCCCTCCCCCAGGGTCCCTGGTCACCACCAGGCCTGCTGTCTCTGCGAGTTGGTGACTTTAGATCCCTCGTCTGAGCGAAATCCTACTAGTTTGTCTTTTGGTGACCAGCTTTTCTGCAAGAGCATCCTCAAGGCTCACGCACGTTGCAGCATGGATCCGAATTTCCCTCCGCTCTAGGTCTGAGTAATGTCTCGCTGTGCGTGGACACCGCATCCCGCTGGTCCATCCACCTGGCGTGGACACTTGGTTTGCTCCCCCCTTTGGGCCATCGAGGATGTTGCCGCTGTGAACGTGACTGTACGACTCTTCTTTCAGTTCTTTTGGGTATGTATCCAGAAACGGGGAATTCTATTTCTTAATTTTTTTGCGGAAATTTTTCTGTTTTCCACGGCAGCTGCCCGTTGTACATTCCCACAAAGAGTGCACAAGAGTTCTCATTTTTCCACATCCTCTTCAGCACCTGCTATTTTCTGGTTTTGGGGTTTGGGGTTTTTTGGGGTGTTTTGGGGTAACAATCATCCTAAGGGATGTGAGGTGATACTGTGTTGTGGTTTTGATGTGCATTACCCTAATGATTAGGGACACTCGGCATCTTTTCATATGTCTATTGGCCATTTGCATATCTTCCTTGGAGAAATGTCTATTCAAATTCTTTGCCTGTTCCTTTTTTTTTTTTTTTTTGCCCATTCTTTAATGAAGTTATCTGGGGGTTTTTTGGTTACTGAGTTGTAGAAGCTCCTTATATATCCTGAATGTTAACCCCTTATCGGAAATACGACTCTCATTTTGTCCCTTTCCATAGGTTGCCTTGTCATTCTATTGATTGTGTCCTTTCATCCAGAGAAGTCTCTAATTTTGGAGCAGTCCAATTTATTTTTATTTTTATTGCCTATATTTTTGACATCATAACCAAAAACATCACTGCCAAATCCAACGTGGAGGTTTTCCCCTATGTTTTCTTCTGAGAGTGGTATAGTTTGGATCCATTTTCAGTTACTTTTTTTTATATGCTGGGGGGGGGTAAAGGTCCCACTTCATTCTTCTCCATATGGCTATCCAGTTTTTCTCAGCATCATTTGTTGAAAAGAACTGTCCTTTCCCCTACTGAAGGGTTTGGGCACCTGTTGAAAATCATTTGACCATAAATGCAAGGGTTTATTTCTGGGCTCTCTATTCTATTCTATTCCATTGGTCTGCATGTCTGCTTTTATGCCAACGCCAAACTATTTTGACTACTCTAGCTTATTTATGCTTATTTTGGAACTATTAGAATCCTATTTGTACTCTTGAGGATTTTGTTGGCTTGGGATTTGTGTTGGTTTTGGTTTGGGTTTGGGTTTGGGTTTGGGTTTTTTGGTTTTTTGTTTTGGTTTGTTTTTTTGGGGTTTAGCATTGAGATATTGCATATAGCTGAGTTTGTTCATTTTCATTGAATATGGTATTCTCTCGTCCAAAATTTGTCCATTCTATTGTTGGCGGATATTCAAGTCTTTCTCAAAATCTATGGGATTTTTTTTTGGAAATAGATTGCTGTCACCCAGTCCCATCAGGTTTGAAATGCTTTTTCATAGCTACAGTCTCTTTCGACCTAGATCATCTTTGTGATTTCATCTTTTGAGTTTTTAAACATGTAATTCATAACCATTTTATATTTCCTATCCGAGATTCTAACATTTGAATTTCCTGATGGTCTAAGTTTGCTGTTAATTATATGTGTGGAAACTCAATCTTCTATCTGTGTGGTTTTACTGATTTTTTTTTTAAGATTTTATTTATTTATTTGAGAGAGAGCCTGAGGAGGAGGAGAGGGAAAGGGAGAAGCGGACTCCCCACTGAGCAGGGAGCCCAGCGCAGGGCTTGATCTCAGGACCCAAAGATCGTGACCTGAGCTGAAGGTAGCTGGTTAACCAACTGAGCCACCCAAGTGCCCCATGTTTAGTTGATCTTTGATTGAAAGTCGGTATTTGGTTGATATTCATCTGTTGAATTATGCGTGGCCTAAGTTGAGCATGCTTCCTTCCTCCAGATATGATTTTTTATTCACTTCTTCGAGGAGCCAGGGACTGTTGCAAATCTACAACTACTCTTAGCCCATATGTGGAGCATGAGGAGCCCTAGGCTCATTCCTCACCCCCCTCCCCTCCATCTTGAAGCTGGCCCAAGAACTTACTTTCTGGATGGCAGGGCTCATAGTGCAATTTCATTTGCTCCTGCTCAAGTCTACCTTCTTAGAGGCACTGGAATTTATGGGGTTTTCACTGGGATTTTTTTTTTCCTTTGGAAAATTCCCTATTTTCTGTGATAAAAGCAGTGTCATAAAAGTTGGGTGTTATGTAAGTTCTAGTTGTTTTGTAAGAGGAGAACTCTCTTGAGACTATCTGGTGCAACGGCATATCAAAAGCAGAAGTCCTTCAGATGTCATTTTTGGTAGGTTGGTAAGGCCCTCAGGCTCCTGCTTGATCTTAATAAACGGCAGCTATTCCATGAACCAAACTGGACTTTTGCTTTATTGAATAAGATAGACAGGAGCTAGGTTGTCCCCTGCTGAGGACAAAAGCTGTACCTGGTCCTCACAGAGGCATCAGAGCGATCTGGAGACCAGAAAAGAGAAACGAGCTCTACTGAATGAGTTTTATTACGTTTCCACTGTTTGCTGAGAAATGTGAGCCATAAACTAACCATAAATGCATCCATTGTTAAGAATAATGTGATTTGGGTCTACTTTGGATGAATCAATGAGGTTCTTCATTATGTGACTCTGAGGGAGGTGAGTGTGAGAGCTCGGGTCCATCACCTACATCAGGTAGTATCTGGACAATCAAACTTACCTTGAGCTTATTATTTTGGCCTGTTGCTGAAGCGTCTTCACCATGTTAAGATTTGATGGGAGCCTCTTGGTTTAGAGAGCATACTTCTATAAAGAAGCTACTTGAAGAACATTCTGTCTTTCGCAAAACGACATTTCAAGATATCTATTAAATTACTCAGCGTCCCTTAAACAAGAACCCACACACTTAAAAGATTTCTCCTTATATTCAATGCCAGGAAAAGCCACATCTCTTTAGAAAAAGATGTTTGCTTTTTATCAAACTAAATAACCCATATGTTTCCTGTCTCAATTTTTTTTCCTTAACTCCCAGAAAAATCAGATCTACACTAAGGGCTCAATTGGGGTAACCAGTACATCCCAGGTCCCATTTCTGTCTCTGATCCTCTTTGTAAAAAATAACATGATTATCCTTTCACTTCGTATCATAAAAGTAATGCATATTCATTATTCATATTCGTTAGGGAATACAGGCAAGAAAATTTTTTAAAAGCCTGTTCCTATTAAAACCTTAGTGTACATCCTCTGACTATACCATCCCCACTCCCACCCCTACTCTATTGTTATTTCCTTGCCAGATAGGAGAACTGACTCTGACTTATGTAGGGAAGGAAATTTAGGAAGAAAATTTTCCTTTTCTTCTACCCATCACATGTTCATCAGCTGGGTCCCTGCAAAATAGACCAACAAAAGACGCATTAACAAGAGAAAAACAGAGGTTTAGTAACATGTACATCACACTTAACTCATGGAGTACCCAGTGGCGAGTAACTCAAAAATGTAGTTAGAATTTGGGTTTATTCTTTTTTTTAAAGATTTTATTTATTTATTCATGAGAGACCCAGAGAGAGGAGCAGAGACACAGGCAGAGGGAGAAGCAGGCTCCATGCAGGTGCCCGATGCAGGACTCGATCCTGGGACCCCCAAGTCCAGTCGAAGGCAGACGCTCAACCACTGAGCCCCCAGGTGCCCCAGGGGCTACATCTTTACAAACGTATGTCCTCTTTTTTTTTAGGCAAATGGGGAGACTGGAGAGAGTTTTCCTTGTATGGCTCTTCTCAGTTGCCTTCTGTTCAAAGTAATCATCATGCCAAGGTACCGAGGCGTGTTGGGGGGGGGGGATTCCACTACCACCCACTTGCCGAAGCTGTAAAATCTACTCGTTAGAAGGCTCCTGGAGGGCTCCCACGATTCAAGTGGAACACCCAGGCCTCAGAATGACAGCAACCCCGTTTACAGCCCCAGAGATGGAAATCCCGGCCTCCTCAGGACTTGACCATTGGTTGACTCGTGTCCAAACTCCTTTTCTTCGTGGGGCCTGGCCAGCGTGAAGCAGGCATTCAGCGCCCCACGAGGATTGCGCGGCGTGGGGCGGGCCCGGGAGCCAGTCCACTGAGCACCGGGGGTTCTGCTGACATAAAATCAGGATGAATAGAAGGAAGCGTTTCGAACCGCTGCCACCACCTGTTTTTTCCTCCTCTCTCCTGTGTAGCCCAAGCCTGGTGATAATGAATCTATGTCGCCCCAAACCTAATGCCGCTGCTGTGACAAAGAAACCATGGACTGACTGTCATTCTCCTGGGGGCTCCTGGGCATCGGCTGCCCGCATGCCCTTCCTGCCCTTCCTGCCCCACCGAAGACGGAGGGCATCTGGAGGACGGGAGAACAGGGGTCCGCACTGGGCGGGAGGCCAGAGTCCCCCTGAGTGCCTCACACACAACTAGAGCAAAACAAAGGCTGATTCTTTTTATTTTAAAAATTCACTGTAGATGGTTTTTTTATTTTAAATTTTTTTTAAATAAAAATTTTAAATTTTTATTTTAAAAATTCAGATGCGAATCTGTTGCATATCATTGACACCCGAGACCTAACGGGCACCCTCCTCAGCTGTTTATCTCCTGCAGTATTTCTCCGCAGCTATGGGAACACCCATTTATAGGACCCTGGTACACTCAGTGATGTCAATGTTAGTTCTGAGGAAAGGGTTGTGGCAGTCAAAATACCTTTGGGAAAGGTATTTTCTATATTATATTTCTATATTTTCTATATTATAGTTTTGGATAGGCTAAATGCACTATATCTAATTAACTTCTAGAAAGTTGCCCCCTATCCTGCCATACACACACACACACACACACACACATTCCAGTAGAGCTGTGTTCCAATAGAACCTGATTTATGGACACTGAATTTTTTTTTAATTTTTATTTATTTATGATAGGCACACAGTGAGAGAGAGGCAGAGACACAGGCAGAGGGAGAAGCAGGCTCCATGCCGGGAGCCCGACATGGGATTCGATCCTGGGTCTCCAGGATCGCGCCCTGGGCCAAAGGCAGGCGCCAAACCGCTGCGCCACCCAGGGATCCCTGGACACTGAAATTTGAATCATGTAATTTTCACATCATCGGATACAAATTTTTCTTTTTTCTTTTTTTTCCCCCAACCACTTAAAAATGTAAAGCCGTTCTTAGTTCACAGGCTATACAAAAATAGGCAGGGTCAAATCTGGCTCAAGGGCTATTGTTTGCTGATCCATGTTTTAAATATTTGTACCGGGACGCTGGGGTGGCTCAGCGGTTGAGAGTCCGCCTCGGGGATCGGGGATCAGGGATCGAGTCCCAGGTCGGGCTCCCCGCAGGGAGCCTGCCTCTCCCTCTCTGTCTCTCATGAATCAATCAATAAACTTTTTTTTTAATAAATAAATAAATA
This sequence comes from Canis lupus baileyi, assembly GCF_048164855.1. NCBI lineage: Eukaryota > Metazoa > Chordata > Mammalia > Carnivora > Canidae > Canis > Canis lupus. The sequence continues at coordinate 70,223,100 of NC_132848.1, read as the reverse complement.
AATAAATAAATAAATATTTGTAGCACAGTGACCACCTCCCTCAAAATGCTATTTGCTCAAACAAAAACGTGTGTATGCTTTGGGGCTGCCTTATTAGGAAGATTTCAGATTTAACCTGACATTTCCGAGGGGGAACAGTCTTAATAAAGACTAGCTCCAAGTCAGCGCCCGGCGACGCCCGCCTCCTGCTAGCACCCCTCCCGTGCGACACTAGCATATGGCACAAGTGATGGCATGTCACATCCAGGAGGGAGTTATAAAGACTGATTTCCGTCTTGGATGCTCTCTCTCTGTGTCTCGGAATCTGCCGTGGGGTGTGGTGAGGCCCACCCGGCGAGGAGCTGGAGCCTCCGGCCGACAGTCAGAGGGGGACTAAGGCCTCTGGATCACACCCGTGGGAGCAGGTTTAGCAGCACACCCCGCAACCTTGGCTAATGGCTTGAATGGAACCTTATGAGAGACTCTGCACCAAAACCCCCCAGCCAAGGCCTCCTGAACACCTGATCCCCCAGAAACTGTACGGTAATGAATGTGTGTTGTTTTCAGCTACAAAGTTTTGGGGTCACTTTTTACGCGTCCAGAAATAAGTAAAGCAGTGTCTATGCGTGACCAAGATCTGTTGGGATCCTGACACCAACCCTTCCCATATCCCTGTTCTCAAGCCCCCTCTGCTCTGATGTAAAACCCAACCCTTTGTCTGGGTGCCCAGTCCATGAACCCTGCTGCACCCAGACACTCCCTGAAATTGAGACTTAACTCGAGCCTTTGGAATGTCTGTGTGTCACATATGGAACTAGTAAAAGGAGAGAGGAAAAGTTCCTTGCACATTATTTTCCATAAAACACTGGTTGGATTTTCTGAATCTAGTAGTTTAACAGCATTTTTCCCTCTCAAGAAAAAAAAAAATTAATCTGCTCCTTCCTAACCTACTTATGTGACTCGTCATCTTTCCTTCTCACGTGTTCCAGTTTCTTTCCAGACAGTATATTGAAGTTTAAGTACCAGTTCTTAGAGAATTGTGCTGTTTTTCAGTTACCTGATTTTCCTTATGATGCACAATCTATTCCACTATCACTCTTCAGTATGAAAGGTCCTGTGGTTATTCAAGATGACATTTTGTAAAACATAAGGCAGGAAAAGCAATAATAATAATAATAATAATAATAATAATAATAATACTCCCTCTGCCAAGCCAATCACATGACCCTCACAGAAGCTTGGAGCCAGGCCAGTTGTCATTAGCAAGAAATCATCTCGTGATTTCATCATACTTTGTGATTTCAGGGCATGGGAACTTCCTAATGTCCTCAGATACCTTCTATACCTTCTGCTTCAGTGTGAGGGAGTTTCAGGCACCTGAGCATGTGGGCATGTGAGCTCATAAGCAGAAGAGAGGTGGGATTCAGGAAGCGTGAAATACCCAGTTGTTCTAACTTCCCCTATTCAATTTGTTTCTCAATTAATCAGAGAACTCTAAATGTAGAAGAAACTTCAAGAGATCATTAAAGATTCCCATCTGGGCAGCCCCGGTAGTGCAGCAGTTTGGCGCCGCCTTTGGCCTGGGGTGTGATCCTGGAGACCCGGAATCAAATCCTGCGTCGGGCTCCCTGCGTGGAGCCTGCTTCTCCCTCTGCCTGTGTCTCTGCCTCTCTCTCTGTGTGTCTATGAATAAATAAATGCTATCTTTAAAAAATAATAATAATAAAGATTCCCATCTGGTGTTTGACATCCATAGCTATGTCCTCTAGAAAATTAGACAGGGTCTAGTGACCATGTAGGTCTAGTGGACGAGGGTTATCAGTGGTGATGGGCTTACCAGGCACTGTCCTTAGAGTTCAGGCACCAGACTTGGGCCATCTCCACTCAAAGTCCCCTTCCATCATTTATTTTTGTTTTTATATGTTCTTTTGCCTGACCAGAGTCTTCACTGGTCCTCCTTTAGGAAACAGCACCCCTTCTGGATACTGATTCTCTCTCTCTAATCATTTTGGTGCTAAGGGTTCTATTTCTAGTTATTCCTGAGGTCCAGCTGATACTTTTCCTCATCGATGTGCTGTTGCATAGACTCTTCCTTTGGTTTTCATCAGATACCTAGTCCGTCTTTACCTAAACTGGTTAGAACTGAGTTCCTTGACTTGTGAGCACTTGCAAATTCATCCTAATTCAACTGTGCTATGTGTCATGGTGTAAATAAAAGAACAGGAAATTATGGCCTGACTGAAACACAAGACATGCAAAAAAAATTAGAGAATTATGTAAGAGAGCACATAAATATAATTATCATAGTAACCATGTCTTGGTGGTGTATTAAGTGGACATTAGCTAAAGAACATTTCGAAAGCAATATTCTAGGGCACCTGAGTGGCCCAATGGGTTAAGTGTCCAGCTCTTGATGTCTGCTCAGGTCTTGATCCCATGGTTGTGAGCTCAAGCCCCATGGAACATTCACACCGGGCATGAAGCCTACATAAATAAATAAATAAATAAATAAATAAATAAATAAACAAACAAACAAACAAACAAGCAATATTCCATTTGTGAAAAAAATTATTAAAATGGCCACAACACTTGCGTGTTAAAAGACATCTATTAGTTATTATCATACGCTCAGCATTAAACCCCCACCAAACAGAGACAATCTACAATATTGTGCCATAGACAGACATTCTGTCATTGTCCTATGAAAATCTGAGCTACACTCTCTTGTTGGACATCTGAAAGTTTAAGTATGATTCAAAATGTCGACATCCTGACATTGAAGAAAATTTCAAAATATTTGAACAAATGGAAAAACGGCAAGAGGGGAAAAGATCAACCCATCTCCATCCTTGTCATTTGCATTAAACACAGTGAGAAAAGCGAGAGGCCATTTTTTTAAAAAGCGTTCCTATTGGAAGGGAAAATACGGTGATGGTTTGAACCTATCACAGGAGACTCGGTGAATGCCCTGCTCTGGTTTCTTCTGCATTGAACTAAAGATTTTTGCAGTCAAAGAAGAGAAGATAGCTTCTCCGAGACTCTAAAAGTAGTTGTATAACCTTCACCTTTTGGAAGGAATCTATAAAGCAAAAAATATTGCTCTAAAATATTAGATGTACTCTTGCGGTGCCTGGGTAGCTCAGTAGGTTAAGGCTCGGACTCTTGATCTTCAGTCAGGTCTTGATCTCAGGGTTGTGAGTTCAAGCACTGCATTGGGCACCTACTGGGCATGGAGCCTACTTAAAAAACAAGCAAATAAATTAAATTAAATTAAATTTTAGATGTACTATAAATACCATATTCATTTTGTACTAGATTTTGACTATGACTAGATTTTATTATTAATTAGAGCTATCCATGTCCATCTTTTCCTCTTGTAGTTTGCCACTGCCCCCAATATTCCAATTAGTTGTCAGTTGACTATATTGTGATTGCTCTAAGACTTCGAAGGAAGGGAATATTGGTGAGGGCTGGGCCACTCAGTAACAGCTTTAAGGAGAAGGCAAGACTTGACTTGGGCTTTGGTGGATGGGTTAATTACTAATAATTCTGAAAAATTAATCATTCACTGATTCATTCAACAAATATTAAGCACCTATTATTTGCTGGGCTCATTTCTAGGTACTGGGAAGAAGGTTGTAATAGGATAAAATCCCTGCCCTAAAGGTATTTACATGCTGGTAAAAAGTGTACAAGTAGACAAGTAAATGTATATTTTATAATTCCAGATGCTGACAAATGTTCTGAAAAAAATAATAAAGTAGGGGCATGGAGGCTAAATTTAGGCCTTTCTAATGAGCAACATTTGGTCCTGAATGGAGAGAAAGAAACAGGCAACGCAGAGGTGCAAAAGAATAGCATTCCAGGGATTTGGGAGGAGGGGAGAACAGGAACTTAGTTTTTCAAAGTTTGAGTTGGGGAAGATGAAAACATCCTAGAGTTGGATGTCAGTGATGCTTGCACAATGATGAATGTTCTTAATGCCACAGAACTGTACACTTTTTTAAAACGGGTTAAAATGGTCAATTTTATATTATGTGTATTTTAACCACAATTGCTTTTTAAAGGTCTGTATTAATAGCAGAACAAATGGAAAGCCATCTCTATGAAATCTAGCTTTCATTGAATATTTATTTACATTTGTGAAGAAAAAGTGAGTACTGTTCTCCTGGTTGGTCACAGATAACATCGATGGCAGGAATCAACAAATGTTTTATTTGGATGTAAATTCTCAGGCTAAATTGGCCCAGAGCAAATGCAAGCAAGAATTGATGTTAGGATCAGCATCCCTGAGCCAGAGTCTGCACAGTAACTGTGTATAAAGGTAATTCCCCCAAGAGTCCAGCAGACCGACAGGAGGCCCATTGCTGGTCGCCATGACTACAAAATCCTTTGGGCCTAAGGTGGGGTGTGGATTCTTTGGGATTGGCCTAGGAGAACGGCTTTGACTTCAAGTCTAGCGAGTGAAACTAGGAGAGGAAGTCGTCTAAAGTCTAAAATAGAGGGTAAACTAGTTGAGATCTCTGATGCCAAGTCCATCTGAAGCAGGAGGAGTCTGGTACGTCATAAATTACTGACACTGATTTAAAAAAAAAAAAGAAAGAGGGCAGCCCAGGTGGCTCAGCGGTTTAGCACCACCTTCAGCCCAGGGTGTGATCTCGGGGTCCTGGGATCGGGTCCCATGTCGGGCTCCCTGCATGGAGCCTGCTTCTCCCACTGCCTGCGTCTCTGCCTCTCTCTTTCTCTGTGTCTCTCATGAATAATAAATTAAAAAATCTTTAAAAATAAATAAATAAATAATAAAAAAGAAAGAAAGAGCTCTTATAGATGTCAAACTGTAGCTAAATATGGATTAAATGAAAAAGAAAGCAGCCAAGAGTACTGGGATTGGACTTTATATATATGCACATGTATACACACACACCTACACACACAGCTACGTTCTTGTGTCATAATGCTGATTGCTTTTTGAAGTCTATAATATGAATTTAGCCCAAAGAATGGACCGTGAACATGGAAAATTATTAGCTTGATTCCTCTACCATGTGCACCATTCACTTGGGCTAAACTTACCAATCTCTAAAAGAAGAGCAATAACGGTGGCCCTGTTGATAGACAACGTTTAAGGACATCAGATTTGAGGTAATAACACTAGAGACCTTAGAATCTAGTAACATATTTTCAAATAAACAAAAATAGCTACAATTTATTAAGTATCTATTATGTGACTGATACTCTTGCTTTACACAATCTCATTGGATTCCATGAGCATCATATATGTTACCACTATCATTAAACAAATGAAAAACCTGGGGACCTCAGAGGTTAAGTAGCTTGGGTTGCTCAAGGTCACCAGCTTATAATCAGCAGAACAAGAATACAAGCACAGATCCGTTATACTACATACCCGTGCCCTTTGCACATTTGCACAGGAAATATTCCGTTCTCAAAATGTTATCCTCAATGCACAGCATCCACAACACCTCACATTTGAAAAGTAATTTATTTTTTCAAATGCTTTCCATATTCTCATTTGATTCTCATAGCATTGGGAAGGATGTATTTTTTTGGGGGGGGATGTATTTTAATTCCCATTTTATACATAATAAAAATTGAAATGCAAAGATTTTAAGTGCTTTGCATAAAGAAACCAATTAGTGGCTGAGTCAGCAATCAAACCGAAGTCATCTTACTCCACACCCGACGCTCTTTTCTTTCTTTTTTTTTTTTTTTAAGATTTTTATTTATTTATTCATGAGATACACAGAGAGAGGGAGAGAGAGGCAGAGTCACAGGCAGAGGGAGAAGCAGGCTCCATGCAGGGAGCCCAACATGGGACTCGATCCTGGGACTCCGACGCTCTTTTCAATACGCAGATGGAAGTTGACTTGAGACTGGGATTGCTGACCAAAACGCGGAGGAAAACAGTAAAATTTCCAAAAAGACTTTAAAATAATTTCAAAAGAGTATCACCCTCTTTCCAGTCCCTATCCACCAGAGTCACCAACATTATGTTTGCTGTGTACCTTCCAATTTTTCAAAAGGATAAATAAAAAACATACACACATTTATATGGTCTTAAAATTGTTAGTGTTTTGAAATACCATCATACGATAGATGCATTTGCAATCAGATTTTTTTTTTCAATTTATGTTACTCCAGATAAATCACTTGGATCTAATTACTTTTCAAGATACAGGAGAATTTACATATGAATGTGTTTAAACTAAGGACAGAAATTCAACTCGACAGATATTTATGGAGCACCTACTATGTGCCAGGCACTGTTCTGTGCATGCTGGGATACAGCAATGAACAAACCAGACGACGTGCTTGCCCTCGAGCTGCCAGTCTGCCACCGTGTAGCCACCTCACTTCTATCATGAAGAGTTTTAGCAGGGGCAGCCCGGGTGGCTCAGTGGTTTAGCGACACCTTCAGCTCAGGGCGTGATCCTGGAGACCCAGGATCGAGTCCCACATCGGGCTCCCCACAGGGAGCCTGCTTCTCCCTTTGCCTGTGTCTCTCTTTCTCTCTCTCTGTGTCTCATGAATAAATAAATAAAATCTTCAAAAAAAAAAAAAAAGAGTTTTAGCGCATGTGTTTGCCAGTACAGCATACAATTTATTATGTTAACAGTGTCATAAATTCTACAGCATGGGCATATAAGAATTTATTCAGCTGTTTATTTCTCGGTTGACATTCAGTTTATGCTTTGTTTCGATATTTACAATCAATGCTGCAATTGATACCCAAATTGCATATCTCCAATGTCATGCCTTTAGTTTGGCTGAAGGATTAGTTTTATTTTTTTTATTTATTTTTTTTTAATTTTTGTTATTTATTTATGGTAGTCACAGAGAGAGAGAGAGAGAGGCAGAGACACAGGCAGAGGGAGAAGCAGGCTCCATGCAGGGAGCCCGATGTGGGATTCGATCCCGGGGCTCCGGGATCACGCCCTGGGCCAAAGGTAGGCGCTAAACCGCTGCGCCACCCAGGGATCCCTGAAGGATTGGTTTTAATAGGAGGATTGTTGAGGATGTATGTGTGCGTGTGTGTGTATATACACATAGATACACATATAGTTTAATTTTTAAATTTTTAATTAAAGTTGTTTATTTTTATTTTTTTAAGATTTTATTTATTTATTCATGAGACACACACACACAGAGAGACAGAGACACAGGGAGAGGGAGAAGCAGGCTCCATGCAGGGAGCCCGACGTGGGACTCGATCCCGGATCCCATGACCATGACCTGAGCCAGAGGCAGGCGCCCAACCACTGAGCCACCCAGGTGTCCCTAAATTTTTTATTTTTATTTATTTTAATTAAATTTTAATTTTTAATTTTTAAAGTAACCTCTACACCCAACATGGGGCCTGAACTCACAACCCTGAGATCAAGAGTTGCATGCTCTACCAACTGAGCCAGCTAGGCACCCCATTTATGGTTTAACTTTTAGTAAATTCACTACTTTACTTCTAATAAAAGGTGGTAGCCACTCTATTTTTCCACCAGCCTATGACAGGGCTGATCCCTACATCTTTACCCACAGTGAATTTTAACTCTTTGAAAATTTTGCCAGGTTGATAGACAAAAACATTTGATATTACTGATTTAGTCTACATTCCTCCGGCTTTTTTAGTAGAGATAGCTGAGCATCCTGAAACATGTTTATGGGCCATGTGTATCCCCGACCCCAAACCTTAATAATAGTGGCCGATATTAGAGTCAGGCACCGGAATGTGCATCGTCTCATTTGACTATCGCAATAACCCTACCAGAGAGCCAGCCTCTGCTTTCCTCTACCCCTTTTACAGATGAGAAAAACTTTCCAAGCGGTTGTGAAATTTTCCCAACGTCACACAACTGGCAAGGTGATAGAGTGAGGATTTTAACAAGTCTGACTGGAAGGCTTCTGGGTTCAACTACTACACAAACTGCCTCTGCTGCGGAGGCACATTTTCAAGTCGTTCCCTCCAGCCTTATTCCCTCCCTCTCAGTGAAGTCTGAACGATTCGGATAAACACAAATATTTGATGGGTCCCTTTGCAGAAGACACTACAGTAGGCATTATTGGGTGACCTGACAAAAGAGCTCCTGTCCCCAAAACTTATACACGTTTTGTAAAGAACATATATATTAGTTTTTGTTTTGTTTTGTTTTGTTTTTAAAGAGTGAGAGAGAGAGATTTTACTGGGACGCATGGGTGGCTCAGTGGTTAGGCGCTTGCCTTTGGCTCAGGTCGTGATCCGGGATCTGGGATCGAGTCCCCTGCGTGGAGCCTGCTTCTCCCTCTGCCTGTGTCTCTGCCTCTCTGTCTCTCACTCTGTGTCTCTCATGAATAAATAAATAAATCTTTTAAAAAAAATAGATTTTACTTAATGTCAACGACGATGGTATGATCAGCAAATTTATCGATGTAGAAAAGCGAACCATTACACAAAACCCTGAATTTAACACCAAAGAGTAGCGTGGGCAAGATTGCAAACTCTGAAACAAGAATGAAACCTGATGTATTTTTGTAAAATAATGTAGCAAACAAATCATCTTCAAGATGATGGTTTTTCTAAAGAGAAGCAATACTAGCCTGATTGAATGAGGGCTGCCGTGCAGACGGGTCCCGACGCACTAACCTCACTAACCTGCCCTGGCCTTGGCCAGGTGAGCTCAGGGCCCCGGTAACTATCCAGGCAGGCGGTGCTGAAGCCCGCGAAGCCGTCCCCCGTGGAGCCCAGCACCCTGGGTCGCCAGCTGTCAACCAACCTCTCCATCCCATCCCGCGCATCTCAGATCTGCCGAGTCGCAAGGGCCGCCCCGCCAGTCATCTTGCCCCCAATCCCTCCTCTTGGCCTTCGTCACCAGCGATGCTTCAGGCACCTGCCAGTTGCCTTTTACAGGGTTAATCGCTCACCTTTCAGGATCCGTGTAAATATATGTGACTACACCGTGTCAGTCTTGACCCAAGAATATGCATAAGAGAAATACACACCTACAGAAGGTGCAGCTCCTGGAATGTGTGTATATATATACATATGTATAATATATATATGGTCATCATGTAAATCATATATATACGATTTTTTTCTTGCATATATATATATTCATTATATAAATCATATATATATGATTTTCTTTTTCTTGTATGTATATATGATCATATAAATCATATATATATTATTTTCTTTTTCTTTTTCTTGCATATATATAGAATCATCATATAAATCATATATATGATTTTCTTTTTCTTGCATATATATGATCATATAAATCATATATATGTATTATTTTCTTTTTCTTTTTCTTGCATATATATATTCATCATATAAATCATATATATGATTTTCTTTTTCTTGCATATATATGATCATCATATCAATCATATATATGATTTTAATTTTCTTGCATGTAAATCATATGTATATGATTTTCTTTTTCTTGCATATATAGAATCATCATATAAATCATATATATGATTTTTTTCCTGCATGTATATATGATCATCATATAAATCATATATATATGATTTTCTTTTTCTTGCATATATATAGGATCATCATATAAATCATATATGATTTTATTTTTCTTGCATATAAATCATATATATGATTTTCTTTTTCCTGCATGTATATATGATCATCATATAAATCATATATATATGACATTGCTTTTCTTTTTCTTGCATATATATGATCATCATATAAATCATATATATGATTTTGTTTTTCTTTTTCTTGCATATATATGATCATCATATAAATCATATATATATTATCTTGTTTTTTTCTTGCATATATATGATCATCATATAAATCATATATATATATGTGATTTTCTTTTTCTTGCACACATTTCTAGTCCAGGGTCTCTTTCAGGGCGCATTATCTGGACCTGCGCCTTCCCGCGGCCATTTCCCCTAAGCCTTGGAAAGACTCGTATTTCCTGAAATTTAAATCACTGGCTAGTGAGTAGCGGTTTCCTGCAGCGTCTCCCCTGCCCGCGCGGCCTCCTCCTCCTCCCGGGCCCGCCCGATTCGCCAGCTACGGCTTCCGCAGGCCTCGGCGGGCGGAGCAGGGCGGCGTGGGGAGCCCGAGCCCCTGCACTCCGCACCCCTGCACCCTGCACCCCGTAGCCCTGCACCCCTGCACCCCTGCACCCCGGAGCCTGGCACCCCCGCACCCCTGCACTCCTGCACCCCGGAGCCTGGCACCCCTGCACCCCGGAGCCCGGCACCCCGCACCCCTGCACCCCCGCCCCGCACCCCTGCACGTCTCCAGGAGGAGCCCCACGTCCCCCCGCGGCCGCAGGGATGGCGGCGCGTAAACAGGATTAAGTCCCCTCCGGCCGCGCCGCCCAGCCCGGGCCTGCGGGCCGCGCCCCCGAGCAGCGCGGCGGATGCTGCGGCCCCTGCAGCCCGCGCCCCGAGGCGGGCCCCCCCGCGCCCCCCGCGGCCCCCGCGCCCCCCCGCGCCCCCGCGCCGCGCCCCGCCCCGCGCGCCCCCGCCCCCGCGCGCGCAGCCATGGGGGACCTGCCGGGCGCCGTGCGCCTCTCCATCGCGCTGCGCATCCAGCCCAACGACGGCCCGGTCTTCTTCAAGGTGGACGGGCAGCGCTTCGGCCAGAACCGCACCATCAAGCTGCTCACCGGCTCGTCCTACAAGGTGGAGGTGAAGCTCAAGCCCAGCAGCCTGCAGGTCGAGTGAGTAGGCGCGGCCGGGGGGGGGGGTCCCCGGTCCTGCCCCTGCCCCTGCCCCTGCCCTGCGCGTGCCCCCACCTCCCCTTCTCGCTCCCGTCCACCCATCGCGCCCAGGGCTGTTTCCAGGGCGGCAGGAGGCCAGGCTGGGGGGCGCGGGGGGGTCCCTGTCAACGTGCCACCCCTGGTGCCCAGGCCTCGGCACCCCCCTCCCCATGCCCGGGGCTCCCCGCTGCTCCCCCTGCCGCAGTCCGCCCACCGCCCACCGCCGGAGCCCGGCTGCGCAACGAGGCGCCTCTGCGCGGGGAGGTGGGTCCCCGAGGGATGCTCCCTCCTCCCCAGGGATGCTCCCCCCTCCCGCGGCCGCGACCCCGGGGCATGTCTGCTCGTCCTGCAGGCTGTCCCCCCTGCTCCCCCCGGGGCTGCCTGTTCGTCCCGGTGACACGGCGCCATCCCTGTAACCAAAGGATGTCTCTTGGTTTGTCTGTGGCGGCGGTGACCTCTCCCGCCCCACCCGGGCAGCGGGGGGCCAGCCCCACACCTGGAGCCCTAGCCCGGGAGGCCCCGAGCCCCCTGCACACCTTCCAGAGCCGCAGGGCCCGCGGGCAGGGCTTCATCCAGGGCGGTGTAGGCCTTCCAGGTGTCAGGCCCTAATCCAAGGCCCTAGAACCCCACTGCGAGGTGGCAGGTGCTCCCCACCCCTGTGTCACCAGCCCTGCAGCCGCGTGCATGGGTTACCTTCGCGCTTCCCCGCGTTCCCTGCACTTCCACATAGCCCGGACTTTTCCTGTCCCTTCTTTCCTAGCAACCTCTTCTCCCAAGTTATCTATCCTACATCTCATTTTCTTCACGGTGGTTCTCTATGTTTTAAACTAATCTAAAATGAATCTGTGTTAAGGACGGGACTAGGGATGCCTGGGGGGGCTCAGAGGTGGAGCGTCTGTCTTGGGCCCAGGGCGTGACCCCAGGGTCACGGGATCAAGTCCCGCATCAGGCTCCCTGCATGGAGCCTGCTTCTCCCTCTGCCTGTGTCTCTGCCTCTCTCTGTCTCTCTCTCAGGAATACATAAAATCTTTTTTTTCTTTAAATGACAGGACTATTTTTTTTCTCTTCACACTGTAATGTTTTTAAGATTTTATTTATTTGGGAGTGAGAAGCTGTGCAAGAGGAGGGGGGAGGGGCAAAGGGAGAGGCGGACCCTACTGAGCAGGCAGCTGGTTGTGGGACTGGGTCCCGGAACACGGGGATCACAACCTGAGCCAAAGGCAGGCACTTAACCACCTGAGCCACCCAGGTGCCCCTGCACTTTGATTTTTATCACGGATTTTTCATTGCCCTAACCTAGTAGTTCTTAAGCTTGAGTGTCAGAATCACCTCAAAGGCTTCTTAAAACACAGATGGCCGGGCCCACCCTAAAATTTCCAGTTTACTATGTCTGGGGTGGGGCTTAATATTTCGTTTTCTGATACCTGGGCAGGTGATACTGACACTGCTGCTCCAAGGACTAAACCTGGAGAATCCCTAAGTTAACATAAAGGAATGATGCCAGTGAGAATTTCTGTTTGTGCGGCCCTAGATCACGGGATCTCTGATTCTTCGAACAGAAGAAATCATTAAAGAACGAGTTCAGTGGTTTTTCAGTCGTACCTGCATGTTGGAATCACCTAGAGAACCTTAAATTAAATTTACCAGTGGCCAAACCAGACCTGACCATATTGAATTCTAAGTTCTAGGGTTTGAGATGAGACTGGGGATGGGCACGTTTTTAATAGCTCCAGAGATAAGAAACTATAGAGGCGAATGATAATCCAGCTCCACCTTGGACAAGTGTTCTGGATGAGAATACTAAGGTCAGTCCAGAGAGATTAAGTCATTAGTCTATGGTCACATGACTGGTAAGTTGGAGAACTCAAGCGTCTTCTTCACCTTTCAGAACTTTCCTCCCCATCAGATGACCCCTTTAGCCAAACCCTGTAGGATTCCGGCCTAGGGTTATGGTCCAAACCAGGACAGGGTGCCTAAGTTAATTCCTGCCATATATGGTCACCTCACGTCCATTGCAGGAACATTTCCATTGGTGGCGTGCTTGTCCCTCTGGAGCTGAAGTCGAAGGAGCCAGATGGGGACCGAGTTGTTTATACGGGCATATATGACACAGAAGGTGTGGCCCCAACCAAGAGCGGAGAACGGCAACCCATCCAGATCACGATGCCGGTAAGGCCCTCATGGGGGTGTCGGGGCAAACGGAAACCGTGGGGGAAGAAAAGTCGGTGTCTCCCCTTAGGAAAAAAAAAAGAAATATCATGAAACTATGAAATATTATATTAATGCACAGCTTCATATTGGGGTCTATTTGTCCGTAATATCCCAATACAATTAATTAAATAATCCATGCTTCTTCAATGGTCAGTTCCGTAGTAATTTCTTATATGGCAAAAAAATCAAATCTCTTTCTACACTCTATTCCGTTGATCTGCTATTCTTATGCTAATACTGTACTGTTTTAAGTATATTGCTTTTATAGTATGTTCGTGTATTTTGTAACTGGCCGCCTTACCGAACTTGCTTAATTCTTCGTTTAATCTTACGCTTTTCAGATTGGCAGTTGTAATCTACATACAACTATCATTTTCTGATTCTTCTTTCTAGCCTTGTGGCATTGGCTGATGTTCCTAGAATAATGTTGCTTATTAATGATGGGAAGCGGCATCCTTGCCTTCACGGTTTCACTATTAGGTACAATGTTAGTTTTAAATATTTTATCATGTTAAAGCATCCTTTTTCTAGCTCATTAAGAGACTTTTTTTTTTTTAAGATTTTCTTTATTTGAGAGAGAGACAATTAACCAACTGAGCCACCCAGGCGCCTCGAGACTTTTTTTTTTTTTTTTTTTGATTGGGAGATGTGTTGAATTTTATCTAATTTATTTTCTCATCTATGGAGAAAATTTGTCTCCTTTGATACGTTGATGTAATAATTATATAACATGCTACCCTTTATTTCCTAAAACAAACCATACTTAAAAATTAAGTATTTTAAAAAATATATCACTAAACTCAATATGCTAATATTTTATTTAGGGTTTTTGGATTTCTGTTTTAGTTTTTTGTTTGTTTGATTCATCAACAAATATATGGGGATAGCCTACCTGTCAGGCAGCAGGAGAGTATCAATGAACAAAACAGACATTTCTGGCTTTATGGAGCTTCTAAACCAGAGGAGGAAAACAAACTTTACATGATTATCGATAATAAAGGAAATGATTTTATCATACAAAATATGCTTTTTAAAAAAGGGTGGTGGTACCCTTGGAGCATATGCCAAGGGTTGTATTCTAATCCAAAATTTTGGGGATAGTTTTTTTGGAGAAATGAATAAATAATTAATGAGAATTTGAGAGTTGAGAGAAGAAGGAACACTTGGTATAAGGGTTACAAATTGTTGATTGATTATTTTTTGACCCTTAAGGGGATGATACTCATTATGTGATGAAGAAAGTCAGATTTTTGAATACTATCATTTAGGAATACACTGATAGAACTGAAGGCCAACAAGTCCCTGTAGGATTTCTTTTTATTGGGCACAGATACAGAGAGGAGGACTGGGAACACATCCCAGCATCTGAAAAGATTGACATGGTTTTAAAAAAATGTGAAATAACACAAGTTTCAGAAATCTGAGCAAATTTTTAAAGCAACAGTAATCCTCACATTCTGACCCAGTTCATTTTCAGATTCCCTTCCACATTTATACATTTTAGCTTTGCAACCATTTTATTACGTCCAACATTCTATTTGTCCATTTTATTTGTCCAACATTCTACATATTCATTGTTAGAATTTCAGTGACAACCTAAGACTCTGTCATGCTGTTCCGTAATGATCAGATTACTCCCCAGATGTTAGATATGTCAGTTGTTCTCATCATAAAAAGTGCTATCATGAATAATTCTGTGCTACTGCTTCAATAGGAGTAAAATTGTTCGGTCAAGAGAGATGCATTTTACAGCTGTTCCCACATACCGGCCATTTCAGGTATTTTTACAACGTGTTGTACGTGCCATTTTACAGCGTTACTAACAACAGAGAAACCTAGTGGCTTTGCTCTAATTATGATAACATTGGGAATTACTTTAAAAAATAAATTTCCTAATTTAATTTTTACGATCATTTATAAGAATGAACATTTATTTCAACATTTAATTTTATTTTTGTGTGTGTAAATTGGTTTTTTCATGTTTTGTTAATATTTCTATCAAAGATTATTTTTTACAAATCAGAGTCGTGAGGCGCACCTGGGTGGCTCAGTTGGTAAACCTCCAACTCTTGATTTCAGCTCAGGTCATGATCTAGGGGTCGTGGGATTTAGCCCTACATCTGGCTCTATACTCAGTGTGCGGAGCCTGCTTGAGTTTCTCTCTCTCTCCCTCCCTCTGACCTTCCCCCTACTTGTGTGCATGCACAATGCACTCTTTTTTCCCTCTCTGTCCCAAATAAATAAAACCTTAAAAAATCAGAGTCCTAGTAAAGATCTTTTTTAAAAAATCTGTCGTATCTGTCATATTTCTCCCAGTATTGCTTTGGTTACATTCTCCATTGTGTAGAAACATAATTACATCTCTCACATTTTCCTTTAGGATTTCTTCTATTTAAATTTGAGAAAGTTATTTTTCCACACGGTTGGCACTCTATTTTGATTTTTCCGTAATTTTAGATTTTGTTATTTGCTTTCCCCTCGTTCAATCTTGATTTATATGTTTATAGTTCTGCATCCTCTTACAAAGGATTTAAGATGGGATTAGCATTTTATGAGTCCCAATAGTAAAGCCTAGGTTCCTACATATATTGTCCATGACCAAAAGCAGCAAGTGATTGACAGCTGATTTTTCCAAGAGTGATCACATGGCTGTTGGTAAGAGCATTGGCCGTGTATTTGTATCTTATCTGCAAGAGGCTGATTCTAAGGAAAACAATAGAAATTAGAGAAGGTTTCCTGATCCAGTCAGCAGTTCTAATGTTAAATTCGAATTTTATTCTAGTAATGAAAGACCCACGTGGCCTTGAACCTATTTTATGACTTTTGTCATCAATGTTTCAAGCTTCAGTATTGTAAATTACAGACACAACCACACTTTCAGAGACAAGGAAGTCATGAAATGTCTGAGTAAACTAATTAATTAAGCAGGGGAACCCAGTAAGGGAAGCTGAATTAAAGGTATACAAGAGCAGCTTCTTAAGAGTGTAAAGTTACGTCAAGGTATTTTTTTTGGGGGGGGGCACCTGGGTGGGTCAGTGGTTGACCATCTGCCTTTGACTCAGGTCATGACTCCAGGGTCCTGGGATCGAGTCCACATCGGGCTCCCCGCAGGGGACCTGCTTCTCCCTCTACCTTTGTCTCTGCTTCTCTCTCTGTGTCTCACATGAATAAATAAATAAAATCTTTAACAAAATAAAAATAAATTTTTTTTTAACTTTTAAATCATTAGCTAAATAATGCTGAGACTAGGGATCCCTGGGTGGCGCAGTGGTTTGGCGCCTGCCTTTGGCCCAGGGCCGATCCTGGAGACCCAGGATCGAATCCCACGTCGGGCTCCCGGTGCATGGAGCCTGCTTCTCCCTCTGCCTGTGTCTCTGCCTCTCTCTCTCTCTCTCTATCATGAATAAATAAATAAAATCTTAAAAAAAAAAAAACTAAAAATAATGCTGAGACTATTGGCTACTTGGGGGGAATGTCACTGTTACTCTTTCCCGATACCGTACTCTAAAATATATTCCAGTTGGATCAAGGGGCTAACTGTAAAAAGCCAACTTTTAAAAAACTTGAATGAAAAGAAACAGGAGATGGCCAAAGCTAAAAATTAAAAGCTTTGATTACATGCACTCTAAAATTTCTGTCAAACATCCTAACGGTAAAGTAAATCTTCATTAAGAGGATTTAAATTAAAAGGCAAGTAGCAATCAGTGAAAAACTTGTCCGTAGCGTGCTCGGTCTCCCAAGCTACTCACCCTGGGTTTCGGCCGCGGCCCCTGCAGACTGGGTTTGCGGCCTGCCCTTTGCTGCCCACTGAGGCTGAAGGCAGGAGGTCCTTGAATGATCTCTGACTTGGATTGATGGCAGTTGATCTCTTTATTCAGATCATTCCAGGGGCCCCGGTGCTGGGAGTGACTCCAGCGATACCAGCTCTCAAGCTCTCAAGCTCCGTTTCAAACGGCAGCGTTGGCTTGTTCCTTAACGTGACCGGTGCCCCATGCGGCGCCTCCAGGGGGACACGCCAGGTGGAGACTCTGCACCAGTCCCACTGTTCCCCTCTTGCTGGCTCTCGTCAGTGGGGGACGGGGTGGAGGGAGTTTGGGGGAATACAGCAAGGAGGCCTTGTGATGAGGCCAGGTGTGCGGAGGTAGGTAGCCCTACCGGGTCCTCCCAAACACAAGAGTGGTTCGTTTGTGTCAACTCGGTGCAGTCATTTGGCAAGATCTGTAACTTAATATACAAAGAATTCTTCGAAACCAGTGAGGGGAAAAAAAATAACAATAGGATAGGGAAATGGGAAAGTAAGCAAAAATAAATAAATAGGCAATTCACAGAAGAAGAAATACAAATGACCAATAAATATATATTTTTAAAATATTTTATTTATTTATTTATTTATTTATTTATTTATTTATTTATGAGAGACACAGAGAGAGGCAGAGACACAGGCAGAGGGAGAAGCAGGCTCCACGACTCGATCCCGGGACCCTGGGGTCACGCCCTGGGCTGAAGGTGGCGCTAAACTACTGAGCCACCAAGGCTGCCCCTCAATAAATATATTTTTAAATGGCTTAATTTCACTACTGGTGAAAATATACGTGTAAATAGTGCAATGCAGTGCAATAGCTAATTTCCAGCTACAGAATTGGTCAACTATTAAAAAAAAAAAATAACACCAGTTGTTCAGTGCTGGTGTATTTCTTTAGGAAATAGAGTAATTTTTGTAAATTGATATTGTGTCTTACAAACTTGCTAAATTCACTCATTAATTTTTGTAGCTTTTTATTAGATTGCTTAGTATTTTGTGCAAACAGATGTTCACCCGTAAATAGAAACAGTATTACTTTTTCTTTTTTTCTTCCTCTTGCCATAAGGTACTGGCTAGGACGTTCAACACAGTGCTGAAGAGGAATAGTAAGAGCTGATGTTCTTGCCTTATTTCCCATCTTATAGGGAAAGAACTCAGTCTCTTACCACCAAGGGTGATGTTAACTACAGTTTTTTAATTTTTGTCCATGCCCCTTGGGCAGATTGAGGAACTTCCTTTCAATTAGGAGTTTGCTGAGAGGTTTTTATCATGGATGGATGTTGAATTACCAAATGCTTTTTCAGCATCTATGGATATGATGATAATGGCTTTTCTCCTGTATTTTTGTCAATATGGTCTATTACAAGGATTTAAAAATATTGAACCATCTCTGAGTTCCAAGAATAAAACTCTCTTGGTACTGTTGTAAAAGCCCATTGCTGGATTTGATTTACTCATATTTCAAGCAAATAAAAAGTAGAAACAAATTTTATGCATAAGCTCATGAGGAATTTTTGTCTACAATTTTGCTGATAACATCTTTGCCAAGTTTTGGTGTTAACATTGGCTTCATAGAATGAACTGGGAAGTATTCTTCCTCTGTGGTCTGAAAGAATTTATGTGGAATTGGAATTTTTCCCTTTAATATCTGAATTTATCAGTGAAGCCATTTGGGCCTGAAATTTTGTCTCCAGGAGGATTTGTAACAACAGATACAATTTCTTTAGTAGATGGAGGTTTACTGATAGTTTGAATCTTGCCAGGAATTTGTCCATTTCATTAACTGTATTGGCATAAAGTTCCCAATTTAAGGTCTTTAGGATCTATAGTGATTGCATCTCTTTCATTCCTGATATTGGTCATTTGTTTTCTCTTTTTTTGCTCAGTTTTTCTAGGGGCTTATCGGTTTTTAAATTTTACTATTTTTTAAAGTAGACTCCCCCCACCCAGTGTGGGGCTTAAATTCATGACCCTGAGTTTAAGAGTCGCATGCTTTACCAGCTGAGCCAGTCAGGTGCCCCTGGAGTTTATCAAGATTTAAGACATTGTCAAAAAACCAGATTTTGGTTTCATTACTTTTTACTTATTCTTATTTTTTTCCTCTAGAGTTTTTCCTTATAGTCTTTTATTTATCATTATTTTCTTTTCTATTTCACTGATTTCTGTTCTTTTTTTTAATTTCTGTTCTTTATCATCATTCTTCTCCACTAGACTGAGTAAAGTTAAGAGGACTGGCAATGCCAAGCGCTGGAGAGGATGTAGAGCAGCTAACGCACTCATTGCTGGTAGGACTGTAACATGGTGCAATCACTTAGGAAAAGTTTGACAGTTTCTTATAAAGTTAAACATACTTTATAATTCTCAGAACCTTTTGTCCTATCTATTCAATAAGAGAAATGGAAAGCATCTATCTACTCATAAAACTTCAAGCAGGACAGGAGCAGAGAGGCTGTGAATCCAGTAGGAATCCATAGGTCATACCACACTAAAAGCCACAAATGCTTATTATACTGAATTTGTTCACTGATGAGGTGACATCATGTCTCTACCAATATAATCATGTTGTTCTGTGCTCTCGAGTCAATGGATTTCTGAGGGACCTAATTCTTGGTGAACTTCCTATGTCTCTAAGTGGCATGGTGAATGGGACAAAGTATCCTAGTGATTCTAGGCCATTTGGTTCTAAAACTATAGAAGTTATTTTAAAAAATAAAATAAAAAATAAAATAAATAAAACAAACTTTGGGGGTTCCTTGTTACTGAAGATGACGGATGAATCTCTTCTCCTTGGAATCCGAGGATTCTCTTCCATGTCAGTTGTAAAATAAAAACGTAAAATAAAAAAGTCTGCAACTTGCAGGACGCTAAGAAAAATAATACATCCAGGTCTATAGTAGAGTGTCACTTTTAGAATACCAGAGACTGGGCGGCTTGGAGGCTGGAAGTCCAAGACCAGGGCACCCGCAGGTTCGGTGTCTGATGAGAGCCCTCTTGCTGGTTCAAAACAGTTGCTTTCTTGGCTGTATCCTCACATGAAAAAGGACATAGAGATCGTCCATCCCGTGTCTGTTTTTAAAAGGGCATTAATCCCATTCATGAGGACTCCACCCTCATGACATACGAATTTTGGGGAGATGCACACGTTTAGTGCATGGTAGTGTCCTAAAGCATCCTACACATGACAATCCATATATGTTCTCACTCAGAGAAAAATTAACCTCTAACAAATTTCCTTCTAGAAGCAGTTTGGTACAGTGATCCTAGTTTCTAGATAGGAATTAGGGATCCCAGGCAGCCCCAAAGGCCCAGCGGTTTGGCACCGCCTTCAGTTTGGGGCGTGATCCTGGAGACCCGGGATCGAGTCCCACGTCAGGCTCCCTGCATGGAGCCTGCTTCTCCCTCTGCCTGTGTCTCTCCCTCTCTCTCTTTCTCTCTCTGTCTCTCTCTCTCTCTCTGTGTATCTATCATGAATAAATAAATAAAATCTTTCAAAAAAAAAGTAATTAGGAATCCTAAGTTCTTGACCTTCTCCTCTCATTAGTCGGCTGCATAGCCTAGACGTAGGGCAGTCACTTAACCTCTCTGAATCTTAGTTCTTTCATCTGTGAAACAGGGAAGCTAAAACTATCAAAAGACCTAAGCAGAATGGCCCATGTAAGGTGTTGTATAAAATACAGAATGCCATGCATTTGCACAGAATCCTACCTGTGTGTGCATTGCATCACACAGGCCGACTGGGTAGGTTTTCCTTGGAAGGCACAGATGGGTTGGGAGGGAGTAGAGAGCCTGTGTAGTTGCTTCTGTTCTTTAAGAAGAATGTCAGCTTTCAGGACCCCATCTGCTCCTTACATTCGAGGAGAAGAAATTCTGAGCCAGGTGGTGAGGCATCCATCCTGGAAATAGAACTCCAGAAGAAAGAAAAGGAAGAAGGCTCATGCCTTAGAACAACTAAGGCACAGAAAAAATATAGGCCTAGTAGGCGGCAATTAACTACAACATGACCTGGGGTCCAACACTAGTAAAAGAGAGACAAACCGGAATAGAAGTACCTAAACCTCCCATATCTGTAGCTCTCGCTGTTGCCATCAGCAGATTTCTACGCTGGTCTCCTGTGTCCCTGAGAATGGTTGATGTAGGAGAGATGTTCGGGTTTGAAGCCGACGGCCAAGAAAGAATTCTTGAGATGTCTTTGGTGCAAAAAGATGGTTTTATTAAAGCACAGGGATGGGCCTGGGGGCAGAAAGAGCCGCACTGGGGTCATGGAGAGTGTGGCCCATTATATACTTTCAAGTTGGGAGGGGGTCAGGGAGAGTGGAAGCCTCCCAGGTTTCCAGGACCCTAGGGGGCTAGCTATTGTTAGGAAAATGTCATTTATTACTGTTTAGTAAAAACTCCGTCTCATGAGACTCTTCAGATGTATACTGGGAGTCGTGTGCTTGGAAGATGATCTTGGGAAAGGGAGTAGAGATAAAGGAAGTTTCCAAAGGAATTTTGACATGGTAAAGTTGACTTAAGGACCCTGGGGGTCAGGCTAAGATCGCCTGTTGCCCTTAGCAAAGCATCAGCATCGAGGCCGCTGGGTTCCTAGAGGAAGGTCCCTCTGCCTGTTTCAAGGACTTGTCATTCTTAGGTGTAGGTAGTGAGGGAACTTAATAAGTTCTCTCCTTTGTTTCCCACATCACTGTGACATTCAGACTTTCTTAATTTTAAGGTTGTTCAGACACAGCATCACGTCTTCAGGTTTTTCTCGCCTGTGGTCATCATCATCTTCGTTTTTGTTTTTACAACCAACTTTTATTTATATCCATCTCAAGAAAGGCCTCCGTATTGTTTCTCCCACTTACCTAGCATAGTCTAGAGCTGCTTTGCTCCAAAGATTAATTGGTGTTTGTAAAATATTGTTGTAACGTAATGTAATTCAATTGCACTTAAAATGTGCAGTGCCCTGTGCTGGTCAAATCATGGTAATAATCACAATCCTCATCATCGTCCCTCTTTAAAAATCTTGGTGATTTATAAAATGAGATTTCAATTTATTCTTCCCACCGCTATCCTACTGTCAACAAAGTTGTCATCTTTTCACTGACATGTATATGTATCCTTGATAGAATTCATAAAATGCCTAGGGTTAAGAGGATATGTATGTTATTGTTTTAGAGATGATAAATCCATTTCACCATTTTTAACATTCTTTATGATTTTAAAAGTAACATTTTTTAAAAGATTTTATTTATTTATTCATGGGAGACACAGAGAGAGAGAGAGAGGCAGAAACACAGGCAGAAGGAGGAGCAGGCTCCCTGCAGGGAGCCCGACGTGGGACTCGATCCCAGGACTCCAGGATCACACCCTGGGCCAAAGGCAGGCGCTAAACTGCTGGCCCCCCCGGGCTGCCCAAAAGTAACATTTATTGCAGAAAATCCAAGTAGAAAAAAATAGAAAAACACTCAATTCCTCTAGTTAGAAGCTTTCTTGTTAACATATTTTCATTCTCTTTTTTCCATATGTCTTATTTTATATACTTGAGTTCATACTGTATATAAACTGTATTAATATTTTTCCTGTTGACATTGGTATAAGCATTTTCTCTCATCATTAAAAACCCTAAATTCCTGTGTAATGGTTCCATAAATCCATCATATGGATAAGCCACCATTTTCACAATATTGTCTTAAAGTTGGATGGTTAGATTGCTTCTGGTATTTAGGCATTTTTGCCAAATTGATAGGTGAATAAGACCTCTGTGAAAGTTTCTATTTCTTTAATTACTAATAATATTACATTTGAATATTTTTCAGATATTAGCCATTTTTTTCTCTTTTTAATGAATGTGTTCTGTTTTATCCAAATACTTACTAATTAAGTCATATAAGTTTTTATATATACTAAGGGTATTAACTATTTGGTAAAATTTGTTTTAAATACATTTAAATAAAATAAATGTCTCATGAATGAAATGAATGCATGAATGGGAAACAACAACAGCAAAAAAACAACAAAACATAATTCCATCAGTGTTTCTAACATTAATATGTATCATTTTAATTGAATTAATACCAGACATTCTTGTTCATACTTGACTCAGTTCAGGTAACAATGTAGAATAACAGAAAAAAATAGCTATTAAATATTTACACTGAGAATCGCTACATAGACTTCCATGACCTAGATATGCCATGGTTAAGGTCTCAAAGATAGACATTTACTGTTGTTTTTCACAATAAACACTGTGACATCCTTAAGATAAACGAGAAGTGGAATTGCTCTACCCACGTGTATTTATTCCTTTAACCCTTTCCGGCGGCTGTACGACTCCATCCCTGCTAGCCGTGTTTAGGCTGTTTCCTTGCAGCTCACTAAAAATCAATCTTTCTATTTTTTAACCGACATTCAGGGGCAGTTTACATGTAATAAATGCACTTGTTTGAAGCATATTGATCAATGAGTTTTGACAAACATATACATATACTCATGTAACCAGCACCTCAGTCAAGATGTAAAACATTCCCCCCAAAAAAAGTTCCCTCTTGCACATTTTCATCAATCTTGAATCCCTTCCTCCCGCCCCAGGCTCTGAGTAAACCATGGATGTTTCCTGCTTCCTATAAGCATAGATTATCTATGTACTGTATAGTGATAGAAGATAGATGGATAGATGATTGATAGATAGATAGATAGATGATAGATAAATAGATAGATGTGTGAGTTTTATATAAATGGGATCAAACAGTATACGTGTTTTTCGGGGTCTGGATTGTTTTGCCCAGCACATCTTTGAGATCCATCCTTGTTGCTGCTGCCTGAATCGGTATGTTTCATTTTATTGTTGAGTAAAATGCCATCTTCTAGATACACCAAACTCTATCACCAAGTGTGTGATGAGACTTTGGGCTGATTCCAGTCTGAGGCTATCGTGAATAAAGCTGCTGTATTCTTACTTGTACAGGTTTCTAGGCTGCAAAGCTGTGATTCTTTTTTTTTTTTTTTAAGGGGAAGAAGACAGTCTTTCCTGATTTTTCTTTTTTTTTTAAGATTTATTTATTTATTTATTTATTTATTTATTTATTTATGATAGAGAGAGAGAGAGTCAGAGACACAGGAGGAAAGAGAAGCAGGCTCCATGCCAGGAGCCCGATGCGGGACTCGATCCTGGGACTCCAGGATCACACCCTGGGCCAAAGGCAGGCCCCAAACCGCTGAGCCACCCAGGGATCCCCTCCTGATTTTTCTTAAATTTTATTTATTTATTCATGAGAGACACACAGAGAGAGGCAGAGACATAGGCAGAGGGAGAAGCAGGCTCCATGCGGGGAGCCCGACATGGGACTCGATCCCGTGACCCCGGGGTCACACCCTGAGCTGAAGGCGGCGCTAAACCGCTGAGCCACCCGGGCTGCCCGAAGCTGTGATTCTCTAGAAAAAGATACTTTCTTCTCTTACTTGGGGAAAGAGCTGGGGACTCTAGGTAGATCACCCGGTATTTCCAGTCAGGCACATTTCCCAAAGGAAAGGAAAGCCAAACCTTGTTTTGGGATCGAATTAGCAGGATGAGGCAATGGTGCAGGATATAATTTTGAGAGCATCTTGGAAAGCCATCTGGGGAGCACCTGATCGCCCTCCTCCTGCAGCGGCCTCAGGCTGAGGCTCTTATTGCTCACTGCCCTGCCGCCCTCCACGTCTTCTGGCGCCCGACAGGTCTAAGAAAGCTGCCAAGTCAGTCCCTGTCCCCTCCCATGACGGGAGAGGGTCAGAGGAGAAAATAACGACAGGCATCATGCTGCTGAATGCCAGATCCCCTAAATAGCTCCGGGAGGCAGTAGCAGGGTCAGGCTACCCCGCAGGACACTTGAGCACCTGCCCAGGGGCCCCTAGGGTATTCTCTGCCCTTTTCTCAGCTACATGGGAATTGCGTGCTTAGGGCTCAGGCGAGTTCTGTGCCGCGATCTGCAAGGCCCACCTTCTGGAGGCAGAATGCAAACTTCTCGAGGGCAAGAACCGTGCACGTTTTCATGTGTGCAAAGCACGTAGCAGGTACTCGAATGTGGGTCTGGGTTAGTGGATAATCGAAGCCGGAGCCACAGGCACGGATTTCTTTTTTTTTCTTTTTTTTTTTTTTTTTGCATTTTAAAAAGTTTTTAATATGGGAGACAGAGGATCATTATTATGAAACAATTTTCTTTTTATAAATAACTAGGTCTGACACAGTGGCATATCCATGGGGCACACAAGAAACATACTGTGCGTGACATATATATGGTATACACCATCGCCTTATACAGTATCCCTAACTTAAAAGACTGAATTACATTCACTGATTTATTTACCTATAAATAGATACCGCAAACTACTATCATTTAAGATAAAAAAAAAATTGATGTTCAAAGCACTTCTGTAGATAATACAGAAGGTATGTGTTGGCACCATAACCAGATGACTGACAACTAAGCACACAAACCAGAGACGTAAATAATATACTCTCCGTTATGAACAAGTTCTAGTCAAGGCTCCATGTCACATCTAGTGGCTGAAAACTAAAGAGCACCTAGTAAAAGAAAACATATTTAAATAAATGCTTTCCGGGCACGGATTTCTAACGTAGAAACCCTCAACGGTATTTTTAAAAACTCAAGCAGGGCCTTTGCCAAACACATGCTTCCGAGAAAATATCCTTCCCTGGAAAAGGGGAAGGGCAACACCCCCACCTTGTGTCCTGTGTTTCGTGATTTTGTGTTTATGTTATTTTGCACGACCGTCTTTTGAAATAGAAACCAGGGGCAGCCTGGGTGGCTCAGCGGTTTAAGCGCCTGCCTGCGGCCCAGGGCGTGATCCTGGAGACCCGGGATCGAGTCCCATGTCGGGCTCCCTGCATGGAGCCTGCTTCTCCCTCTGCCTGTGTCTCTGCCCTTCTCTTACACTCTCTCTCTCTATCATGAATAAATAAATAAAATCTTTAAAAAAAAAAGAAAGAAACCAGAAGGTCACCATCAAACACTATCCCCTCTTCTCTTCCTAACCCCCACCCCCTCCCTTCGTGGCAAGCTCAGAAAGCCCGAGATTCAGAGAGTGGTTTCCTTCCGATCGTGGAATTTGGAAAATGGGTTCATCTGGGGAGTCGTGTTTATTAAAGACGGTGCAACAGCAAACGGCACTCGCACGATGGGAATAGGGTCTTAGGGGAAGCATGGCTTGCAGGCAGCGTTTCTGGAAAGCAGCTCGTAGTAAAGGCAATAGCTCGTCCCAGTGGGGGCCTAACCCTTGCAGACCCAGGAGTCCTGACCGTGCGCCCCTGGTTACGCAGGCCCCCGTCTGCGCAGAGTGAGGTCCTTACGGCGCGCTTGTCTTCCCGCAGTTCACCGACATTGGGACCTTCGAGACGGTGTGGCAGGTCAAGTTCTACAATTACCACAAGCGAGATCACTGCCAGTGGGGAAGCCCCTTCTCCGTCATCGAGTACGAGTGCAAGCCCAACGAGACGCGCAGCCTCATGTGGGTGAACAAGGAGTCCTTCCTCTGAGGCCGCCTCTCCCCGACGGTGCGGGTCGGCCCCTTCCGAGGCCCCCTTTCGGGTAACCCAGCGCAGGCCTTCACCAAGGCACCCAGCCTCTCTTGCCCCTTGGGTGCCGATGCCCTCACCGGCCCCGGTTATTCTGCAAGTGTCCGTTCCCTTCCGATGTACCGTCCCCGACGTGAAAGGTTGTGACGCCCCGTCCCCGAGAAGCCCCCACTGTACTAACGCGTCGCTGTCCCTGCGCCCGGCCACCGACCGCTGCGAGGAGCTCGGTGGCGCGGGCCGGTGGCGCCCGCTCCCAACGGTTCGGCTGCAGGGCCGCCGGTGTGTCGTTGCCAAGTTGAGTGATCGCCCTGTTCTTGGTAAATGCTAAATAAAAAGATAAAACACAAAACCATGTGTGTGGGTTCTCTCCCAAGTGTGATGCGGTGGCGGCGCCGTGCAGCTGGGCCAGGCTGCCGGAGAGACCCCCAGGCTGCGCCTCCCGGGGACAGGTCGGGGACAGGTCGGCCCTTCCCGGGGAACCACGATGACTGGAGGACAAGTGTTTCAGAACTCATTAGAACTCTTCCAGGTAACTTCAGGGATTCCTCTGCAGCCCGGTAGACGTGGGCCAAGGCATTGTTGGGGTAACCCGAGGGGACAGCTGTTGTAGGGTCACCTGGCTGGCACGCTCCCGACGTGTCGCATATGATGGGCTCCCTGCGTCCCCCTCCTCTGGGACTTTGTAAACCTGCCTGTGGAACTGTAACGAACTTCTGATAGTTCTTAATAAAGGTATTGGAACGGCGTGCTCCGAGTCTTCTTCTACTGGAGGCCAGAGCCGCCCAGCTGGAGGACCCCGCTCCGGGCCGGCCCGTCCAGGTGTCCAGCTGCGGGGGGGGTGGGGGGACCCCGGGACTGCAGGCAGCACGCTTACCCCAGGGTGGCGGGGCGCTTCAGCAGCGCTCTGACGAGGCTGCATAGACGCTGCACCGGGTGCACCGTCAGACGGCACCGCGCCCCACCGGCCTGCGTCCTCCTGTGATGACCGTCGTGGCTCCCAGGTCGTGGGACAACGTGCTGTCGTGATGGGGCAGGGACGCCGGGAGGGTCGCCTCCTTGCCCGCCCCGGTGCTGTAGCGACGGGCTGGTCCCTGACCCCACGCAGGGAGGATGGAGGCCCTAAGGAGCACAGACATTTCCTCCAGAAGCAGAGGTCGGAGTGAGTCAAGGGAGGTGGGGAGGCGACAGAGCCGAAGTCCCGCGGTGCACGGTGCTGTCGCCATCCCCTGGTGAGCGCAGATCCTGTCGTCCTGCGGAAGGCTGGTTGCGCAGCTGGTTGTGCGTTTGCTCATTTGCTCCCTGAGGCTCCCTGGGGCACCCGCCAGGTTAGGGGGTCCATCTGAGGAGGGCTCCCCGGGGGCACCTGCCGGGTTAGGGGGCCCATCTGATGAGGGCTCCCCGGGGGCACCTGCCGGGTTAGGGGGCCCATCTGATGAGGGCTCCCCGGGGGCACCTGCCGGGTTAGGGGGCCTGTGTGAGGAGGGCTCCCCGGGGGCACCTGCCGGGTTAGGGGGTCCATCTGAGGAGGGCTCCCCGGAGGCACCTGCCGGGTTAGGGGGCCCATCTGATGAGGGCTCCCTGGGGGCACCTGCCGGGTTAGGGGGCCCATCTGATGAGGGCTCCCCAAGGGCACCTGCCGGGTTAGGGGGCCCGTGTGAGGAGGGCTCCCCGGGGGCACCTGCCGGGTTAAGGGGCCCGTGTGATGAGGGCTCCCCGGGGGGACCTGCCGGGTTAGGGGGCCCGTGTGATGAGGGCTCCCCGGAGGCACCTGCCGGGTTAGGGGGCCCGTGTGAGGAGGGCCGCGGAACCGTATTTGCAAGGCCAGCCCCAAACCCGCGGCCCCTCTGGGTCGCTTCCCCGCGGTGAGGCACAGCAACCCCCGGGCTCTGGGCCACCCGTGCTGGGCGCTGAAAGAGAACAGTGTGTGTCTCAATTCCTTTGTTTGTCAAAAAATAACAGTGTGCGTTACGACGGCTGCTAACATAAGCATGAATCCATTCCCCATTTCTGTATTTTGAAAACCAACATTCAGGCACCCCGGGTGGCTCAGCGGTTCAGCGCCGCCTTCAGGTTAGGGCGTGACCCCGGGGTCCCGGGATCGAGTCCCCCGTCGGGCTCCTGCAGGGAGCCTGCTTCTCCCTCCGCCTGTGTCTCTGTGTCTCTCGTGAATGAATAAAATCTTTGGGAAAAAAAAGGAAAAGAAAACCCACGTTCGATTACTGGCACCCAGGTTGAGATAAACCACAGATTAACGCCGGACCGAGGCTTAGGTCTTCTTCCAGAACATCCAGTAGAAAGGCAGACGTATTAGATGGTGGAGCACTATGGGAGCTGGATGTGTCGACGAGTAAAGGTTTCCACGCGTGGAACGAGGTTTCGAGCTCGTGACTCAGCTGCCAGAGCTTGCGTGGAGTTGTGTTGAGGGATGGAAGCAATAGCACAGCTTCTGCAAATGTCCTTTTTTTTGTTTTGCTTTGAACAAGAGGCTCTATAATCTTTGAGTGCGGGGTGCCTCACGCCGAGCTGGGCGCCGGCCCGGTGGGAGCGCGCACACCTGCCCGCGGACCCGGGAGCCGCCACCTGCTGCTGCTCGCGCCCAAGTGCTCACCACCCCGCGCGTCTCACTTGGCTCGCGTTGGAAGCACGGAGTGAGGCTCATAGAATTCTAAGGCCCTTTACGATTTAAGGTGGAGGCCCCTACCTTGCGGTCCCTTAAAAAAAAAAAAAAAAAAAGAAGAAGCTTGTGTCTTTCCTTGGGGCCCAGAGGTCGGATTGGATCAAGGGAGGTGGGGAGGAGATGAGGCCGAAGTAAACAGGAAATCTTAACAGCTAAGCGGCCACGGTAAGCGATCTCTCCTGGCAGCTTCTCTTCTACTTGTGACTGGACTCCAGCCCGGTCCCTCTGGCTGCTTCTCGCAGAGCTCGCCTCCTACTCCAAAATCTGAGTGCTCAGCTATATCAAGCTGCTGAGTTGTAACTTTGCCCCTGGGCCATCTGGAAGGGCTATTTTTATACGAGTTGTAGCCATCTCCCCCTACTTCCAAGCATCAGATGGCCACCCAGAAGCTTGAGGAACTAGGCCATCCTTCTAATTATGATGATGACTCAAACGCTTCGGAGCAGGTGGGAGAGTAGAAATGCCTTGAATTTATATTTTGTGACACCTCGTTTGTCGAGAGGTCACTTACCCAGCCGTCCAGACTGTCTGGATTGCAGTCGAGAACAGAAAACATGCCAAAAAAAAAAAAAGACAAAGATCCCTGTCACAGATGTTGCGAAATCCCTTCACTAAAGGCTGGGGTCTTCCCCCTCAAGACCTTGCGACTCCTACTGCAGAGGCAGTTCTGACTTACAGGGTGGTCTGGTGCCTGGCTTTTAGGAAAGCGGAAGCAGAATGAGTGGAGGAAAGAGGGCAATTTATAGGGGTAGGTACAGTGAAAATAAGTTTGTTTTTTTAGTTTTTTTTTTTTTTTTTCACAGAAAGAGGACAAAGAAAAAAAGCAGATAAAATAAGTCCAAAAATATCATAGATAGGGATATCCTTACAGTATAGGGACACGGTCCTGTGCTAGGCTAGTGGTTTCCATGGACATCAGAAAAAAATTGATGTGCACAGTCATTACCCTGATTTACTTAGAAAGACGATGCATCATTATCTTCAGAAATGTGGCATCATGTTTAAGAGTTCAGATTCTGGGGGCACCTGGGTGGCCCCGTGGTTGAGCGTTGGCCTTCGTTTCAGGTCGTGACCCCGGGGTCCCGGGATCGAGTCCCACGTCGGGCTCCCTGCATGGGGCCTGCTTCTCCCTCTGCCTGTGTCTCTGCCTCTCTCTGTGTGTCTCTGATGAATACATAAAATCTTAAAAAAAATAAAAAAGAAAAAGAAAAAAAGGACTTCAGATTCTGGAACCTAGACACCCCAATTCAAATCCTGGCTCATCCACGTAACAACTGTAAGACCTTAGGTAAGTCACTTAATATCTCTTTTGCTTCAATTTTCTCATTTAGAAAACGGAGGTTGTAACAGTATTTACCCAAAAGGCATGGTTATGAGAATGGAATAATGTAAAATCTTTAGGATGATGTCTGACACATTAACATTAGTTTCCTGATTAATTATCCTTTTTTTTTTTTTTTTGCATAGAGTTGACACACAATATTCCATTAGTTTCAGACGTGCCATTTGGTGTTTGGCAAGTTTGTACCTTATGCTACATCCACCACACGTGTAGCCAGATCTGTCCCATTACATCACTATCCTAGTATCAGTGTGACTGGCACATC
The DNA here is from genome assembly GCF_048164855.1 of Canis lupus baileyi. Classification (NCBI taxonomy): domain Eukaryota; kingdom Metazoa; phylum Chordata; class Mammalia; order Carnivora; family Canidae; genus Canis; species Canis lupus. The sequence continues at coordinate 70,192,535 of NC_132848.1, read as the reverse complement.
ACATTATTCAGTACATTTTATTTAAAAGACAAAATATATTTGCGAACAAAATATTAAAAATGTAAAGAGAAAAACTGAAGGTATTTAAGGGATAAAACTCCTAGGATATTACTGATATGGATGTGGAGTAATGGCCAAAGTTTTTGCTCTATTTTTTTCTTTTCTTTTTTTTAAAGATTTTATTTATTTATTCATGAGAGACACACAGAGAGAGGCAGAGACACGGGCAGAGGGAGAAGCAGGCTCCATGCAGGGAGCCCGACGCTGGACTTGATCCTGGGACCCTGGGGTCACACCCTGAGCTGAAGGCAGATGCTCACCGCTGGGCCACCCAGGTGCACCGATGCTTTTTTTTTTCCTTAAAAAAAAAAAACATATGCAAAGACAATATTTTAATTATGTGAAAGTAAATAGCTTGAAGTAGCATATTTTAAGACATTCTGGGAAAAGAAATTCTCCACAAACCGGCTCCATAAAGTTTCTTTTAGGAAGATCCAGTTTTGAATAAGATGGAAACGTTAGGACAGAGTCAGAGCACCTAAAATCTGGGAAAGGTCTAGAATGATGTCTCAGGTTCTCTTTGTTATGTCTTTTACTCATCCTCACTGTTCCATGAGGTCGGCAGCATCTGTCACATGTCCATTTTACAGAGGAAATGGGACTTAAAAATTACTGCCAATAAATAGAAGTATGGAATTTTTCAAAATTCAGTGCTCAGTATAGAAATCTGTGGCACTTGGGATGCCTGGGGGGGCTCAGTGATTGAGCGTCTGCCTTCAGCCCAGGGTGTGATCCTGAGGTCCTGGGATCGAGTCCTGCATCGGGCTCCCTGCATGGAGCCTGCTTCCCCTCTGCCTGTGTCTCTGCCTCTCTCTCTCTCTCTTTCATGAATAAATAAATAAAATCTTAAAAAATGAAAAAGAAAAAGAAAAGAAAACTATGGCACTATGGCCTGGGTGACTCAGTCGGTTAAGCAGCTGCCTTCAGCCTCAGGTCATGATCCCGGGTCCTGGAATCAAGCCCGGGGCAGGCTGGGCTCTCTGCTCAGCAGGGGAGGCTGCTGCTCCCTCTCCCCCTGCCCCTCCTCCCGTTCGTGCTCTCTCTCTCTCTCTCTGTCTCAAGTAAATATGTAAAATTAAAAAAAAAAAAAAAAAAAGAAATCCATGGCACTCTATGCAGCAAATTTCTTAAAGATGATCTTTTGTCTTTAACGTCATCCCAAGTACTGTGAGCGCACGGATACGACGTGACAGTTGTCCCGGGGCAAGGACGAGGCCCATTCCCATTTGCTCCCGGGTGCAAGGCAGGCCATAGCCGTGGTCCCCCCCGTCTAGCCCCGGCCGCGGCCAACTTCTGCTTCTCCCTGCGGTCCACCCAGCCCGGGCGCCTGCACAGCCTGTTCCCTCTGCTTGGAACGCTCCATCCGTTCCCTACCTAGCCAGGCCCTCAAGGGCCAGCTTAAATGTCACCCCAGCTCGGACGTCCTTCCTGACTTCTCTGAAACGTTGAGTCAAGAATAGTTGTGAAACCTTGTTTACTCAAATATTTTTCTTCTTTTTTCTGTTGTACCCCGTTTCAGAAAAGCGTCGTCAGCCTCGATCTAACTTCTGCTTTTCTTAAGTGTTCTGGACGGCTTCCACGTGTTCTCACTGACTCAGTGAAAATGAGCTGACTCCATAAAAAGGTGATGAGATTCTAGAAAGAGCTAGCTGGCTGGCTGGCTGAGTGGCCGGCTGAGAAGTTTGGAAATGCGTTAACCCTTCGGGGGGTCAGTTCTGCTCCCCAGAAAAGAAGGAAGGGGGAGGAGAAAGGAAACCAGCTTCTGAGGTCTCTACTGCCACTGATCTCAGTGAAGATGCCCTGTAACGTCAGTGCTGTCGGTGCTGTCGGTGATGACGGGGCGAGGATGGGGAGTCCTTTCTGGGAGTTTGTGCGCACCAGGGTGGTCGCGTGCGCTCCCCGCCAGGTGTTGCCAGCCTTCCCCTGTGGGAGCGCGTGATAGGATCACACTTCCACGGCCTCGGAGAGCCACGTGTGAGCGGCCCCGGCCAGCAGGCCGTGAGCAGAAGCCACCCTGTCACTGCCAGCCTGAAATACCCAGCTGTCCGTGCGATGCCCAACAGCACTCCCCTTCCCTTTGCCGTGGCCACCAGGCACTTTCACCACGATCCATCATCCTGCATCCTAGCGTGGGAAGATACAGAGTAGAATCTTAGCCCGCCTTCCTTGGACCCGTAGCATCAGTAAGAAATAAACTTTCCTCCCCCGCCTTTTAATGTGATAATGTTGAAATATACAGAGAAGTTGGGAGAACTCTAGAGCAAACGTCCACACACCCATCACCTGGATTTCACAGGTAACAACTGGCAATATTTGCATTATCACTTGTCTATCCATCCACCCTTCCATCATTCCATCCTTCCACCTATCCACCCATCCATCCTCCCACCCATCCATCCTTCCACCCATCCATCCGTCCATCCATCCATCCTCCCACCCATCCATCCTTCCATCCATCCATCCATCCATCCATCCATCCATCCATCCTCCCACCCATCCACCCATCCATCCATCCATCCATCCTTCCACCCATCCATCCCTCCACCCATCCATCCTCCCACCCATCCATCCTTCCACTCATCCGCCTATCTGTCCATCCATCCATCCTCCCACCCATCCACCCATCCATCCATCCATCCATCCATCCATCCATCCATCCTCCCACCCATCCACCCATCCATCCATCCATCCATCCTTCCACCCATCCATCCCTCCACCCATCCATCCTCCCACCCATCCATCCTTCCACTCATCCGTCCATCCATCCATCCATCCATCCTCCCACCCATCCATCCATCCATCCATCTGTCCATCCATCCATCCGTCCATCCATCCATCTGTCCATTCATCCTTCCACCCATCCATCCATCCATCCATCCTTCTACCCATCCTTCCATGCTGTATGAGTCTATCTTTTTTGTTTGTTTGTTTGTTTGTTTGAATGAAAAACTAGCCTAAGACACATCTAAGATTTGGGGTTGTATATTATGACTGTATAATTTAGGCTTTCCCGATGTACAACTGAGGAGCCCTGACCCCACTACTCTCCTTTTCAACAGATGACCCTAAACTGGAACTACTGCCCCACCCCCCAAAAAAAGAAAAGTAATTGTTTTAAAATTAATTCTAAAACATCATTTCCTGCCAGGGAAAAGTTAAAGTCCTGGAATAAATTAGGAGACTGATTAAACCATCTTTTTCCTCTCACGGACTTAAAAAAAAAAAAGATCAACTCTGAGCTGGGTGAGGTGGGGCTCTGGAGGTAGCAGGTGGATTACATGGGGGGAGGAAAGGCACCCATCACATTCCCTAAGGGCTTGTTGTATACAGCATCTCATTAAACCCTTCAAACTACCCTATAAAGTGTAAGTGATTTCCACCATTAAAATGAAGACATTAAACTCGGAGAAATTAGGCTACCTGCTGTCGCAGGGCTAGTGTGAGTGGCAGAGGCAGAATGACAGCTCGGTGACTCCACCTCTGGAAGCCCACAAGCTCCCGGCGCCTGACCGTCCCCGAAGCTTTCCCTTCATGCTGATGAGGTCCTTCCTAGAGAGGACGAAGCCCGTAGGGTAGCAGTGATGAGCGGAATTGTGAACATCAGCTTATTCAACAAAAATATTTTTTGAAGGTTCCAAAAATTCAACAAGCCCATTAACCACAGGAGCACTGTGAATTTTTCAAAGCTGTAACAGTTGGTTTTTCCTTGGCTTCATCAGTCACTTTCTCTGATCAAAAATAAATAAACAAATAAAAAATAAAAAATGGAACTTTTTTTTTTTTTCATTTCTTCAGCTCAAAACCTGGTCAGAATCCTTTTTTTTCCTTTCTTCTCAGTTTATTCTTTAGGCTTTTATCTTGTCGTGGAAGATCAGATGTGTGTGTGTGTGTGTGTGTGTGTGTGTGTGTGTGTGCAGACGTTGGGCACTTATTTCCCCCAGCCTAGATGATCGCACCTTGAAATTTAATAAGAAGACCACACTGAGACATGTTTAGAATTTTGACGGTTGCAGCCCAGTGATTTCAGATTCGTGTAAGTCATACCCAAAGTGGAGGGTGGGAGGGACGGGACTTGAAGTCGTCAGGTTTCCATTCAGGGCAGGGATGTTCTCCCCCAAGCAAGGTAGCTCTTGCTTACGGGGGGAAAGGGCACAGCCCAACCATGTGGCCTGGGAAGAGGACCCAAGAACCCTTTTAGCACCTGGAGTTACGGGAACTTATTCTTACCCTGTAGATGTAATCCAGCCCCGAATGACTAATTCCTTCAAATACTGAATATAGACTTTCTTCACTTTTTATATTTTATAGGGCTGCACCTTTCCCTGGTGATCTTTATGAGACTGAGCCTCCCACTAAAGCTTGGATACCTTCAAGGGGGGCAGCGTGTAGGAGTTGCCTGGGGTGTTGAATCGGTTCTGTGCCCTGACAGTGGTGGTGGTTGCATGAATCCATCCACGTGTCCAAGCTCACAGAACTGTACAAACACACAGACACATAGTTCATTTTATTCTGTTTCCTTAAAAAAAAAAAGGCAAAACCCATGAAGACACTAACGTAGTGGCCCGTGAGTCAAGAAGTCAAGTTCTCAAGGCCGGTCCATCTCCTCCAGCATCGGGGAGTGATTCCACCGGGACAGACCTGCAGACAGGCTTCTCGAACGGGCGCTGCCGGGTGCGGGTCTCCCCTCTTTCCTGCGGGGGAACCAATCCTCTGGGAGACCTGGCAAGCGGCAGAGGCTTCCTCAGAGGCACTGGGAGAAGAGCTCCGCGCCGGGTGCTTGGACTCTCGGCGGCCCGGTGTGGGGCGTGGGCTGAGGCGCGGCACCCCGAGGAGGCTGCGACGGGGAGACAGGTGCAGCGCGGACGGGGCAGGAGAGGCCCGGAGCAGAAGCGGGCCTCGGTCAGTTGGGTCAGCCTCCTGGGCTCCGTGGCGCAGGGAGGGGCTCCCCAGGACGGCCAGGGGACGGGGAGTCGGGCAGGTGCAGGCAGGTGTGCGCCTGGGCCCTGGGAGGAGGACCGTGCTCGGCGGCCTGCAGGCCCGGGCCCGCCGCACGTTCAGCTCCGTGTCTACATAGCCCTGCCATTTAGTCGTGGGGGTCAGAGCGTTCCTCGGCGGGCCGCGTTGTCCAGGACCTGGGGACCGGTTTCGCAGGGAGGGAAGTGTCTGAGCGGACGTGACGGCCGGAGGAGGCCAGCCAGCAGGTGCAGCCGGTGGGGGCGCGAGGGCCTGCGGGGCCAGGGCCTGGGCCTGGGCCTGCATCCGTGCCCCGGAGCCGTGCTCGGGCAGGGCCTCTAAGCAGCCAGCGTGGCCTGAGCTTGCTCCCCCCTTGGGGGGTGAGGGGAGGTGGGCGGAAGGCTGCTAAGATGCTCGGAGGGCCCCCCAGGAGGAGCTTAGAGACGCGGGCGATGTATCAACCCACACGGGCCGGGGCTGCCCGGATCGCAGCTCTTCTGGCAAAACAGACCTATGGGACTTGACAGCGGTTCTGAAGAAGAAACGGCCCGGCCCTTGTACGTAAAGCTTGCTACTTCCAGGGCCTTCCCAGAATCCCCCGCCCTGCCGGGCTCTCAACCGAGCCTGCTGTCTATTCTAGGCGCGCACACACCTCCGGAACGGCCGCCCCCAGGGAGCCCTTGTGGGCATAAGCGCTTCTTCAGTGAATGCCATCTCGAGGAACAAACGGTCTTTGCTTTGTTCCTGCCCCCGCCCCCGATTATTTGCTTGGCGGTCTAAGGAAGGACGGCTGCTTCTCACAGGCCATCAGAACTACCTGGGGTGCTCGCTGACACGGAGATTCCCGAACCCCACCTTGTGCAGACCTGCCAAGGTAGGGAGACTCTCTGAGAGTAAACCCAAAGCATCTGCATCTTACTAAGCACCTTAGATGATCCTTGTGACCGCAAAGTTCAGAAACGGCTGGGGGCTCAGCGGCTGAGCTTCTGCCTTCGGCCCAGGCCCAGGCCGTGACCCCGGGGTCCCGGGATCGAGTCCTGCATCGGGCTCCCCACAGGGAGCCTGCTTCTCCCTCTGCCTGTGTCTCTGCCCCTCTCTCTGTCTCTCAGGAATAAATAAGTAAAATCTTAAAAAAAAAAAACAAAAAACACCTGCCTACGGTCTATTCACTGTAGTTGTTCTCTTCCATGTCCTTTACTCATTCCCCCAACACTTGTGGGGCGCAGGCTGGGCCTTGCACAGATGCACATGGGTTGGGCTGTGTTCGGCAGGAAACGAGGGCTGCAGGAATCTTCCGAGCATAAAGTGCCAGAATGACATGTGTCACCGAACTATCTCCCGTTGGCGGCTCGCGGGCGGGGAGAGGAATATGGAAGGCAGCACCTGCAGAGGAGGGGGCGAGCAGGGCACAGCGAGAGCGCGGCCCACGCCGACCAGGAGGGGTCTGACGTGGGCTAATGAAGGTGAGCACGCAGCGGGGGGCCTGCACGGAGGCAGCCTGGCCCGTGCCCTGTGGGCCACGCCGTGGAGGGGTGGAGGGGTGGAGGGCTGACCGCTCGGGTGGCCACGGAGGTAGGGATGGACGTAGGGATGGAGGTAGGCACAGAGGTAGGGATGGAGGTGGGCATGGAGGTAGGCACGGAGGTAGGGATGGAGGTAGGGATGGAGGTAAGGACGGAGGTGGGCATGGAGGTAGAGATGGAGGTAGGGATGGAAGTAGAGATACAGATAGGCACGGAGGTAGGGATGGAGGTAGGCATGGAGGTGGGCAGAGGTAGGCATGGAGGTGGGCATGGTGGTAGGCATGGAGGTAGGCACGGAGGTGGGCACAGAGGTAAGGATAGAGGTAGAGATGGAGGTAGGGATGGAGGTAGGCATGGAGGTAGGCACAGGGGTAGGCATGGAGGTAGGCACGGAGGTGGGCACAGAGGTAAGGATGGAGGTAGAGATGGAGGTAGGCACGGAGGTGGGCACAGAGGTAAGGATGGAGGTAGAGATGGAGGTAGGGATGGAGGTAGGCATGGAGGTAGGCACGGAGGTGGGCACAGAGGTAGGGATGGACGTAGAGATGGAGGTAGGGATGGAGGCAGGGATGGAGGTAAGCATGGAGGTAGGCACGGAGGTGGGCACAGAGGTAAGGATGGAGGTAGACACGGAGGCAGGGATGGAGGTAGAGATGGAGGTAGGGATGGAGGTAGGCATGGTGGTAGGCACGGAGGTGGGCACAGAGGTAGAGATGGAGGTAGGGACAGAGGTAGAGATGGAGGTAGGGATGGAGGTAGGCATGGAGGTAGGCACGGAGGTGGGCACAGAGGTAAGGATGGAGGTAGAGACAGAGGTAGGGATGGAGGTAGAGATGGAGGTAGGGATGGAGGTAGGGATGGAGGTAGGGATGGAGGTAGGCATGGAGGTAGGCACGGAGGTGGGCACAGAGGTAAGGATGGAGGTAGAGACGGAGGTAGGGATGGAGGTAGAGATGGAGGTAGGGATGGAGGTAGGCATGGTGGTAGGCACGGAGGTGGGCACAGAGGTAGGGATAGAGGTAGGCATGGAGGTGGGCACAGAGGTAGAGATGGAGGTAGGGACAGAGGTAGGGCGAGGGATCATGGCTAGTCCGAGCCAAAAACCACTTCAAGGGAAGACTCTTCAAAATTGTTATTTATATATTTGGGAGAGAGAGAGAGAGAGAGCTCGCAGAGGAGAGGCAGAGGGAGAAGCAGGCTCCCTGCTGCTTGGGGAGCCCAATGCGGGACTTGATCCCGGGATCCCTGGATCACAACCAAGCCGAAGGCAGATGCTCAACCACCGAGCCGCCCAGACGTCCCCTCCATTTATACATTTTTATAAACTAAATGCGGGGAGTAAGACAAAGAAAGAGTCAGGGAGACAGACCGAAAGAACGAGAGACACGGAGAGAGGTTGGGATCCGAGAGCGTGCGCAGCCAAGGCAGGTGACCATTCCTAAGGAAGGAGGGTGGGGCCGGGAGACGGGACGCGAGCAACCTTGCCGATGTGCAGGCTCCCTCTGCGTCTTCAAGCTGTGTTTAGCAATGAGTTTAGAGACGCGTGCTTTGGGGACTTTTGGAAGCCATTTGTTAACAGCTGCTTACACGTCTTGTTGGCTGCCACTAGGTGGTACTCGTGGCAGGACAGATTGGCCGGGCTTTCCGCGGCCCGTGCTCATCCCGGGCACCTGCACTGGGTGGAACTGCTTACCTGTAGAGAGTGATGCACATAACTTCACCCGGTGTTATTAGCATATATTCCCAGAGCTTAGGGCTCGGGGGCCCCCAACTTCCCTTTAATTCCCCCTCTGGATAGGAGGTAAGAGATTTTTCTATTTCAGGCCTATCAAAATATTTTCAAGTAAGAAACTGCCTCTATATAAATTGTACAGAGTGTGGTCCATGTGCTTCTCTCAGATTGATCTCAAGATCTCCACTCTACGCTAGTATTCCCAGGCCAAATTTTGATCGGATGCATAAAAATAACTTAACTCTTTTTCTCTGATGTCTCCCTTGACCTGAGGTTTCCTAGTTCCAAGAATGAGGCCTTCCTTTTCATCCACTCACCCTTAATTCTCCCGGACGGTCACGTCTTCCGCCCGCCTCAACCGATGGGGGCAGGAGCCGAAAACGTCTTACCACCCATCGGCTTTCCATGTCCCCTGATAACTCAGTAACTGTGATTTCGGGCTTTCCCCCATTTAGGCAGGCATATCTCCTCTCCCGTCATGGAGGGTTCTGGACTGGTTGTCCCTTTGTTCTAAAACAGGGTTTCGTCTCCAAAGCGTGCACCCCAGGCTCCCAACCCCGGAGTTAGCGTAGCTTAGCCGGACGCGGTGAAAACACTCTGTGCTGTCTGCAGAACACCAGGGAGACCCACCCCAAACTCCCACAGCTACTCAGTCCCAAAGGCTGCAAGGCCAAGAGGTGCCTGCCGTGGTTCTGGCGTGGCCGAGGTGGCCGAGGCCTGTTCCCGGTTGTATAATCCTCACTAGGCCTGCTGGAGTCTTTTAACCTTCTTACCCCCTCCAACCCCCCCTCCAACCCCTACCGGACTCCTCCAGCAGGGGCAGTACATTGAGTCAGCCTTTGGATCAAACCCAAGAAGAAAACTACCAAGGTTACACAGCTGTACGAGCCACTTCCTGCACAGCCGGTCGGGCCACTGACAAATACCAGAGGGGAGGCTCAGGAACACCGCATACCAGCAGCATTAGTGTCCCATAGATATTAGCCACTATCCATTGTTGAGAATAATAAAGACAACTGTTTATTTGAGCTCTTGCTCTTTGCCAAGCCCTTGCTAAATCCTTCGGCCACACCGGAGAGCAGCCGTGTAGCTCCCGTTTGACAGATAAGGAAACAGGGACTTGGAAAGGTTCAAGTGACCAGGCTCAGATTCATCTATTTTCAAAGCCTGTCCTCTTAATCCCTATGCTTTTACGAAGATGGGTAAGGGCCCCGATCGTTCAGAGATCCGCCTACACCCCCACTTCATAGATTACTGAGGATCTCGACTCCCCCTCCCACCCCCCACGCCCCCACCTCCTCTGACCCCTTAGTCCACTGTCTTTTGCAAAAGGGAAAGAGAGAAGTTCAAGGCAAGAAAGTAAATGTAACCTTGTCCACGGGATTTGCACTGACATCTTGCCTTACACGTTTTTAAAGGCAAGAACTGTTTTTCGGGTGCTTTTTGTCTCCTCTCGGCGCTTCCTATGATTCTCTGCACTTTGATGCGTCGGTGACTGGCTGGCCTCTAGTTCCCATTCGGCGTCAAGAAGGTTAATGATGGGAAAATAACTCAAGGTTTGTTATTTTCTGTGGGCCGAGATAATTTTTTTTTTTTTTTTACCATTTGTTTCCCTTTACCACGAATCCTTAAGAATGAAATGAAAATTGGTTTCCAAATTGAAATATTTCATCTAGTTTTTTTTTCGAGGAGTCTAATCATATTACTTTAAGAAAAAAAAAAAAGAGTGGATCAAGCTGGTGTGGTTGTTGGAAAGCCGTAAACAAGAATAAATCCACCACAACCTTGTCTTTCCCAGGAACTTGGAGCAAGAGCTTGTTTTCATGGTATAATTAGGTAGGGATTTCTGTGACTTAATTTAAAAGCCTGAATTATAATCACCTTTTGTTCTTTCTTCTTCTTCTTCTTCTTTTTATTTTTTCAAAACAGTTTTCTTCTCTACTACCCCTGGATGAACCTGGCTCTGCCTCTCCAAATTCAATGATGTCAGGTCAGCAGGGAGCAAATTCAAGACTGTGCAATGCCCATCAGCTATTAGCTGGGGAGATCCCTTCATCCCCAAGGTCCAAGTTCAATTCTAAAGGGCATGTTTTCTTTTCGGCGTACGTGGTTATCCCTCATGAACAGCAATGGGTGTTTGAGAGTGAATGTGAAGAAGGCTTTGCAACCCTGAGATTTTTCCAAGCGTGAATGTCACGAGGCCAAACTAAACACGGTTTTGCTCTTTGGCTCCGACAAATGGTGATACCCCCGAATCAGAGACTCCAAGTGATGAAATGTCCACACAGGTGGCTTCTGCACGCGTCACCTCGAGGACACGGGCTTTGAGAATGGCCTGTCTCTGTACTTCTCGGGCGCCAAGCCGTTGTGACCGTGCGAGGGAGGGGAGGGGGCATTTCTGAACAGGGCTGGGGTTTGTTGTTGTTTTGCTGCCCAGATGTCCTACAGCTCGTGCCAGGGAACGAGCTATACTCAGTGCTGCGTGAATGTCCTGTCGTGGAACACTTGCATCCCCGGCTACCTTCGGCTGATTTTATCAGTATCAGAGACTCTGACATCATGCACAGAGACACAGGCACTGGGGAAAAAAAAAAAAAGCAACCAAAATGTGAATAACAAACTGTTCGAGATGAAGCAGTTCTAGAGGGCTGGCTCCACTTGCCCGAGAGGTGTGTAGCAACACCAAATAAGCCAAAATAAGAGGCAGCCTTGTTTGTATAGAACTTAATAGGCCCCAGAGGGGAAAGAGCTCAATGAAACAATCTCGCCTAATATTTTTTTCTTAGGTTCTTTGCTCTATTTCATGGAACCGATGATTTAGAAAGGTCTCTAAAATGCACGGTGGCAAGAACACCAGTCTGCCAGGGTTCTCAAAATGTACGTCAATGGCTTTAGTCTTATTGGATATACAACTATCAATAGCAGTAGTGGCATTAGCATGAACTTAAACTCAGTAATTTCTGACAATGAGGGCTTGACTGATATTTCTAAATTCTTTACGCCCCCCAAAAAAGAGTAGGAAACAACATGACTAATAGTCAGATGAAGACCCTTTCTTTTCTTCTGAAGATATTTTTAAGGATATAAACAACCCATTCTCTTCTTTGCTGGTATTAACCTACAAGAGACAGAAAGTCAACTTGTAATTGTCTTTTCGTGACTGTTGGCCTCAATTCCTGGCTCAGGACATAATAATATAAAGCAACTGGTTTTGTCTTGCATGAGAAACTAAAATTAAAATCTCAGGAGTTACTTATTTTAACCCAGAAACAGGAAAGGAAGCAGTCTGTTAGAAAAAAAAAGTCATGAAGACAGTTTCTCAAATGTGTGGACCTTTTTAACTTAGTACCAATCTATGACAAAAAGCAAAACGAGACAGGAGTGGGGTTTTCCTTAAGGTTTTTAAAGTGTTTTTGTTTTTTTTTAATGTCTTTCTCTAGTTGCAACTGGACACTGCTACTGGCATGTCACAATCTACTCTGGGGAATGACTAACTAAATTACTATATCCATAAATATTCTAGTGGAAAACATTTGCAAGGCTCATTTTCATAAATACACTGCAGTGCCTCGAAGTTGAGACCCATCTCATAAGACTAAATTCAATTCTATTTTTCTACATTACAGTCAACAATTTCAAGGTGTTATTTTAAACATCACAACTCCAAAAGTATGACAGAGAAGAGTTATATGGATGCTATATAAACCAATATTGCAGTTTATTACAGAAAAAAAAAAAACTACCCAGTGATGGTGGATTCCATTTTTCATACTCTCTAATTCTGAAAGTCAAGCAGCCTCTAGCATTTATTCTTGGCTGGGATAAGTGGTTTTTTTTGAAAAATAAAATTTGGATGAATGTATGTTATTCCAGCTCTTGACACATTCAATCTCTGTTTTTTTTTTAAATCATAAATCATACTGCTGTTATCAAATGTTTAGCTTTTGAAGAAGAAATAACACTAGGTGTTTATTTACCAAAGCTAACTGAGTCGAAGTCACAGCTAATTCTGTCTCATTCTTGGGATTCTTCTAGTCACAAATTACTCAGTGAAAGGAGCAAATGTGCTATATTAACTGAATGCTTGAGTAGTAAGTGAAGTTGTTTATAAATTGTGTTACCCAGTACACAATATTCTATACTAGTCATCAGTTAATCTATAATTGGAAGGGAAATTGTATTTCAGACAATAAACCTTTATCGAGTGCCTTCTATACATCAAAGGATTGGGACAGAGAAAGAAATCACAAAATAATCTCTAGATCATCTTACAAATTACAGTTGTCGAGACAAAAATGTGAAAGTAGTAACTACAATAAACAAGTAAATAACTTGTCTGCAAAAGAGGAAAATCTTTCGTTTTCCCTTTCTGCTTTTGGTCTTCAGTGTTATTAAATTCCATTTTTAATCCACTTCCAGGAACAATGTGAAGCTTCCCAGGTAAGTTCAGATCTAAAAGATTGAGGTGTTGGCATTATCAACAAATAATTTGTGAACACAGTTCCTGGAAACAAAGAGCTAATATTTTTGAAGATCTCAGTAGGACGGACAACCTCTTCCCCTCAACTGTATCGATCTAAAGAGAAGTAGAAATGTTTTCATATGTGAGGAACAAGTCTCTTCTTTTTTTTCCTCCTCTTTTTTATTTTTTGAAGGTTTTTCTTTTTTTTTTTTTTAAGTCATCTCTACACCCAATGTGGGGCTCGAAATCACAACCCCAAAATTAAGAGTTGGCTCCACAGACGGAGCCAGCCAAGTGCCCTGGAATGAGTCTCTTTTTTCTCTGTAAACACATAGGGCTCCAATTCCAACCTCCTTGGTTCCCTTTCCTGGCTTGGCAACTTCTTCCCACACATCCCCAGGGAAAACTGCTTTGTCTCATGGACACTTCATCTTCCAGCCTGGTAAAAAGGGGAGGAGGGATAATAATGCTTTTACTGCAGAGGTGTTGGTAAGAATTAATTAATATTTATAATGTGCTACATTAAGGTCTTCAAGTGATTCATAACTTAGAATTTATATGGCTCTTGATCATTGCTTAAAGTATTTAAAACAGTTCTTGGTTTTTCAATTCAGGCCAAAAAAAAGGGTGGTGGGGGAGGAACAAATCTTCTTACTTCAAACAGTAGGATTAAGCATAGGAACACTTTGGCTTTCCTAGGAACGATTATTTTCCTGAGGTGAAAATATTGCTTTAGGCTATGAATAGAGTAGCCTTCATTTAGAGCTGATAAAAGCCAAAGGAAGGAGGTTCTACAAAGCCATTTTAATAGCTTATCCTGCCATCTTTGGTTGTGTTTTCGAACTATTCGCTACTCAAGGGGAATCAGTTCATCTATTTTGTAATTATTTAATTCTAGCACTTAACAGAAACCCAAGAGGTCATTTGATTGACGTCCTTCTGCCTGCAGTCGTAGTACTGAGCTCCGATTCTGCAAAGCAACTCTCATTTTATAGATAAGGAAATGAAGGCTTGGTGAGAGCTTAAGGAACGGAGCAGGGATGCAAACTCACAACATTGGACCACACAGCCCATTCCCTTTCCACTCCTTCCCACGACCATCTCCAGGAAATACCGAGAGCTGCCATACCCTGTGCACGTATACTTTCCATCCCTATCCTTCCTCTGGACTTAGAGAGGAAACTAAGCCATTCTAAGGAAACTTGAGTCTCATCCCCAGAAGAGATCAAACCATCAGTTATTTTTGAAGGATAGGTAGTTTACAATCACTTTTAAAAAAGACACGTCTATAAATTTACATTGAAGACACAGTAGCTACCTATATCCTTTCTTGAAAATTGACTTAGGTTCACTTAGTTTCAGTGATTTTTATACCAAGTTAAAAGGCATGTGATGTTTGGAGAGCCCTTTAAACTTTATATTGAAGCATAATATACACACAGAAATGAAGTATATTGTCGAAATAAAACAAATGTCTAAGATCCATTCTATCTGTACCTCATAAGATGTGATGCCATTTCACATCTCAGAGAAATGTATACAAGTAAGAATTAGCTCTAACAATCTATACATTACCTCATATACTTAAGAGTGCTCTGAAAGGTTAAGGTCATTATGTAAATTAAGGTATCTTTGGTAAAATATTATTATAATATCATTGTTTTAAGTGATAATGATATATTTTCCTGTGCCTTTGAACAGCAGACAGGACACGATAAAGATAATTCTTATTTATTTATTTAAAGATTGATTATTTAGAGAAAGAAAAGAGAGCGATCATGAGCGGGGGTCGGGGGCAGGGGCAGAGGGAGAGGGAGAAAGAACCCCAAGCAGACTCTGAGCAAAGCACAGAGCCTCACACCGAGCTAAACCCCACGATCCTGAGATCACTACCTGAACAGAAATCAAGAGTCGGACATTTAACAGACTGAGCCACCCAGGTGCCCCAAGATAGAGATAATGTAAAAAATCATAGGTGCCTCTGCACACTACCACTATCTGTAAACACTGATTAATAACCCGTACAAGTATGAATATGTATAAAAATGTGTTCATACAATTTACCTCCACACAAGTTGCATAAATCATCTTCATTGTCTTTTAGAGGAATGATATGGCCTTAAGGTCCAGAAATACCTAAAACCTTGGATAGCAATTGAGAGAAGTCAATCCTTTTTTTTTTTTTTTTTTAAGATTTTATTTATTTATTCATGAGAGACACAGAGAGGCAGAGGGAGAAGCAGGCTCCCTGTGGGGAGCCTGATGTGGGACTCGATCCCAGGACCCCAGGATATTACGCCCTGGGCCAAAGGCAGATGCTCAATCGCTGAGCCACCCAGGAGTCCCGAGAGAAGTGAATCTTGAGTCGATATCCATCTTCATCCTTTCATTTGGACTCATATTCCTCTGTTTAACATTCACTGAGTGTCAACAGAGAGACCTTTTCAAACCCACATCATTGTCCTAAGCTGGTAAACATCCAACCCCCAACTCTGGAGGCTCTGTGATGCTCCTGAGCTGCAAATGCATGTTTGTGGGAACATCACCAATGGGCATAGAGCTTCTATTATACTTGGTTACACTCTTCTTATCTTTAGACAGGGAGTCTGTTCAGCCCTACCTCTAACTTAGTTGAAGGATATAGGCCACCAAATATCCTGCTCTGTGCCAAGACTCAAATTAAACACAAACAAAATGCACACACCGTGCAAGATTGACTTGGACTCAGTCCCTATTCTCGGTGTCTATTATGACAGGTGCAAGAGCTGAGCAGCCCTCTGGGTACCACGTCTCAGCTGTGCAGCTCCCTCCTGGTCATGGGGCTCTGGCACCATTAGCAGAAAACACCCTGAGAAGACTCCCTAAGGGGCTGAATTCAGCTTTTGTCTGCCTGGTGAAAAACATAATTCTTCTCCAACAATTCCCCTAGGATTTTCCGTAGGGAGTAACATATAACACTAAATTGACCCAATTTGAAGAACAAGTTAACTAAATGAGAAAGAAAACAATGTCCCGTAAACATATTTTGACGAAACTTCAGTAGTTTGAGTTTAATGTCTTATCAGATTATATTCTCTTTTGGCACTGAAATCTGGCTAACAGTTTTCAGGAAAAAACACATTTTTAGAAAATATTAAATATAAATGCAGATATTTAAAAAATCATAAAAACTGTCTGAAGAGCTTTTATGAGAGTAATTTAAATTATTTATTACATTTACTAGAGCCCCGTATAACCAAAGTACTTAAATACTTTGATGTTTTAACTTTTTAGGGTTGAAATTTTTACAAAGTTTCAGATAAAAAAAATATATTTTTATTTACATTGCAATGTTTTTTTTTAAATCTTCATTTTATAAACATTAAGTGGTCCCAGAACTCAAGCAAAAAAAAAAAACAAAAACAAAAACAAAAAACCAAAAAACAAAAACAAAGCAACCAACCAATTAAAAAGAAAGTTATGGGGTGAGGAGTGGAGAGAAATTAGAACTGATCTATTGTCGTGTAACACATTCTCCTACTAAATCAGACGGAGGAATTTTAGATCAGCAGATAAAAAGCTAATCCAATTTCCCCTACAAATGCTTGGGGGTACTTTACTGACTGCCACGGTGAGGAAGTATTTCTGTATCTACAATTAATGATAAAAATGAGTGGTCATTATCCACATAGAAACACTGTACTCCTGGTACCAAAAAAAAAAAAAAAAAAGCCCTCAATAGCTAAATTCATAAAGCAACTAAAAATAAGTAGACAGAAAGTCTCTATGAATCTTTTTCAGGGAAAAGTCTCTTGACTAATTCAAAAAGTATCAGTCTTTGCTCCCCTTCAAGCATTCCCTTGATTTCCTTAACTTCTGGTTACATAACCGATTCTGTGACTTGTAAACAAACAGCCCCATCGCTTAACAATTCGGGATCTGTGGGCTTGTACTGCTGTTTCCCTGTGGGGGTTGAGAGCTGCATAATGATTTATTCCTTCCCCGCCCCTGCCTTCTTTTCCTATTTGGCTCCCTCTTTTTTTGTCAAAGTAGGTTAAAAAAAAAAAAAAATCCAAGGGAACTCAATGTGAAAACAAACCCCGGTGCTAGAGGATGGAGGCCAGCAATTTCGATGCCCAAAGTGCAAGAAATGCAAAGATGTGAGGGTCTCGCACTTGGATGAGCTCCCCGCAGGGAGACCACTAGGATGTGGTCTTTCCAGCATCCCCTGGGCTTCCAATCATATGCTTTTGGATAAAGCAGCTTTGATTCTCCTCATTTCCCACGCATGAAACTCTCACAGCTCCAAAGAGAGCTCTGCCTGCAGAAGATCCGCGGTGGGGGAGTTCAGGAGGAGGCCGGGCTCGCAGGCGGGAGGGGGGATTCACCTCCCTGTCGGTCGCTGGCGGGCCCCAGTGACAATATGGGCTGCTGGCCAGTCGGATGCTTGCCATTCTGGTGACTGGACCTCATCGATTACCTGGGATTGAAACCCACCTAATTCCACCCCTGAGAAGTTAGATTCCAGAGGAGCGGTTATGTGGTGGATTTGATTTCGTTTCTGCAGTGCAGATTGAATCCGACTGATACTGTGGCATGTTGTACCACGCATTTCCTGGCACTTTGTGTTGCTTATGGAATTGTCAGGAAGTGTTTTCGTTACATAATGGTTTAATGCAGGAAAAATAAACACGTGGACAAATGAAGTATCTGGAATTTTTAAAAAGTAGAAATGCGGCCTTAAGGAAGGACACACAACAGAGCCTTTAAATACCTTCAGTGATTATGAATGTTAAGTAATTCTTTTTTTGTGCTTGCTATTTTAGAAGACCTTTTTTCTTTTTTCCTAAATATTAAAAAAAATTTTTTCTCTTTTCCACTTATCACTTATTCTTCTACGATTCTGGGCAGTATAAATGATTTCCATGCCAAAGAATCTCTTGGAACATTAGCGTCTAACATCTAAGCTCCTAGTGGACTTCCTTCTTAAAAAAAAAAAAAAAAAAGCCCCTGAAAGTATTTTATTAGCTGCAACAGAGCAGAAATAAGGATGTTTTAAGATTGCAAAAAGCAGAGATGCCTGGATGGCTCAGCAGTTGAACAACTGCCTTCAGCTCAGGGCGTGGTCCCAAGGTCCCAGATCAATTCCCACATCGGGCTCCCCACAGGGAGCCTGCTTCTCCCTCTGTGTCTCTGCTTCTCACTGTGTCTCTCAGGAATAAATAAATAAAATCTTTAAAAAAAAAAAAAGATTGCAAAAGGCGTCTTTGAATAGTGTCTGGTGATTTGCTGTTAGTCCAAGGAGTGTTATGTGATTTGTGATAGAGGAATACTTGATGATCTCTCTCTCTCTCTTTTTAAAAAAGAATTTATTTATTTATTTATTTATTTATTTATTTATTTATTTATTTGAGAGAGAGAGAGAGGGTGCATGCACAAGAGAAAGCACAAGTGGGGGGGTGGCAGCAAAAGGAGAGGCAGAGGGAGAAGCAGGCTCCCCACGGAGCAGGGAGCACCAGCCCCACCCCAGGACCCTGGGCCATGACCTGAGCCAAAGGCAGATGCTCAACCTACTGAGCCACCCAGGCGCCCCTTGGATGATCTCTCTATATGATGCTTGCCCCTCTTCCTTAAAAAACCAGGTTGTCCTGGGAGCTTTCTGACCGTAGTGTGTCCTCTCGCTTTGTTTTTAAACTGTATTTTCACTTGTCTAATTTTGAATAAGAAAGTCCTATTTTCTCTGACCTTGATCCACATGATCCAGGTTGAACGCCGCCGGCCCCAGTTCCGTAGCCTGCCGACTAAAGTGAGATTCTGAAGCCAGTTAGCTGCTGCACCCAAGAAATCAAGAGGCGCCTCTGTGCTCCTCTCAGAGACTGCCTGCCGTTGGAGCTTGCCTGGTTTTGCTCTGGCAAGTTTCATAAGGTTTGTTGGAAACAATAGAAGCATAGATTTGTAGAGTTGAAAGAAATGGTGCTTGGCCTTCACCGATTCTAAATCCCTTATGCTAGAGATGAGAAAATGCATTCCAGACAAGGATGGAGAGCTTGAGGGGCACATTTTCTATTTTTTTATTCTTTTTTTCAAGAATCCATTTTTATTTTTATTTTATTTATTTATTTTTTTAAGAATCCATTTTTAATTCAAGTTCATGGTAACAATGTTTATACCCTACTAAGGGGCAGGGACCCCAAAATTTGTTGTGATTTCTCTGTTCACATAGCACAGGAGTTAGAGGGAAAGACTAGTTTGCTCCCGTGAAAAGGGCCGAGAATATATAGAGCAAAACACTGAACAAATCTTAAGGACCTGGATGTGATTTGCCAGCCTCCATGTTAGTAACACCAACGATCTGACTTTATGTAATCATGAACTGCAACTTGGAAATTGGATAATAAAACATCGGGGTGCCTGGGTGGCTCTGTTGGTTGATCGTCTGTCTGCCTTCTGCTCAGGTCATGATCTCCAGGTCCTGAGACGGCCCCCTCACCTCCCTGCTCCGCGGGGAATCTGCCTCTACCCTCCTTCCTTCCCCAAGCCTCCCCCCTCTCTTTCTGTCTCTCAATCTATTCTTAAAAAAAAGGGGGGGATCCCTGGGTGGCGCAGCGGTTTGGCGCCTGCCTTTGGCCCAGGGCGTGATCCTGGAGACCCGGGATCAAGTCCCACGTCGGGCTCCCTGCATGGAGCCTGCTTCTCCCTCTGCCTGTGTCTCTGCCTCTCTCTCTCTCTCTCCCTCTCTCTTTGTGACTATCATAAATAAAAAATTTAAAAAAAGGATAATAGAACATTATCATGGAGGACTACATGTTTCTCCATAGTGGAACATAACTGGTATTGTTAAAAAGTAGTTTAAAAATTAACTTTCTCACTTCATGTATCTGCTTCTTGTGTATCTTGGAAACGCATTTATTTACTGTAACAACAAAGTTGTAGTGTTTTAAAAGTTCACTGTTACTTATTATTACCTAATGAGTAGAAACATTAATTGAGGACACAGTGGAGAAGATTATGTTCCTGCTATTTCTACACACTAGTGCAAATAATTCCAAGTGGGAAAAAGTTGGTGAGTCTATGGTCGTGGAGGTCTCCATAATTGGACTGTTCTTACAAAGACAAAAAAATTGAACCATCGTCTTTTCCCTCATCACGTCTTCGGGGCTGGCTGGCTGTCAGATAAATGGCACGAGTCAGTGGTAGGTTTGGTGTGGCCTTCTGGGACTGTTCCTTATGGAGGGAATTGGTTTTTATTTAAATACGGTTATCAGCTTCGAGGTTACATACCTGGAGCCATCGTTACCAGAGTTCTCCGAAGCCTAAAGTCTTACATGAATATGATACTTGGTGAGGGAAACAGTTTTACAAAACAGTGTCAACATCCCATTTTTTAATTTTAAAAAGAAAATTAAAAATATAAGGGGTAATGCCCACACATGCACCCACAGGCCCCACAGTTAGGCACCAAATGGCAGTATGACATAGTGGTGGAAAGCTTGAGCTTTGGAGTCACTCAGGCCTAAGTTCTACTTCCAGCCCCAGCACTTACTGCCCTCTCTTCTTAGAGCCACACAATGATTTTCAGTTAACTGAGAGGAATTAAAAATATGGTACCGATTTCAAAGTGCTTAAAAATATGTCTTTATAACTGCATCCTCTTCCCCATGCTCTTCCAGCCATTCCTATGATTCTTTGCGACCTGCTAACCAGCCAAGCTCAGACTCCTCCAAGCTTCTCCACCAATGCTGGTACTGGGAGGGCTCTCCTGGGGTTCAAAGTTCTTAAAGTCAGTGTTTATAGTGCCTCAATCTTCCACCCACCACTATCTAAACATCCAAAGCCTGTTTGCTCTGTCACAAGAGCATGCAGATCTCAACCACTAGGTGACTGGAGACTCTTGTCCTCATCTCTCAACCTCTTACTCTTAAATCCTTACTCTTAAGCCCACACACTTTAAATACCAGGATCGCTTTGTTTTGGGGCCTCTCAAAACCAGGGTTAAGGAGCAAAACGTGTATAATTCACTGAAGAAAACATTTACCAAACATTTTATCCTTAGTCCAAAATACACGATTTGTAAGTAAAATATTTTCCTAGAAATACAATCACCTTCCTCATTCTAATAAGATGCATAAAATATTATCTACATTGCAATTTCCAGCTGTGGCCTGGAGAATTTTAGCACAAGTGCAATTTGCCAATTATGCAGAACTAGCAAGTTCTATTTACAGCTTTATAAATTTTGCATATCTCCTACATGTTTATAAACTCTTTTCAGAAGAGCAAATTATTTTAAAAAGCACACTGATTAATTTTAGTGAGATAGTCTTGAATAGGCAGTCATGGCTCATTTACTGAATATTCACAACTTACAACATTGTACTGTATATACTTATTTCCACAAGTATTTTTCTTCAAAATATGCCTTTTTTGGTTACTCTTATATTTCTTGGAAGAATAGCATTATAGAGAATATGCTAGTGAGTGTTTTAAATTTGATTCCGACAAGTTTGTCCCGAAAAAAAAAACAAATTTTCTATGATAATTTTAGTCATTGTAAGGAAAACTGATATAACCAGTCAATTTTTTAAAAGATTGCGAATTTAGAACATCGCACAAGAAAGAACTCATTCCAGCAGAAAAACAGAATGAGGATTAAATACTCAAAATAGTTATGACTTTTGTTGAAACAAATTGTTTTAATATACTCATAAAATATAGACTTAGAAGAACTATGCCATCATCACCTTTATGTACAAATAATAGGTTAGTTTAATTTTCTATCAATTAGGATACCATGGAGAGAAAGAATATGATGTGAAATTTTGTGGGTAGTGTAGGTACTTTGATGGAGAAAAAAATTAAAGCAATGTGTATCACAGAGAACATTTTATAACTATATTATATGAGCTATGTGTGCGATTGGTGCAAAATTATAACAAAATAAGAGTAGATCTTGGGGATCCCTGGGTGGCGCAGCTGTTTGGCGCCTGCCTTTGGCCCAGGGCGCGATCCTGGAGACCCGGGATCGAATCCCACATCGGGCTCCCGGTGCATGGAGCCTGCTTCTCCCTCTGCCTGTGTCTCTGCCTCTCTCTCTCTCTGTGACTATCATAAATAAATAAAAATTAAAAAAAAAAAGAGTAGATCCTAGATCATATGACATTTTCAGAAAATATGATCTTCAGCTCTGAAGAATTTTTTGTTGTATATGCAGTTCATTATATGGTCTCGTTGCAGGATTTGCATAGGTTACTTGTGTCTTCGTGAAGAACATGATTGACAGATCAGTTTCCTTTTTCCCTTTTTTTTTTTTTTTTTAAGATTTGTTTGTTTATTCTGGAGAGAGTGCATGGGGGCAGGGAGAGCAGAGGGAGAGATAGAGGGGAAGCAGACTCTCCACTGAGTACAGAGCCCAACAAGGGGCTCCATCTCACTCCTCTCATGACCCCGGATCATGACTCAAGGGGAAACCAAGAGTTGGATGCTCGACCAGCTGAATCACCCAGGTGCCCCAGTTTTGCTTCTTTTTAAGGTCAAATGAAGTTTTGAATGAATTGGATTAGCTATTCAATAGGAAGGAGAGTAAATAGCCACTGTCAAGTCAGGCTTAATTAACTTATACTTCATAGGGAAAAAGTGGGTGGTTATTTTCTAGATATTTTACCTTCAAACCTAATCACTAAATATTTATATAAAATACATACACACACACACACACACACTCAATGTTCAGGACAAAGGAGAGATTAATAATAAGAAAAAATAGTTTATAGTTGCCTAGAAGGATATTTATATAGTAAAGATACAAAATATTTTGTTGCCATTTACATGTTATATTTTCTTCCATATACAGAACAGGAAAATAACTTTGGAAATACAAGCAGAATCAAAAGTCAAACTAGAGGCTTGGGGGAAATCATATAACACATGATAAGGGGATCATATCCATCAACTACAAGGGGTTGTTACAAAAAAACACTAAAAAAAAAAAATCCTCCTCCCCAAAGTGGGCAATGAGCAAGTAAGTCACAGGGACATAGGTAAAAGGTCAAAACTTAAGAAAAACATGCAATATTACCAGTAAATCAAGGAGTGCAAATTAAAATGAGGTGCCAGTGTTTTAAAAAAAATCTACATTTAAAAGAAATGTCAATGCGTAATTTAGATGGTTGTTGGGAAATGTGCAATGCCAGTGGGAGTCTACAATGGTACAAACTTCCTTGAGAGTAATCTGACAATATATATATTTTAGAAATCTTTTTTTTAAATTTTTTTAAAAGATTTTATTTATTTATTCATGAGACACACAGAGAGAGAGAGGCAGAGACACAGGCAGAGAGAGGAGAAGCAGGCTCCCTGCACGGAGCCCGATGCGGGACTCGATCCCAGGACTCCAGGATCACACCCTGAGCCAAAGACAGACGCTCAACCACTGAGCCACCCAGGCGTCCCTATTTTAGAAATCTTTAACATTTTTATATTCTTTGTTTCTATCATTTCACTACAAAGAATGTATCTTTAAAAAAATTGGAGATTTGCACAAAGATGTGCAAAGACGTTTAATATACTATTGTCTGTAATAGGAAAAAACTGAAAACAACCCAATTCAAAATTAAGTCATGGGAGATTTGTTAAATAAATAATAGGATACATTAATATTATTAATGTATATATAATTGTTTATATAATGAATATATAAACATTAAAAATCATATTCTTTTTAAAAAGATTTTATTTATTTATTCATGAAAGACATGGAGGGGGGGCAGAGACACAGGCAGAGGGAGAAGCAGGCTCCATGGTGGGAGCCCGACGTGGGACTCGATTCTGGGTCTCCAGGATCACGCCCTGGGCTGACAGCGGCGCTAAATCACTGAGCCACCGGGGCTGCCCAAAAAATCATATTCTTGAAGAATATTTACAGAGGTGGGAAACGTCACCAACCATTAAGTGAAAAAGTATGTTATAGAACAGTAGGTTCCAATTATGTAAATAATATATATAAATAGAAATATATATAAATTTTTTCCTGTGTATACATGTAAAAAGGATAGGCTATACGTCCAAATGTAAGCAATGATTATCTCTTGGTGGTATTATTACAGATGATTTTCCTTTCTTTGTACTTTTCTGTATTTAAAACATTTTCTGTAATAACCATCTTAATGAGCCAGTGGTTCCCCCCAAGAGTCCCTTAGAATTAAGCTATTCCATTTATGTCACTAAAGATTACCCAGTTCTCAGAGTCAGGAAAAAAGGAGAGAAAAGGTGTTCAAAAGGGGAACATCCAGAGTAGTTGCCTCTAATGGAAACAAGGGATGTAAACGACCAGTTACTAATGCCTCATATTTAGCCGCAGTGGTCCCCACTCTCTCCCCATCTAGAAAATGCCATCCCAGCCTAGTTAGGGTTCAACCACAACTGAATGACAACGCGCGGTCATTGCATCGCCTGGTCATTCACTAGAGAAGTCAGTGGGGGCCTCTGAGGCCTGCCGTCTAAGGCCAGCGGATCCCCACTACCTGTGGGTTAGAAGCCGTAGAATTTCTCCTTTTCTAGGGGTTCGCTGGATTCTGAGCGCATCCCTTTTCCCATATCAGATGAGTTAAACTAACGAATGGCTACTGTAGGCCAAACCGATCTTCTTTTGCCAGTTTGTGCATTTCCATTCCTTTGGAAGTCACAGTCTACCGTGAAAATCCCCTGAGAAAAAAACCCCGACAATCAAAAGAACTAGATTCAATGTGTTGCATGCACAAGGTGCTGACCAGGAGGAAGGATGCTTATTTTTACATGGACCATAAAACTGGAAACTTGATCCTTTATTTATTAAAGATCTCTTAAGGGGACGCCTCGGTGGCTCAGCGGTTGAGTGTCTGCCTTCGGCCCAGGGTGAGACCCCGGGGTCCCTGCAGGAGCCTGCTTCTCCCTCTGCCTGTGTCTCTGCCTCTCTCTGTGTCTCTCATGAATAAATAAATAAAATCTTAAAAAAAAAATAAAGATCTCTCAAAAATCTTTGTAAGATGGCAGGATTAATACTTTATCCCCTATTACATTCTCTACATTTTAGAATTTCTCTACAGTGTACTGATTGCTACTTGAAATTTATATTAATGGTGAGGGTAAAATATGGAAGTTAAATTACAGTAAGAAAAAAATCATTAGTGAAAGCTAAATGAATTATTAATTCTATAGAGCCACTAATAATATTTTTATAAATTAAAATGTGTTGTTCGTTGCAATATGTTGTTTGATGCTGAAAAAACTAGATGAAGTATTTTATTTACTTATTAAAGATGTTATTTATTTACTTATTCATGAGAGACACACAGAGATGCAGAGGCACAGAAATGCTAAGGGCACATAATATAGTTTCAATTAGTTTGTTACATTTAGAATTTGCCTACCCTCATTATAAACAAATACTATGTTTGTGGTCAGTGATGAATAATTTCAGTTAAAGGATTTAGATGAGTGTTATCCAAGAGAACTTAGGTACGCAGTTACCCAGCATTTATAATGTAGCTTAATAAGAGAGAAGAACTGAATTCAAATTTTATTCACTTTTAATTAGTTTAAATTTAAACAGCCACAAGTGGCTGGTGGCTACCATATTAGACAGAGCAGACATAGACTTAAAACGAACTACCCAAAATTCATACAGAAATGGGCTGGAGCCAGAGGTGAGACTAAAACTAGGGTCTCGCTCTGGACTTCTTTGCTATCTCGTGTGTGGAGCACCTGGAGGTATTTGTGAGTGTGTAAGGATATAAATGCGTTAACAAGTACGAAAAATAGGTCTTCTCTAGTGTCGTAATACGACCGTTTCATAGTTAAATCCTATTTTTTGTTATGCTTGGGTAAATACTGTTCAGGTTAGTGCTTTATGGTAAATACTCTTAGTAAATGTATATACTGGGAATACTATCAAATCTGAAACACTCAGCCTTTGCTTGGTACTCACTTTTAAGTGCAAGAGAGCAAAGAGACAAATGAGACTTCCAACTCAGAAAAACTATTTCAAGACATAATCTAGGACATCTCGGTGGAAATGTCCAGGTGTATACCAGTTGTTCCGTTTGTCTTGGGTCTCTCGACACGCTGCGGGACCATCCTTTGCATCTTGACCTCCCCTCCTTCAGCTTCCTGGGCATCCTTGCTGGGTATCCCGCCCTGAGCCACGTTTATTTATTTATTTTTCTGTTACTTCTTTCTCCTTCCACCACTTAAGAGCATGATGCTACCTTTGGTCCTGTCTTTAGTCCTTTCTATTGCGTCTATGCTCTCTGATTTCTGTCCTTTATCTCATGTTTCAACATTTATCTTTATGCAGACAACTATCCAATTGTAAAGTACTTTTCACATGGAAAAATTATCAGCACAGGAAAAGAATTGCTCGTTACGTAAAGAGTGTTAACAGGCTGCCTCTAGAAGCACGGTGGAGTATTCCTCCAACACACAGATTTAGA
The DNA here is from genome assembly GCF_048164855.1 of Canis lupus baileyi. Classification (NCBI taxonomy): domain Eukaryota; kingdom Metazoa; phylum Chordata; class Mammalia; order Carnivora; family Canidae; genus Canis; species Canis lupus. The sequence goes on along the minus strand of NC_132848.1, from coordinate 70,166,360 downwards.
TGTGGATTCAAGAGGTTTAGGAACACATTTCAGGAAGACTTTTTTTCCCCCTTTTCTTTTTGGCCTAATATCTAATATAAAAATAACTTATACAACCAATTAATCACATAGTTTGGGGAACCTTGTCCAAATTTTAAAATATTTCTGATTTGTGTTTCATCTGGAAACTAAATGACAGAGTATTTTATTTTGAACAAATTCATTGTTAGGAGAATTAGAGAAGTTGCACACAATCCATAATTTAAAGTACTAATGCGGGGATCCCTGGGTGGCTCAGCGGTTTGGCGCCTGCATTCGGCCCAGGGTGTGATCCTGGAGACCTGGGATCGAGTCCTGCGTCGGGCTCTGTGCAGGGAGCCTGCTTCTCCCTCTGCCTGTGTCTCTGCCTCTCTCTCTCTCTGTGTCTCTCATGAATAAATAAAATCTTAAAAAAAAAAATAAAGTACTAATGCTTGAAAATGTTAAAATTCCATCCAGGAATTGGTAAACATTTTCCCCAAAGTCATTAATTCATTAAGCTGTATCTTTTTAAGAGCATTGTTTTTTCTACCATCATGTTTTTAATAGCAAATACACTGTTTCAGCTACATTATACTTTAATTTTTTAGGAAGATTTTATTTATTTATTCACGAGAGACATTATTATTCATGAGAGACACAGAGAGAGGCAGCGACAAAGGCAGAGGGAGCCCGATGTGGGACTCGATCCCAGGACCCAGGGATCACGCCCTGAGCCAAAGGCAGGCGCTCAAGCCCTCAGCCATCCGTGCGTCCCCCAGCTACATTATAATTTAAATAGGCTTTTGCAGAAAGGCCATTGTTTACAAAACTCTTTGTAAAATGGTTTCTATGGAGAAATGAGTTTCCAAGATGGAATTTAGAATCCTTGGCTCAACCCTCTGCTGCTTAGCAAGAAGGGAAGGACCCACTTCCCTGCCATCTAGGTGCTAGGAACCTCTCCTCGACCACACCCTGGGGCACGGGGTGGGGGTGGGGGGCTGGCATCTCTGCTCCTTCCTTGGTACAGACGAGGATCCTGGGAAGGAAGGCGATCTATTCCCCGTGCAACCTCATGCCCATCAAAAGCGAATTCTGTGGTGTGAAACCAGGTGGCGAAAAGGTACAAAACATTCTTAAATCCGGGATTCTTGAACTAGGACATAGATGTTTCATCTGGGAAGAGAGGTAGACATTTCCTTTAAATCTGCATTAACAATAAACAGGTACTGAAAAGGAAGGGACAGGACTTCCAGGTCGTTTCGGTCGGCTCTCCTTGTCAACTGGCGTTTTCTTCCTAGAAGAGGGTGCAGCCAACGGGGTTTCTAATTGACCTCAGCAGAATCACGAGTAGAAGCGTGAGCCCTGGGGTAATGCTGCACCGGAGTACCTTAAACAGCCGCAGGAGTGGTACTTTATTTCCTCTGCCACCCTTAAATCGTGTGTGTGAATAAGGGACAGTGACCAGTCCTTGAAGAATAAGGCAGATTTCTGGGTTTCACAACCATCTAGAGTCTCTAATACATAAGATTTCCTGTGACATTCCTAACTTCTTACACGTAATTGTGGGGACACTGAAGCCCGAGGCTGCCTGCGGTCAAATAGGACCGTAAACATTAATTTCTTAAAAACTTTAACTTGCTCTCTGCTTACAGCTTAATTACTATCTTTGCATCTTTTCTTTTTTCTACTGCTAAATAAGAGAAACTTTGCATCTTTTCTTTTTTCTACTGCTAAATAAGAGAAAATTTGAAGATTCACTTTTGACCCATCTTGAGGCGGATTCCCATGTCTCTACTACCTTCTAACCTGCATCGCGGCCTCCTACTTGGACGCCTCCGCTGGGCTCTCTCATTAGCAACTCAGCACTCTTTTTTTTTTCTTTAATATTTTATTTACTTATTCATGAGAGATAGAGAGGCAGAGACACAGGCAGAGGGAGAAGCAGGCCCCATGCAGGGAGGCCGACGTGGGACTCGATCCTGGGTCTCAGGCAGGTGCTCAACCGCTGAGCCAGCCAGGGATCCCACAACTCAGCCTTCTTAAATCCAAACTCCTCTTGCCCTACTCGGCACCCAAACTTTGGCTGATTGGTTTCTGTGAAGGACATCCTTATTTCCTGTCATCCGAACTGAACTTGGCCATCCTTCGCCTCTTCCTCCCTCCTTGTCCCCGGCATCCGCTATGCTGCATACTCAGGGCATCTCTGCTTCAGGTCTTTCCCCTTCCTTTCCTGGGCCATTAGTACTTCCCATTACCCCCTGCATGTCGGGATGTCATAAGGGTATCTCCCTCCAGCTTATGGGGCATAAGACTCCCCAAGTCACCTTTGGGTCGCTCAATTTTCTAGGAAGGCCCCCTTCTCACACAGGTCTTCGGTCTTGGGCTCACCTAGTTATCCACCGACGTGCAGACCTGCAGGGAGACTACTGGGCGCCCGCCCTCTCCCATACCAGGCTTCACACCAAAACTTAATGGAAAGAGACAAAGGGAGTGACTGAGGTCATACTTCGTTTTTTTGAACCTTAGGGCGAAAACCCGCGAATTAAAAGGTGCATTTTAGGATTCAGAATAGACGACCCGGTGTCAGGGGCAGAGATGCAACCTGCTGCAGGCCTGTATCTTGTGCGGTGTAGACAAGGCTGAGAGTGTGGGTGGTGCCCCCGGGTGTAGACCGGGACCGCGCAGACCTTGTGTCTCGCTGTGTCAGGGGCCGAGGCTCGCGACCTCTCACGGTGCCTCACTTCCCAACCTCGGACTCACCTGCACAGCACACACCTGCTGGGCGCCCGTGGTCTAAACTGGCTCAAAATCGCCAACGAGACCGCGGGTTACTCTAAACCTACTGCATCCCACAGAAGTCAAATCCTTTCCCGGTACTTAATCCCTCAAAGGGATCATTCGACTTTCACGGAGGACGTCCCAGGGCCCTGCACACGGGGCGGGGGATTTTTTTTTTTTTTTAAGATTTTATTTTATTTATTCAGAGAGAGAGAGAGTGAGAGAGAGGCAGAGACCCAGGCAGAGGGAGAAGCAGGCTCCATGCAGGGAGCCCGACGTGGGACTCGATCCCGGGTCTCCAGGGTCACGCCCTGGGCTGCAGGCGGCTGCACCACCCGGGCTGCCCAAGGGTGGGGGAATCTTTTTTATGTACTGCTTAAAGAAAAGAAAAAACAAAGAGGGTGTGTCTTAATTTTAGGATAAAGTCATCAAAAATAGCACACGGGACACGCAGCTCAGCTCGGGGGCCTCTCCCTGTTTTAGGGCTCATCGGGGTCTAAACAGCAACGTATGCAGGGAGGGAGCTCGGAGGGAGCAGCGCGGCCCCCTCGGCCTTTCCCGGATGGATGCGCGGGAGGCGGCGGCAGGTCAGCTCAGGGGCGGGACGCGGGGGTCGGGGTGGGCGTGGGACGGGGCTGCCCTAGGGCAGGTGACCCCCGCGGCCGAGCAGGACTCTCAGGTGGGGGCCACTCGCCCAGGGCCTTTAACAGCCTCCGGAGGATTCGCCCACGGGGGCGTCCCCACACTCCCCACACCTGCCCGGGCCGCGTCTCACACGTGATCCCCGAGTTAGCAAGACTTCGAAGAGGAGCGAGTGGTCACAGCAGATGCACACGGTCGTCCCCACCATCCCGGGCGGTCCCCTCGGATGGCGCCGCTCCCCGTCCCCGTCCCCTCCCCCCCCGCCCCTCCGCCTCGCTCCCCTCCCTCCCGGCGCCCCCCTCCCCCGGCCCCTCCCCTCCTCCTTCTCCACGTCCTCCTCCTGCCTCCCCCTCCCCTACCCCTCCCCCCGCCCCTCCCCTCCTCCCCCTCCACGTCCCTCTCCTCTCCCCTCCCCGCCCGCCCCGTCCTCCCCATCCTTCCCTCCACCCCAACTCCCCCGTCCCCTCCCCCACGTCCCTCTCCTCCCCCCGGGCTCTTCCGCCCTCCGTTTCCCTTAACGGGCTCTGCTTCCCGGGCAGGGAACCGCCCCCCTCCGGGACCCGCGAGACTCCCCAATAGAAGGGGCGGCCCGGAGGGAGCGCCCCGACCCCCGCCCTGCAGCTCCCAGCGGGCACGGGCGCCCCCGCTGCACCTCGGCCGAGCCCCCGGCGCCGGCACGCCCCTCGGTTCCCGCTTCTGCCGCAGCGCCCGGGCGGCCCCGACACCTTCCGCCCGCCCCGCCCCCCCGCCGCCGCCCGGGCTCGCGCGCCCCTCGCGCCCCTCGCGCTTCCTCCGCCCGCCCCAGCCTCCCCCACCCGCCCGCCTCCAGCCACGTGACAGGAAGGGCTCCGCCGCGCGACGTCACGACGTCCCCGCCGTCCGCCCCCGCCCCCGCCCCCCCGCGCGGCGCACGCAGACGGCGGGGGGACGGCGGGGGGGGACGTGCTCGCGCGCCCCGCGCTCCCCACCCCGGGCCGCGCGCGGGTTCCCGGATGTGCGCCGCGCCGAAGCCCCGCCCCCGCCGCCCCGCGGCGCCCCGCTGGCCCCGCCCTCCGCCGCCCTCCCCCGCGCTCGTGCTGGAGGTTGCGGGTCAGCGCGAGCCTCCGCAGAGTCGGTCGCGGCCCCGCCTGAGCGCTCGGCTGCAGCCCCCGAGCCGCCCGCGCCGCCCGCCCGCCCGCCCGCCAGCTCCTCGGCTCGGGACCCGCTCCCCGCCCCCGCCCCCGCCCCCGCCGCGCGGGCCCCGAGGGCCGCCGCCCCTCCCCCACCCCGCGGGCCCCGAGGGCCGCCGCCGCCGCCGCCGCCGCCGCCGCCGCCTGCGGGAGCCCTTCCGAGCGCCGCCGCCTCCCGCTCCCGCTCCCGCCGCGCGAGCCGCCGACCGCCGAGCAACATGGTGAGCGCCCGCCGCCCCCTCCCCTCCCCTCCCCCTCCTCCTCCGCTGGCGGGGCCGCCGGGGCCGGGGCGCAGAGGGGCTGCCGGACGGGCCTCCGGTCCCCCGCCCCGGGCCGCCCCCGCCGCCGCCTCCACGTGGACCCTCCCGTCCTCCCCCGCCCCCGCCCCCGCCCCGGGGCTCGCTCCTCCGAGGCCGGCCTCGTCCGGGTCCCGGGCAGCTGCGGACGCGCTCGGGGGCCTTTATGTAAGCCCCGCCGCCTCCCGCCGCCTCCCGCCGCCTCCCGCCGCCTCCCCGCGCCGGGCCCCCGCCTCGTCCCCCGGGCCCCGCGGCCGCGGCTGCAGCGTCGGGCTCCCCCCACCCCCCCCCCCCCGCGGAGGTGCCCGGGTTGGCGGCCCCGGCTCTCGGCGCGTCCCCGCCGCCCCGGCCTCCCCTGCCCGCCCGCCGTCCTCTGCCTCCCGAGCTGCTTGTTTGAATCATGGCGACTTAAGTTTGTCTTTCCTTCCCCGGCGTTAATCCCCAGGTAGGAGTCCGCGCCGTGGTGCTGGGAGCAGACGCTAGGGTGTGTCCCCGCCCCGGCCCCGCGCCCCGCAGCCCGCGCCGCCGGGCCCGGCCGCCTCCCCTCCCCTCCCCGGAGCCCCGGGGGTGCGCCGTGACCCGGGCGCCGGCCCTTCCCCCGGCCCCGAGGTGTAGACGGCGGCTCGCGGCTGGGCTGGCGCCTCGCGTTCGCCTCCGCCCGGCCGTGGCCCTCGGTGTTCCAGGACCGAGCGGCGCGCGGGCTGTGAGCTTCGCCCGCGGGGGTCCCGGGGAAGGGGCTGCGGAGGATTCGGGAGTTGGGGTGGGGAGGAAGCCTGGCCCAGCTCGGGACCTGCCCCCCCAGATAGGGAGCCCGCAGGCCCAGCTCAGGACCTGCCCCCAAGTTAGGGAGCTCGCAGGCCCAGCTCGGGGACCAGTCCCCCAAGTTAGGGAGCCCACAGGCCCAGCTCGGGGACTTGCCCCCCAAGTTAGGGAGCTCGCAGGCCCAGCTCAGGGACCTGCCCCCTAACTTAGGGAGCTTGCTGGCCTAGCTCAGGGACCTGCCTCCCAACTTAGGGAGCTCGCAGGCCCAGCTGGGGACCTGCCCCCAAGTTAGGGAGCTCGCAGGCCCAGCTCGGGGACCTGCCCCCCAAGTTAGGGAGCTCTCCGGCCCAGCTCGGGGACTTGCCCCCAAGTTAGGGAGCTCGCAGGCCCAGCTCGGGGACCTGCCCCCCAAGTTAGGGAGGCCGCCGGCCCAGCTCTCAGACATGCCCCCCAGATAAGGAGCCCAGGTGTCTGCAGGCTGCTGCAGAAACCGGCTTAGATCGCGGCTGTCTGTGCTGCAGTCTTTTTTTGTTGACATAGATTTTTTTGCAGTTAGGAGTTGCACCTGAGAGCTCTAAAACCCCCTCCTCACCCATGGATTTTCCTTGAAGGTCAGGATCTTGAAGATCTTTGGCCATGGCTGCTAGTGTTTTTGCAGCATTTGTAAACAATACATTGTGAGCAATAAAGACCCAGCTACAAAAGATCCAGCCTTTTGTGGCATATGGATTATATATCAGAATGAGCTGGTTTCCTTCTCTGTGTGTGTTGGTTTGTTTCCTGTGCTGTGTCCCCTCTTTGACTCCCCCCCCCCCCTTTTGACCCAACACATTGGATTTGGGAAATACTTTCTCAGCTCTTAATTTTAACTTCCTGGTACTCAGTGTTTCCTTATCTTGAAAAAAGTGTTTTAAGATTTATCTTAGCGGTATTGTTTTTTTCTCCCCCCTAGGTCATTATTTCCTTCATACCAGTTTTCAGTATTTTCTGATTTTTTCTGGGTTCTTGCTTCTGCCATGGTCTCAGTACCATTTTGGACCTAACGGATTTGTTGTGACAGTAATTTCCCAACTTTAGAATGATTTTGGTCTGTTGAACGCAACACTGGTTTGAAAGTATCGAGACCATATCTATAGCTCAACTCTGCTATGTGGGATATTAATTAGCTCAAATAATTTGGGCTTTGGAGTGATCTAGTTCATTTTTCTAGTTAAGTGAGTATAGAATTCTGAAAATTTTCATTCCCTTTGGAAAGTTTTATTACAACTGAGTATCATGGACGTATTTACAATTTTGTCAGTGGGTTTTAATTTATGAATAAACTAAGAATATCGCTGATTAATTCAAGTAAGGAGAAAGTAAAAAGATGGGATTGAACCTATCAACAATCTTTTCTGACAGGTATTTATTTTAGTTGCTATGTAAGAGTAGTTTATTTCTTTTTTTTCCTGAGAGTTAAGTCTTTTCCTCCTTTCACCTCTTTTTGAATTTTAAACTGCTGAGCATTCAGGTGGGATGAAGATTTTACATATAACATACACATACCACAGCTGAGTCCTGAGCTTCTAGGAATTTTCCTTAAACCACTAACGGTCAGTTGTCTCTGATGAAATAGTGTATATTTGCTGAAATAAAAAAAATATATGCCTTCACAATTTTTTTCTCTAGGTGGGCATCTGTATTTTAGAGTACTTCAGTATATCAGTGTTAACTGATATGCAGAAAAAATAAAATGATGAAACAAAAATCACACATCTAGGTGTGTGTGTGATTGAAAAGTCTCTTGAGTGATTTTTGGAGGAGTAAATTTTGTAGGGGCATTTTTAGAAACTTTTCATGTATCAGAGATAGTTTTTTTTTTTTTCAAAGATAGTTTTTACCACGTACTTAAGATAACAAAAATAGGATTTTATTTTGGATGCATATATGAATACTGTGCATAAGTAATTGGCTTTTTTAAAAAATTTGTTCCTTAGGAAAACCCTTAATTTTAAAAATGATCTTTTTATGTCCTTGTGTTTTTAAGCTTTGTGTTAAAATTATCTCCATAATCTATAAATAGATCTTAAAACATTTATTGCTGTCGTCAATACCTACTCTTAGAGTTGCACCCAACATATTTTAGTTTAGATTCTGTGACAAAGGCTATATAGCAACAACAAAGGAAGCAACTTGCTTTATGGCCAGCAGAATTAAAATTCACATTAGTCATCATGAGAAAATTTCTCTGCTCATTATGTCCCAAAATGGATGAGAAAATTACAAAAGCGTAGATTGCAAGGTGGAGAAGCTAAGGGTCAGTCAACAAAGCAGGGCAAGGACCCGGTAACCGTGGGTAGATGAGGCATCTGTCATAGGTGGTAAGGCAAGGACCAGTACAAGGGAGCGGAAGGAGGTCCTCCTGGGCCAGGAGGATTAAGTAAGTCAGACCGGGGCCCAGAGTCTGGTCAAGCAACAGGGATTCATTCGTATCACAAATACTTGTAGATTTTGTCTGCTGTTCACTGGTTACTGTGCTTCGGTGTTGAGGGTATTAAAATGGTTAAGGCAGGTTTCCACCTTCATTTAAGGCTAGAACATTAGACAAATGCCAATAGGTATAAAGAAAAGTTAATGTGAGTTATCCTATAAATAATTCACACAAAGTCTGATAGAAAGTGAGGAAAGAGAAGGTTAGTTTCATCTGGGATTAGGGAAAGTTTGATGAAGGAGCCGACAATTGAATTGGGTTTAAAAAGGTTATTAGAATTGCAGAAGGCAGAGTTGGAGCATCTAGGAAAAGATGACTTTTTAAATCCTGGAGATAGGAAGAGAAAACATTTGGAGCACTAATAACTTGGACCAGCAGAGTCAGCGCCATTTGGGGACTCGTTGGGTCCCACCCTGGACCAGCTGAATTCAGAACTCTAGGGAGGGGGGCAAGCAGTCTAGGTTTTACAGCTTTTCCCCCTAATTCTGATATGTGCTGAATTTTGAGAGCCACTATTTAGAGAATATCAAGGAATGGATTCTTAAAAATTTTAGTTGGAATATCTGTTAGCGCACCTCACACTATACAAGCAGGACACATTTGTAATTTCCAAGGAACTTAATCAAGTGGAGTAAACAAGACAATTATGCATTGTGACGGGTGTTGAACAGTACGTGGCAGGCAAGAGTTGCCCGGTGCCTGGCTGGTTCAGTCAGTGGAGCATGCGGCTCGATCTTGGGGCTCTGGGTTCAAGCCCCACGTTGGGTGTAGAGATTACTTAAAAATCTTAAAAAAAAACAAAAATTGCATGTCAGAGGAGAGGCTTAATCTGAACTGTGGTGAGGATGGGGCAGGGAGAAGAATGCCACTCAGAGAAAGCTTCCTGAAGAGATGGTGTCTGAGCTGAGTCTTAAAAGGAGGAGTATTTAGCCAGTGAGACCGTGGTCTAGATCGAGAGCTTTAGTTTATGACCGTAGAGGCATGAGACATGAGACGCACAAGGCAGTTTAGCATGGCTGGAGGTAGCGGGGTAGGGTGGAAAGGAGATGGGGGTGGTCAGGTAGACGGGTTTGCATGTCATATGGAGGACGTAACATTTTTTTTCCCTCCTGAAGCCAGTGGGAAACCATTATTTTTAAGCAGAAGAATGACATTGTCTGAATGACTTTTGTAGAGAGATCAGTCTGGTGGCCATGTGGATTATAAAATATAATAAATGAATAGAGGTGTGGGGACCGAGGAAGAAATTGTCACAGTAATTCATGTGAGAAATAAGGACTTGAAAGACTAGTAACGGTGCAAATGGAGAGGAGAGACCAAGTATGAGACGCATTTTGGGAGGTAGAGGAATAGGACTGGGGATCCCTGGGTGGCGCAGCGGTTTGGCGCCTGCCTTTGGCCCAGGGCGCGATCCTGGAGACCCGGGATCGAATCCCACGTCGGGCTTCCGATGCATGGAGCCTGCTTCTCTCTCTGTCTGTGTCTCTGCCCCTCTCTCTCTCTCTCTGTGACTATCATGAATAAATAAATAAAATCTTAAAAAAAAAAAAAAAAGGACTGATGATGACTGTTGGATTGTAGGGAAGAAAAAGGGGTGTACCCTTTCAAGGGTGTGGTTTCTGATTTGGGTGACCAGACAGAAGGTAGTACCATCCGTTCAGCAAATGTTTACTGAGCACCTGCTGGGGTAAGATTCAGTTCTAGGGATAGAAGAAATGTCCTCGCCTCAAGAAACTCCAGTTTGCCGGGATGACTGTTCCCTTTAGCCTTCTCTTATCATCTGAATATTAATGCTTGGAATGCTGTGTCGCAAGATTCCGTATGTTCAGTAAGATAGAGCGCTGTGAAATACTAAAGCTGCTTGCTGCATAGATTCCATGGCCTAGGGTAGAGGAGACCGGATGGCGTGAAGGGAGCAAAGGTAACGCGTTAGGGCAGTGATCCTCAGTATGCGGGTCCTGAACGGGCTGCATCAGCATCATCTGGGACTGTTTCGGAGTTGCACATCCTCTGCCTAGGCGGTATAGGTAAAGGAGATAGGAGGGAGTGATGTTGATTTCTATTTTGGACATGTTGAATTTAAAGTAGTTGTGGGGGGGCAGCCGGGTGAGTGGCTCAGCGGTTTAGCACTGCCTTCAGCCCAGGCTGTGGCCCCGGGGTCCTGGGATCGGGCTCCTCGCAGGGAGCCTGCTTCTCCTTCTGCCTGTGTCTCTGCCTCTCTTTCTCTGTGTCTCATGAATAAATAAATAAAATCTTAAAAAAAAAAAAAAAGTAGTTGTGGGTCGGGGGCACCTAGAGGGCTCAGTTGGTTAAGCATCTGCCTTTGGCTCAGGTTGTGATGCCACCCATGGTCCTGGGGTGGAGCCCTGAGTGGGGCTCCCTGCTCGTGGGGAGCTGTTTCTCCCTCTCCCTCTCCTCCCCCTTCTCCCTGCTCATGTGCACTTATTTCACCCAGTTTCCTGGCTCACTCTTTTTCTCTCAAATAAAATCTTTTTAAGTAGTTACGGGTCATCTAGGTGGAAATGGCCAAAAGGTAAACTGGCTATCTGGAGCTCAGAAGAGAAATCTGGACTAGGGTTGAAGATTTGAGCATTGTCTGTGCAGATCTGTTAGGAAGTCGTTGAAACCAGGAAACTGGGTGAAATCCTGTGGAGAAAGAATATAAAATGAGAAGAGAAGAGGGCAAACCCTAAACCCTTCACTTAGGTAGGTAGAGGATGAGGAATCTGTTTTATTCTCAGAATAAATTGAGAATAAATTGCCAGAGAGGGTTGGGAAGTTAGAGTGATGTCACATCTGAAGGAGTCAGCAGGGCCTAGATACTGCAGAGCTCAGGAAAGAGAAGAACTTGAAAGTATCTTAGAGGCATCAGGAGAGGTCTGGTGACCCTGGCAAGACTACAAGAAAACACCATTTTGTGCCGGTAGCAAGGAAAGCCAGGATGCAGGGAGTTGAGGAATAAATGGGTGGCCAGACATTGAGTATAGACTCCTCTTTAAAGCTTTGACTAGAAAGAGACAAGATAAAAAGCTACAGAGTTTAGGTTTGAGGAAGGATTTATTTTGGGCTAAAAGAAATCGCCTGGAAAGAGAGTGTGGTTGAGGATTCAAAGGGAAAAGATGGAATTATTAATAGTTCGAGGTTCCCCAAGGGGGTAGGAGGAAATATGACTCTTCTTAGGCAGTAAGATTTTTTTTTTTTCATCCGTTAACATGAGAGGGAAGAAGATAAAAATGAAGACTGTTATACAGGTCATAATCTTTAAGACAGTAACTTCAGTTAAATCCTAGGTAATGAAAATAAGATTGCAAGGGGATGTAAACTCAGAATGCAGAGGCCTTGCCTTTGTCTTTTCACTCTTCTGTTACAAATACGTGGTATATACCAGATACGAAGTAGAGTTTGAAGAAGAAATAAGTGACTGAATAAGTGGAATAAAGGAGTGAGTGCTGATGACACAGCGGAGGCAATGAGTGTAAGTTCCTCTTTTGAGGCATTTATGGGAAAAGAGGGACAAAGAAAGGTTAACTTCAGTGGCTTACAGTTGGGGTGAGTTCTGTTTAAGATAGCAGGTGTTGGTATTCTTTAGAATTAGTGGAGAAGCCAGGCGAGGGAGCTGTAAGAAAGGATAATTAATGGAATGAGTGCTAGAAGTGGCAGAAAGAAGAGGGATAAAGGAAAAGAAAGGACGTCTAAAGAGAGGGTAAAAAATCAGAGTGAGGTGAGTGGGCCATGGCAGCAGATACGTTTTAATAACGGAGTTCATGTGAGGTGGCCTAAATTATCTCAGTAAATTCAAGATAAGTTTAAGGTAAGATCATCTGAAGTTGAGATTAAAGGCTGAGGCAAATGGGGTGAGATGGAGGGTGAGGAGTATGGAAAAGGATATTATGATGCTGATTTTGGGGGATTTGATAATAGGGTATTAAATAAATGTTATTAAATAGTAAGTGGGACCCAGGAGAGAGCACCAGTGGGTCAGTGACCTCGGGCATGAATATAGGAAACAAGAGTATTAACAAGAAAAGAGGGTTAATGCTTTGTCAGTCTTTGTTTTCATAACTTCTGATAAAATTACATAGGTTTAAAAGAAACCATTTTCTGAGTTTAGGTTTTATGTAAGGGGAACATCTAGTTGCAGATTGATATTCTTTAATTTTTTTTTTAAGGTTCTGAAGACACTATTAATACATTTGCTTAAAATTCAGATTATACCAAAAGGTATAAAATGGTGCGTGAGCCTTTTCAGGGCACCCCTTTCTCTCGTATTGATCACTTTTTTGAGTTTCTTACATACTTTGTTGTATACGTTAATAACAAAACAGATTTGGGTTTTTTGTATTTTTTCATCCTTCTTTTTCCTTTTTTAAACTTCTGACACTGTATGGATATATTACTTTTTTAATAATTTAGTTTTTATTTAAAAAGATTGCGAAAGTCAAGTTTAAAGAGATTTTAATGATACCATGCTCTAGTTAGCTTATTACTATTAGTTTTATTCCAAGGGTTTTCTTTCTTTCTTTCTTTCTTTTTTTTTTTAAGGATTTTATTTATTTATTCATGAGACACACAGAGAGAGAGGCAGAGACACAGGCAGAGGGAGAAGCAGGCTCCATGTAGGGAGCCTGATGCAGGACTCGAACCGGGGACTCCAGGATCGCGCCCTGAGCTGAAGGCAGATGCTCAATCGCTGAGCCACCCAGGCGTCCCTATTCTAAGGGTTTTAACTGAATTTCATTGTAAGCACTGACTCAACAATTGAGCATAATTTTTAAAATCAGGTAGCAATTTTGTAACTATTGAGGTTGGTATTTTAACAAGGTTCTAACTATGACAATATTTTACAAAATTACTTAGAAAAAAAATTTTTTTAAAGTAATTTTTCCATCCAATGTGGGACTTGAGCTTATAACCCTGCGATCAAGAGCCATGTGCTCTACTGACTGAGCCAGCTGGGCCTCCAAGAAAATATTTTATTAGAGCATTTTTTTGTGCTTATTTTTTCCACTTATCACCTTATTACGCATTAACTAAATGGATAACACTTTTTTTTTTTATTTTATTTATGATAGTCACACAGAGAGAGAAAGGCAGAGACATAGGCAGAGGGAGAAGCAGGCTCCATGCACCGGGAGCCCGATGTGGGATTCGATCCCGGGTCTCCAGGATTGCGCCCTGGGCCAAAGGCAGGCGCCAAACTGCTGCGCCACCCAGGGATCCCTGGATAACAATTTCTGAGAAAAAGTAATCTCCAAAGTGTAGTCCTATAAAGCATCTATTTTATTTCAAGCTTATTTCAGATTAAATTTACTTCCTCACTTTTATACTTTCCAAATAAAGCTTTTATTTAACAGCGCGCATCTACTTTCCTTTTCTGAATCTTCTCCTTGAACTCTCATACCTTTTTTGTGATAATGAGTTGACAGCGTAAAGCATATATCTGGCACAGGAATGAGAGATGACTAATATATGTTTTTGGGTTTTTCTTTGATTTTTATAATCTTGTGCTATAAATTTTTTTTAGACTCTCGAAGATTTTTATTGCAAATATTTTAAAGTTTTGCATTGAAAGTTCAACAGGCCATAGGTTCTTAGAAGTTCCTTCCTCGGAGTTTTGTTTTGTCAGTTAAAGCCCTTTATTATGATTATCATAAGGAGGGCCATGTGATAATCTATTGCTATCCTAAAAAACATTTCTGAAAGTGAGATGACACTTTGACTTGTTTTGGTAGCATTATTAAACTTTTCTGTACTCTAACCGGGTCTCTTTTGTCCCTTGTAAATAATAGAGTATTCATTTTAATTTGTGTGAGAGTTAGGTATGCATTTTAAAACCTAAGTACAAGACAGTGAAGCATAGCAACCTACAGAAAAGATCAGATCTTTACCATTGGCCCTAATGAAGCTGTTAGCAGTTTTATTTTTTAATCCTTAATCTGTCTAGTTTCAGAGCTGATTTTTTTATTGTATCTGCCGGAGTGTGATGCCACAAGGACGTGCAATAAGCTGGCATCCTGTAGTATTACTTGTAAGGCAGTCTTTAATAAAAATTGGAATGTCACGAAAAACAAGTGTAATGGGTAATAAGAGAAGTCTGTGACTTTGTGTCGGTCTTGCAACTGTTTTCTTAACAAATAGAATTCATGAGTTATAAACAAACTCATAATCTTTTTCAAGTAAATAACAAATTTATGAATAATCAGATTACTTAAGCTCTGCCTTCCTATCTGTCACTTTCTATCTTTACCATCATACTTCTTGGTTCTATTTGCTCATTTTCTTGCTTTTCAATCTACTACAGTCTAGATCTGTGATGTATAATTCCGTAGCCCACATGTGGTTTAATTTTAATTAAAATGACTTTAACTTACGTAAAATGATAAATTCAGTTCTTCAGCCACAATAGCTACCTTACAAGTGCTTAGTGGCTACTTGTGGCTAGTGATTCCTGCATTTGTGCAGATACAGAACGTTTCTGTCCTTGCAGAGCAGAAATTTTTATTAGATAGCACTGGTCTAGAATGATTATGTATCTGCAATTCACTGAAAGTTACTGTGTTGGCAGTAATCCTCTAATACCAGCAGGAGCTTTGGAGTTGGAAAGATTTGAATTTAGATTCTGGTTCTGCCATTCATTAGCTGTGTGACCTTGAACAAATACCATAAACTCTTGACCTTATTTAGTCGTGTAAAAGGGGGATAAAACTACCTCAGATCGTGGTGACAGTAGTGTCTGGAAATCCATTTGGTACTCATTAAATCTCCTTGGTTCTTCATTCTTACTTGACTTCTTTGTAATGTTGGAACTTCTTGGAGACTCTTGGAGTTCTTTCCTTTTTTGGCTTCTGTGACATTTTCTGCTAGTTGCTGTTCTCCATCTCTGACCATTTTTAATCTTAGTTCCTAGCTTCTCATCTGGGTTTGGTCCAAGGCTCTCTTAAGTATTGATTGCATCACTTTTCCATTTAAAATCCTGTATATTATGGTATTAACATAGCCTTCGCATAGCCCATGGACTCTGTAGCTTCTACGTGTTTACTTCGGCTTCTTTACCCATGTCCTTGCTTTTTCTCTATATTCTAGCAACGTGGGCTTGTTAGCATTTTATTCTGTATCGGATGCTAGATTTCTTCTGCCGTCTGTTTAATCTATCATCTGAGCCTTTTGCATAGGCTATGTTTGGAATGGTTCAGAAGTCCCTCAAGTAAGTAACGGAGTCTCCTACCCCCATGCCAGGTCAGACCGTGTTCCTCTGTTTTGCCAGCTGCCAGCGTAGACCCCTCCATATTACAGGAGCTTAATAAACATTTGTTGAATGAGTGAATTGAGTGAATACATATACTCTTTGTTTATTTTCATCGTCTCCTGTGTACTGATGGTTCGTATTTTCAGCCTGCATCATTCTTTTCTGCTCCAGTCTGTGGATCTGACCACTTACAGGATATTTATCTAAATGAGGGTGTCTATAAGTCACCTCAACTCATCAGAACTAAAACCACATTCATTATTGTCTTCCAATGCATGTTTCAATTATTCCCTAATTTTTCTTCCTAGAAACAGTATCTATTCATTCACTCCTATCTGGAAACCTGATATGCCTTTTTCTCCCCTTTACTACTATTTAAGTCTTTTTTTTTTAAATTCTTTTTTTAACTTATTTATTCATGAGAGATACAGAGAGAGAGGCAGGGAGACACAGGCAGAGGGAGAAGCAGTCTCCCTGCAGGGAGCAAGATGTGGGACTTGATCCCAGGACTTCTGGATCACTCCCTGAGCTGAAGGCAGATGCTCAACTGCTGAGCCACCCAGGTGCCCCCCTACTATTTAAGTCTTAAGTAATCAATCATCAGTTACATCCTGTCCTAAAACAGTGTAATGTAGGAATATGTGGCCTGACCTGGCGTAGGGGTGGGAGGCTCAGTCACTTACCTGAGGGACTTCTGAGGAATTTCAATTTGGTTCATGTAACTATTGATAAAGAGGAAAGTATATTTATAATGTTCTCAGCATATTAATGCTTCATGCTGTTAGGTAGTAGCAACTGAATCCAAAACACACTAGCAACTAAAAGTAGCAAGAATAATAGCATTTTATACTATCCATGTAGCCCACATTCTTTCTCTTGACTCAGTTTGGCCATTTACCTATATTGGAAGAATTTATTGCATAATTCCCTCAGATATTTGTGTATTTTTCTCGTGTTTCTATAATTTAGTTTCAGATATCCCTTTTTCTTTTACTCTCGTGTACCTTTTAAAAGTCCCATACTTATTTGTTAGCTAACACATCTTTACCTATGCTTAATTAGGATTTTTGTTGGTTTTGTTAGTACTCTAATTGCCTAAGTTTTGAGTGTCTGCTTCCAACTCTGTTTTCCTTAAGCCGTGTTATTTTTTTTTAAGTAAGCTTTATGCCCATTATGGGGCTTGAACTCATGACTCCGAGATCAAGGAGATCAAGAATTGTATGCTCTACAGACTGAGCCAGCCCGGGGTCCCAAGCCATGCTATTTTTAATATGTAGTTTTAAGAGCATGTTTTTTTCAGGAATATAAGTATCATGTTATAGATCACACAAATGAATCGGCTTCTTTATCCTTATTGCCACTGGCATTGTTGGAATTTCATTTAGATCTTACTGGGACTAAAAACAAAACAAAAAACAAAAAAGATCTTACGGGGACTATTTCCATAGCCTACTTAATGCTTTGCTCTTTTTGCCTCCAGTTTCTTCTTCATTCTGTCTTTCATATTGCCACTAGAGTTTTTCTTCTGAAAAGGAAATCCAGTGTCACTGCCTTACTTAAAAGTTAGTGCTATATCTTCTTATATTAAAAATTTTAATTCCTTTGTATAACACTCGTGTTCTGATCCTTATTTCTGGCCATCCTTGTGTTTAACCAAGTCAGACTACTTGGTTCTCAAGTGCCTCCTCTTTTTTCTTTTCTTCTTCTTCTTTTTTTTTTTTTAATGTGTGAGTGCTTTTGTATGTACTCTTTCTTCCATCTGCACTGTCATCCTCCTTTGTTCCACAAACGTTAAGATCCTATTCTAGTGGCATTCTATGAAAACTTTCCCAACTCCCTCCAACAATTAATGGCCATTCATAGATAGCTTTCATGATAGTACATACCATATTTCATTGTGTTTGGTTGCCTCCCCTTACCTGTGGGATCCTCTAAAGCAAGGGATGCATTTTTACTCATTTTTGTAAAGCTAGTTCCCATTGTAATATCTCTCATGGAATATGAATGTAAATAATGGATAGGTATAAGTAGACATTTTTTTTTTTCTGCTGGCTTGGGAAGCCAGCAAAATGCAACTAGGTTAGTTATATTTATCGTCTAGGGCTAGGGAGGTCTTTGAAAGTCTTATGAATAAACAGTTACAAAGCTCAAGTGCATTAGCACAATGGGAAAGCTATTGGAAAGGAAAGTATTGATTCTAAAAGTAAAAGGACTTCTTTTATGCTTGGAGATATTTTTATGTATCTGAGTAAATTATCAGTTGCATGTGAGAATGTTATTCATTAAGGAGTAAGTAGACTTTTTCATAAATAAAGGAGACTTAATTTATAAATAACATTTTTATTTACTTAGGCTGATCTAACATAACATTTTTGTACTAGATATATTATAGAACAGCTGATAAAGTGAAACTGTTACTCTAAATCTTTGATTTCTTAATTTACCAAACACTTATATTTGCCTACTACAGCTATAAAACTTAGCGTTACAAAGATGAAAGAAAAAAAGACATAGCTCCCAAAGACTTCACAGCATAGACTGAGTCAAGCATGTGGAAGAAAATATTGTAATACAATATAGTGTATGTGTACATATACATGTATATATAAAATTAGAATACAGTATATGTGCTCTCTATATATATACACACAGACATACACGTGAATATGTTTCAGTAGAGCTGTTATAAGGTGCTAAATTTCTTCTGATCACTCTGCTTGCCTAGTTTGAACTTGACATGTAGCGGCTGTTTGGACATCCTATTACTCGTTTGGGTCACGCTACTCATAGACCGTGTCAAACAATTAAATGCTGAGAGAATACTATAATTTTATTTATTTTAGAGCGTGCATGAGGAGTAGTGGAGGGGGAGAAGAATACAGAGAATCTTAAGCAGGCTCCATACCTGGTGCAGAACCCGATGTAGGGCTGGATTTTACAATCCTGAGATCATGACCTGAGCTGAAACCAAGAGTTGGATGCTTAATCAGCTGAGCCACTCAGGTGCCCTGCTGTTTAAATTTTTAAAAATTAATGTAGTAAAAACTAGTATTTGTATTTTTGGATGATCTGAGTTTCATAATCATTTCATGCTGATTTCTGTGTAGCTTTCTATCCAGTAATTTTTAACAAAGTAGCACATGTATCTGAGTGTTGGGCTATAAGTAACACAATACCCACCCAACTAAATGTGGCCTAAATAATAAGGAATGTATTATTTCACAAACTGAGAAGCCTAGAATCAGAGTTACAGGGTGGTTCAGCAGTTGACCCAGTTTCATCAGGGGCATAGATCCACTTTACATTAAAGCTCCACTTGTCTGAAGAGGGCCACTGCAATTTTAGACACCAACATCTGCCTGCAGAATAGCGGGGAGCACTTCTTCAAGTGTCTCTTTTTATTAGATTGCAAGTCTCATTACAGATTTTTTCTTAAGGTCCATTGTATTGTCTGTATTTCTTGCATACCAGAAAAAGAGCAAATTTCTCACTCTGGCAGTTAAGTGCATCCTCCTCCCCCACTTGCCCTCTGTTGATTGAGAAATAATTGTCATAATCAGTGTAAGTTTAAGGCTTACAGTGTGATGTTTGATTCACGTATGTTATGAAATGATTGACACAATAGGTTCATTTAACATCCATCATCTCCTATAGATACAGTAAAAAGAAGAAAAATAATTTTTTTCTCCTTGTGATGAGAACTCATAACAATTTTCCTATATTTCAAATAGCAGCATTAGCTCTGGTCATCATTATATCTCTAATACGTATTTCTCTTGTTACTGGAAGTTTGTACTTTCTGACCACCTTCCTTCAAGGCAGCTCTTAGAAATTGTCCCAAGGTTACCTTCTATCACCAGAGCCTAGGCCTTATGTAGTAAAAACAACTTCAGTATTTTATTTGGTATTCTGAACAAAAGTCGGTGAGGATGATGTGATTGTAGGTAATGAAAATTAGTTTTTTTTTTTTCCTTTAAGATTTTTATTACTCATCAGAGGCACACACAGAGAGGGAGGGACATAATCAGAGAGAGAAGCAGGCTCCCTGCAGGGAGCCTGATGCAGAGACTCAATCCCAGGACCCCGGCAGGGCAGACACTCAACCACTGAGCCACCCATATGCCTCTGGGATAAAATTTTTATAAATCATAGGTTCTATAAGAAACTTCTGTCCAGAATGTTTAAAGAATTCCTACAATTCAGCAATAAAAAACAACCAATGAAAAAATGAGCAAAAGATCTGAGCATTTTTCCAGAGAAGGTCAACAATTAATTGTCCATAAACACATGAAAAGATGCTCCGTATCATTAGGGAAATGCAAATCAAAACCACAAAGAGCTACCACTTCGTACCCACTAGCATGGCTATAACCAAAAAGACCAGGTAAGTGTTGGTGAAGATATGGAGAAATCAGAATCTTCCGAACATTGCTTGTGGCGATGTAAATATTGTAGCTGCTTTAGAAAACAGTTCTTCAGCATGTTAAACATAGAGTTGCTATATAACTTAAGTTACGGAACCTAAACTATATAACCATTTCTAGTGTATACCTGTAAGAAATGAAATGAAAGACTTGTACATGAATGTTTATGCAGTATTATTTATAATAGCCAAAAAAGAGGGGACACCTGGTTGGCTCAGTGGTTGTGTCCCAGAGTCCCAGGATCAAGTCCCACATTGGGCTCCCCGCAGGGAGCCTGCTTCTCCCTCTGCCTGTGTCTCTGCCTCTCTCTCTATCGCTGTCCCTCTCTCTCTCTTACGAATAAATAAATAAAATATTTAAAAAAAGGGAAATAGTCCAAATGTGCACAGATTAAATAAAATGTGGTATATACATACAACAAAATATTTTATGGCATTAAAACAGAAGTATTGATTCTTGCTGTACTATGTGGATGACCCTTGAAAATATTCTAGGTAAAAGAAGCTGGTTACTGAGGAACACATAATGTATGGTTGTATTTTATATGATATCCAGAATAGATAAATATGAAGAAACAGAAAGTAGAATGGTGAGATGAGTGAGGGAGATGAGGAATGCCTCAGTGGATATGGGCTTGCTTTTTGGTGTGAGGAATTTGATTCTGGTAATGGCTGCACAACTGTAAATGTACTAAAAACCATCTACTTCAGATGGATAAATTGTATAGGTTGTGAATTGCATTTCAATAAAGCTATTATTTTAAAAACCAAACCCTTACAAAGCTATAGTAATCAAAGTAATATGGTATTGGCATAAAAACACATAAACCAGTGGAATAGAATAGAGAGCCCAGAAATAAACCTGCACATATGTAGTCAGTTTATGACAGAGGGTGTGGAGAGGATGGCCTCTTCAATAAATGATGTTCAGAAAACTAGACAGACACATGCAAAAGGATGAGGCTGGACCACTGTCTTACACCAGATATAAAATCAACTCAAAATAGATTAAAGACTTGAACGTAAGACCTAACGCCATACAATTAGAAGAAAATTGAGGCAGTAGTTCTTTGACATCATCTGTGTTGATGGTTTTTTGGATTAAACACCAAAAGCAAAGGCAAGAAAGGAAAAATAAACCATTGGTATTACATAAGAATAAAAAGCTTCTGCACAGCAAAGGAGAGTCAACAAAATGAAAAAGAAACCTACTGAATGGGAAAAATATTTATAAATCCTGTATCTGATAAGGGGTTATTGTCTGCAATATATAAAGAGCTCTACAGCTCAATAGCAAAATGACAGTCCAGTTTTATAAAAAAAGGATCTGTATAGACATTTTTCCAAAGAAGACATACAGATGGCTAACAGGTAGATCAAAAGATCCTTAGCATCACTAATCATCAGGAAAATGCAAATTAAAACCATAGTTAGATACCACCTCCCACCTGTTAGAATGGCTGTTATCAAATGTCAAATGACAAGTACTGGCAAGGATGTGGAGAAAAGGGAACCCTTGTGCACTCTTGGTGGGGATATAAATTGGTGCAGCCACTATAGAAAACAGTATGAAGTTTCTTTAAAAAATTAGAAATAGAATGGCTATATGATCCAGGAATTCCACTTCTGGAATTTGAAGGAAATTCAAACACTAAAAGATGTTTGCACTGTCCTGTTCATTGTGGCTTTATTTACAATAGCCAAGACATGGAAGCAAACTAAGTGTCCATCAGTGGATGGATATGAATGAAGAAAATACAGTGTGTATATATGTCATGGGATATTAGTCATAAAAAAGGAAATCTTGCCATTTGCAGCAATGGGGTTAGATCTTCAGGGCATTATGCTAAGTGAAATAAGAGAGAAGGACAAATACTGTATCTCACTTCTGGAATCTTAACAAAAAAAACCCCAAAACTGAATTTAATACAGAAAATAGATTGGTAGTTGCCAGAGGCAGGAGATGGGTGGGTGAAATGGGTGAAGGTGGTCAAGAGATACAACCTTAGTTATAAAGGAACTCATGAAATAATACAGCATGGTGACTTACAGTTAATGCTATATTATTTGAAAGTTGTTAAGAGTAGACGTTAAAAGTTGTCATCACAAGAAAAAAAATTATGATTGTTCTGGTTACTGACGTTAATATTAATAAGATCTACTGTAATCCCAGGGTCCTGGGATCAAGCCCTGTGTCTGGCTCCCTGCTCAGCTCAGAGTCTGCTTCTCCCTCTCCCTCTGTCACTCCGCCTGCTTGTGCTTTCTCTGTCAAATAAATTCTTTTTAAAAATTGTCTTAATTTGATGAAAATAATGTCATTGTTAGAAGTAAAGTTTTTGTTTTTGCCAACCCAGACTTTCAGAAAGATCTCTACTTTAATAAAGCTTTTGTCGGCAGCCCAGGTAGCTCAGCAGTTTAGTGCCTGCCTTTGGCCCAGGGCGTGATCCTGGAGACCCCCGATCGAGTCCCGCGTCGGGCTCCCTACATGGAGCGTGCTTCTCCCTCTGCCTGTGTCTCTGCCTCTCATGAATAAATAAAATAAAAAAAAAAACTAAAATAAAATATTTTAAAAAATAAAGCTTTTGTCATGTGTCTGTTGCTACTTGAGAGGTGTCTTACAGCTTTTGGGAATGAGATCTTATTCTTAAATCCTTCCTTTTATTAATTGCTTACAGTGTATCCAACACTTTGTAAGGTATTTTTAACTTTTTGGACATACACTCAGTCTCTCAGTCCTGGAAAAATTCTGGTTTGGAAGGTTAATTGGCGAATGGACTATGTTTACAATTTATATAACAGTTGTTTAGAAATTAATACATTTTTCAAAGAAATTACAAAAGGGGATTTACTTTATAAATATAAAAAAGGATATTTTGGTGATAACTTAAAAATATTAGTAAGTATTTTGTATGTCTCATAGAATAACTGTAGTGAATAAAACCAGAAGACTACAACCACTGAAGTTTGTGGGATGTGGGTAAAGCAGTGCTGAGAAGGAAACTTAAAGTACTAAATGCAACTATATTTTAGGAAAAAGTGTAGATAATCTTGAGCTCCCATCTCAAAAACCTGAAGAAGAAAAATTAAAAAGAAAAGCACAATCTACCCAAAGCAAAGAAGCAGGGGATCCCTGGGTGGCTCAGCGGTCTATCGCCTGCCTTCGGCCCAGGGCGTGATCCTGGAGACCTGGGATCGAGTCCCGCATCGGGCTCCCTGCATGGGGCCTGCTTCTCCCTCTGCCTGTCTGGCTCTCTCTTTCTCTCTCATGAATAAGTAAAAATCTTTAAAGAAAAAAAAAAGAAGCAGCAAATAGAGATAACAAATCAGTTGAATTGAAGACAAAAACCAGAAAATCAATGAAATAAAGAGCCGGTTCTAAAGACATAATTTTGACAACTGTGATGTAATGGACTAGTTTCTTGAAAAATACAAACTACCACCCTTCACCCAATATGTAATAGATAATTTGAATAGTCTCTATTACCTTGATACCCCCCTGGAAAATAATGCAAAAACTATCAATTTTCCCACATCAGTGTATATCCAAAAATTTTAAGGAAATTAAGCACTATGGGGAAAAAAGTTGGAATACTACTACCGAGTAGTATTTATACTAATAACTAGTATTAGTTCTTGCACTGTCCTGTCACTGATGAAACGCACAGCTGTTTCACTATTTGAAACTCAGTATAAAAATCACGTGATCACATAATTTGATGGAAAAGACATTTAATAAAATTCAGGACCAATTCATAGTTTCTTAAAAAAAAGATAAAAATAGGTATGTAGGGGGAACTAACTCAGTTGGATAAAGACTATACAAATCTGTAGGTGCCATTATACTTAATGGCAAAGACCAAATGCTTTTCCTTTCAGATCAGTAACAAGGTAAAAATACCTGCTCTTAAACAGCTCTTTAAACATAGTGATGAAAGTTTTACCCAGTGGAATAAGGCAAGAAAAAAAAAAAGATTGTAAAAGAAGAAAAACTCCCTATTTGCAGATGATATGATTGTCTACATAGAAAATCGTGGGAAATCTACAACAGCCAAAAACTAGAATAAATCCTCAAGATCAAAGGAAACAAGATAAAAATACAAAAACCGAGGTTGATCTTGGGTAGAAAAGAGTAGGATTGGTTAGGTTAGATATTATTTAAAAGATAAATTTTAAACTGTGAGATTGAGTAATAGACACTGCTATTTCAGGTCCCATCAGGCAGTAGGATCTTTATATTTTTATGCAGTAGGAGCTTTAAGCTAGTTAACGTATTATGTACCTTCAAACATTTGCTAGGTAAAGGTACAGAGTATAATTTTGACAGCATTTATCAGGCTAGGAAACTTCGGGGTTTTGTTTTTCTCCTGAAATAATTTGACAGGTACAGATGTTACTTCTTTTGGAAAACTCGTCACTGTTTGACAGTGGTATTCTGTGTTAACATTTTTCCCGTATGGTGACATCATAACTAATTTTTATAGAGTGTCCACAGTATCCCTGGTACCAGGTTTGTTGCCATAACCAAGGTAATGTTTGATTTGTATTGCTAACAATTTCTGCTTCTGAGATTTACTGCCTTAAAAAAAAGTTTCATTTGAGCCTGTGTATGAGAGGGCGAGAGCGCATGAGTGAGGGGCAGGGGAAGAGGGAGAAGCAGACCCCGATGTGGGGGCCGGTCCCAGGGCGCTGTGAGCTTGGCCTGAGCCGAAGGCGGGAAGGCAGACGCTGAACTGACTGAGCCACCCAGGTGCCCCTGCCATTTCTTGTCTTGTGCCGATTGCTGTACTGCCCACAAAGGAACGGAATAGAAGTGAAGCATCCTCTGTTTGGTAAACTTTGGTCTCCTGAGTCCACAGGATGCTGTAAAGGGCTTCTTGATCTCCCCTGTCCTCCTTCCTTTACTATCCTCCTCTATATTTAAATATATCTAGCATCTTTGCTCGTCGTCGGAAACGGTACAGCTGGAAGGACCCTTTGAACTCGTCTAGTCAAACTTTCTTACTTCCTTTATGGAGAAGTCCATGTCTAGAGCAAGGGATACTTGTGAACTCCCTTGATAGGGAGGGAGACTTGGCCTTGGAATCTGCTGGTATCAGTGCTTTTTATCTCTTGCTTCTATCCTTTGATCTGTTCACTTCTTTCCCCCCAGTTTATCCATCCGCAGTTTCACACATTGTTTTGTACTTTTTTTTTTTTTTAAGATTTTATTTATTCATGAAAGACACAGGCAGAGACCGAGGCAGAGGGAGAGAAGCAGGCTCCCTGCAGGGAGCCCGATGCAGGACTCGATCCCGGGACTACGGGGTCACGACCTGAGCTGAAGGCAGACCCTCAACCACTGAACCATCCAGGTGCCCCTTGCTTTGTACTTTTGAGAGCAAAGGGTGGATGTCTGTTCTAGAACAAGTATTAAGATGGTCAGTGATTTTACCCAAGAAATTAATAGATTTCTTTATAATAATTCCCATAACTGTGGGAAGTTGGCAAACTCTGTCTTTAAGCAGATGAAGACATTTGGATTCTTTTTCTTCAAGTCCATATTATTTAGTATTTTAAAAACTTACCATATCATGATTACCAATTTGATTGGAGGAATAGGAATATAATTTCTAAAGAAATTTTCTGGCAAAGAAATGAAGAAAGTATTTTTGGATCTCTTTCATCTCACTTTGTTTAGAGTTACTTTGATCCTGAAATGTCTTGATGTGAGAGAATAAAAATAAATTTTGTAGATGCATACGGTAAAGTTTAGACGATTTTCAAAGGGCCTGCTGTCAGAATACGTGGACCCTTGTCTTCAGTAGACTTGAAGAGGGGACAGCATGGCCTTACTGGGCCATAGGCTCCTCTTGGGAACATATCAGAGTGCTGCTTGCTTATTTAACCTGTCCGGACATCCAGATGCTTAATAGATAACTCATTATGACAGGTGAGCATCAAGGAAAGCAGAAATCCAAAGTTCCTTAGTAAATGAACTTTTAAGAACGTAGAGAATCTCCTAAGATGCCCTGAATCTAACCATGTTCTGTAACACGTTGGTGCGTAACATGCCACTTAAACGAGGTTCCTGAAGGCTGTCTGGATTTTTATGTGCACCTATAGAATACTTCTTGCATAGATTTAGGACAGTGTTAAATCTGGCAAGGGGTTGCAAAAGATAATAAAACCGTTGCTGCCCTCATGGAATTTAATATCTGAGAAGGGGACTAAGTAAAGGATCAAGATTACTTAAGTTTCTGGTTCCTCATGATACTGTAAGATCTCTAAAAATATTTTAGAGTATCCTCATGATACTCTAAAAATATGTAATTTGCTACCTTGAAATGAGTCTGTAAGTTACAAAAACAAAAATCCATATACTTGATATGTGAATAGTAGTATGATAGGAAACATTATTTTAAAGAAAGTGATGAGAAACTTATATTTTTTATTTGCAATGTTTTTTCTTAACTAGAGACTTAAATCTATGAGTCCTAAAGTAATTCCATTATATCTGAGACTCCTATTGAGTTTTTTAAAAAAAATAAGCTTTAGGGGCACCTGGGAGGCTCAGTCGGTTGAGCATCCAACTCCTGATTTTGGCTTAGGTCGTGATCTCATGGGCTGTAAGGTCAAGGAGCCCTGTGTGGGGCTCCGCATGCTTGTTCCCACTCTGTCTCTCTCCCCTTCCCCACCATCCCCCTCCCTGCTTGTGCATGCACACATTTGGATGCTTTTTCTCAAATTTTTTTAAAAATCAGCTTTATTGAGGTATAACTAACATATAACAAATTTTAAGTGTATCGTTAACGTCATGACAGTTTTGTAAGCACCACCACAATCAAGATGTGTAAACATTGCTGTCACCTTTAAATGTTACCAGTACCCCTTTTCACTGACCCTCTTAACCTCTGGCAACCCCTGATCTTTTGGTAACTGTAGTTCGCCTTTTTTAAAAGTACTTATAGACCGGGATCCCTGGGTGGCTCAGGGGTTGAGCGCCTGCCTTCAGCCCAGGGTGTGGGCCCGGGGTGTGACCCCGGGGTCCTGGGGTTGAGTCCCGCGTGGGGCTCCCTGCATGGAGCCTGCTTCTCCCTCTGCCTGTGTCTGTCTGTCTGTCTCTCTCTCCCTCCCTCTTCCCCTCTCCGTGTCTCTCACAAATAAATAAAATCTTTAAACAAAAATAAATAAATAAAAGTACTCACAAACGGAATCACGCAGCAGGTAACCTTTTGTATCCAGCTTCTTTCACTGACTGCTTTTGAGACCGATTTATGTTGTGTGTATCGGGTGTCTTCCCTCTTCCTCAGTAGTACTCCAGTGTCCAGATATACCAGTTGATCCATTTGACGGTTGACGGACACTTAGGTTGTTTCCTCCTTGGGCTGTTAACAAAGCTTCTGTGGACTTACATGCACAGATCTTTGCATGGGCATGTTTTCATTTTTGAGTGTCCTGTTAAACTCGCTGATGGGAATCCATCAGACTGTTCTCCAAAATGGCTTTGTCATTTGGGGTTCCCACCAGCAATGTATAAAAATTTCATTTGCTCCGTAGCTTCACCCACACGCGCTATGTCAACATTTTTACCTCTAGCCACATACACAGTGTGTCTGGGTGTTGACCTCTGTTGCTGTGTTACAAATGACCGTTAACTTAGCGGCTTAAAACAGGGCCTGGTGACAGTGTCATAGTTGTGTAAGTCAGAAGTTCTCTGCAGGGACTCACAAGGCTGCAGCTCAGGTGTGAGTCAGAGTGAGCTCTAGTCTGGAGGGTTTGGGGAAGATTCTGTTCTGAGCTTGTTTAGGTTGTTGGGGGGACTCAGTGTCTAGCTGTGGCACGATCGCCGTCTCCGTTCCCTGGTTCACTGTGCGCTGGAGGCCTCTCGCCCTTAGAAGCTGCCTGAGTGCAGTGGCCTGTTCGGTGGCATGCGGTGCGCTCCCTCGTCCTGAATTCTCCTCTGGGTTTGAATCTCTGACGTCCACTCTTTGCTTCTAAAAGGCTGTTATGATTAGAGCAGACCCACCTGAATAATCGTACCAAGGTCAGCGGGTGTGGCACCTTAATTACATGTACACAGTCCCTTTGAGCCAGTCCCTAGGCCTTAGTATTTGAGTAACCGGGAAGAGCCGTTTGCACACCTAGGCCTGGGAGTGTCGTGCGGCGGGGGTGGGGGGGGGTGGGGGGGTGGGGGGGGTGGCATCTGAGAACCCTGCCTAGCACCTAACCATGTGCGCTGCATTCTCAGGAGCATTTGGTATGTCAGTTTCTAAATTCCGGGCATATATATACTAGTTGCAAATATTGTATCTAATTGTAATTTGCATTCCGCTAATGTCTAATGATGTGAAACATCTTTTCATCTTATTTGCTGTCTTTATCTTTTATAAAATACCTACTCGTGTTTTGTCTTTTCCTTTTTAAAATACCCATATCCATTTGTTTTATCATTATTTGTTGCAAAGGTTTTTTTTTCCCCATTGAATTAACCTGGACACCTCTGTCAAAAAGATTGTGTGTGTGTTTTACATTTTATTCTGTTCCATTGATCTTTATGTCTGGTCTTACACTGATACTCTATTAGTGACTAGCCTTACTCTTAAAGTCAGATAGTGTAACTCCTTCGACATTGTTCCTTTTACAAATTGACTACGTAGGTCTGTATGGAAATGCATTTGCTTTTTGTATACACCTTGTATTGGGTGACTTTGCTTCATTTTTTTAGTTGTGATAGTCTTTTGTAGTTTGTTTGGTATTTAGATACATAATCATGTTATCTGCAAGTAAAGGCAGTTTAACTTCCTCTTTCCAGTCTGTATTGCCTTTTATTTCTTCTTGCTTGCCTTATTGCACTGCTGCAGATAGCTTTATCTTGTTCCTGATCTTAGGGAGAAGGCATTTAGTCTTTCACAATTAAGTATATTAGCTGTAGGCTTTTTGTAGGTAGACTTCATGGATTGAGGGAGATCCTTAGCTTGCTGAATTGTGGTTCTTATTCTATCATGAATGGATATTGAAATTTGTCAGATGCTTTTATTGTATCTGTTGAGATGATCATATGGTATTTTTTCTCTTTTTAGTCCATTACTGTAGTGAATCCCATTGATTTGGAATATTAAACCAACCTTGCAATGCTGGGATATTCCTCAGTTGGTCATGAGGAAACAATTTTATGTTTTAAAATTTTTTTCTCGATTTGCTCAGATATTGTTAAGGATTTTGTGTCGGTTGTCATGAAGAAGTAGGAGAGTATAGTTTTCTTTTTTTTAATTTTTATTTATTTATGATAGTCACACATAGAGAGAGAGAGAGAGGCAGAGACACAGGCAGAGGGAGAAGCAGGCTCCATGCACCGGGAGCCCGACGTGGGATTCGATCCCGGGTCTCCAGGATCGCGCCCTGGGCCAAAGGCAGGCGCCAAACCACTGCGCCACCCAGGGATCCCTAGTTTTCTTTTTCGTAATGTTTCTGTCTGATTTTGGTACGAAGGTATACTGGCCTCATTAAATGAGTTAAGGCGGCATGTTTTTTACTACGAATATATGATCAAATTGACTGGTGAAGCCAGCCAGGTCTGTAGTCTTCTTTATAAGAAAGTTTTTAACTCAAATTCAGTGTATTTTTATAGCTGTAGAGTTATTCGGCTTTTCTTTTTTTTATCTTGAGTCAGTTTTGTCATATTCTGTCTTTCAAGAAACTTGTCCATCGAAGTTGTAAAATTTGTTTTCATAACATTGTTTAGAAAATTCCTTTATTATTATTTTAATGTCTCTAGGGTTTGTATTGATTTGCCTGGGGGGTTTACTTATTGACCTTTTCCAAAAAATGGGTTTTTGTCTTTATTGATTTTTCTTGTTTGTCCACTTCTATTTTATTTCTCTTTTTTTTTCTTTGTGATTTCTCTTGCTTTAAGTTTAACTTACTCTTTTTCTAGTTTTTTGTTTTTTAAGATTTATTTATTTATTTATGACAGACGCAGAGAGAGGCAGAAACAGAGGCAGAGGGAGAAGCAGGCTCCCTCTGGGGAGCCCGAAGTGGGACTCGATCCCAGGACCCTGGGATCATGACCTGAGCCAAAGGCAGAGGCTCAGCAACTGAGCCACTCAGGCATCCCTCCTTTTGGATTTTCATGGGTTTTTATGGAAAGGCTTCATTACATAAGCATGACTGATTAAATCATTGGCATTTGGTGATTAATTCATCCACTAAACCCTCCTCCCCTAAAGGAGGGTAGTGGAGCTAAAGTTCCAACCCTCTAATCACATAGCTGATTCTCCTGCAACCAGCCCCTATCTTTAGGTTCTTTCTCAGCTTCACCCCTTAATATAAGAAAAGACACCTTTAAAAAAAAAAAAAAGAAAAGAAAAGACACCTTTTTATATAGTTCTCATTTAAGAAATTCCAAGAGTTTTAGGACCTTTGTGCTAGAAACAGAGGAAGACCAAATATAATTCTTATTATAAATCACAATATATTTAGGATTTTTAACATCCTCCTAATTGAATCCACTCTTTTTTTTTTTTTTTTTTTTGAATCCACTCTTTTAACATTATGAAATAGCCCTCTTTATCCCTGGTAATATTACTCGTTCTGAATTCTACATTATCTAGTATTACTAGCCACTGTATCTTTCTTTGGATTAATATCTGTGTGGTATATCTTTCTTTTTAGTTTTAACCTAGCTCTAACCTCTGTTTAAAGTAGGCTTCTTGGGACATCTGGGTGGCTCAGCAGTTGAGCGGCTGCCTTCGGCCCGGGGTGTACATGGTCCTGGAGTCCCGGGATCAAGTCCTGCATCGGGCTCCCTGCAGGGAGCCTGCTTCTGCCTCTGCCTGTGTCTCTGCCTCTCTGTCTCTGTGTCTCTCCTGAATAAATAAATAAAATCTTAAAAAAAAAAAGTAGGCTTCTTATAGATGACATACAATTGGATCTTTTTTTGTTTGTTTAAGATTTATTTAGAAGACTTCCTGTGTGCTTGTGTGAGCAGGGAGTATGAGCAGAGGGAGAGACAGAGAAGCGGGTTCCCCACTGAGCAGGGATCCAGACATGGGGCTCCTTCCCAGGACTCCGATCATGACCTGAGCCAAAATCAAGAGTTGGATAGTTAACCAGCTAAGCCACCCATGCGCCCCTACAGTTGCATCTTATTTAATTGTAGCTTTAGAATGATTACTTAACATTGTATTATTTTCAGAATGTTTAGATTTAAATCTGCCATCCTGCTATTTTACTTCCTATTTTTTCCACATTTTTTGTTTCTTTTTTCCTATTTATCTGCCTCCTCTGGGTTGAGTATTCTTCATGATACCATTTTATTCATTTTTTTATTAGAAATGGTCGCTCTAGGGTTTAAAATACACATCTTTAACATCATGCTGTACTTTCAAATAACATTGGAATGTTTCCCTCATACTGTAAGATCTTGACAGCATACATCACTCTTCTGTCTCACATTGATGCTGCTCTTGTCATAGATGTTACTTGTGCAGCACGTTATACACTCTAGAATACATTGTTACTGTGTTTGTGTTAAGCAGTCAGTTATATTTTAAAGGTGTTTAAAAATGAGGAAAAAAAAAAGCCACATTTGCCATTTCTGGTGATCTTCATTTCTTGGTCTAGGTCCACATTTCCATTTAATGTCTTTTTTTTTTTTTTTTTTTTTTTTTTTTGCCTGAAGGATTTTCTTGCGATATTTCTTATAGTGCATGCGTATTGGAGCTTAATTCTTTTAGTTTTTGGTTATCTGGGGGAAAGCATTTTGCTTTGAATCATATTTTTTTGAAAGCTATTTTTGCTGGGCACAAAATCAGACAGGTTGAGGTATGAGTTCTAAGTTTAGGAGACAGATGAGGCATTCACTCACTGTTAGTGGAAAAGCACTGAAGGGTTCCACCTGGGCTGGTGCTTGCTGCTTGTGGATGCTGGCCAGCTAGGAATGATATAGATAGAGGAGGGATGGCATCATTTATAAAGAATTGATAACATTATAAAGGTCAGTGAGTTGAAGAAACCTGGACCTGGTTTCAGAGTTCTCCCTGAAACTACCATAGAACCCTTTTTGCCTTCACTTCTTTTTTTTTTTTTTTTTTAAGTTTTATTTAAGTAATCGCTACATCCAGTGTGAGGCTTGAACTCATGACCCTGAGATCAAGAGTTGCATGTTCTACTGATTGAGCCAGCTGCACCATACCCTCACTTTTAAGACATTACAGTATTAATCATTATTGTTAATAAAACACAAACCAAAACAAACCAAACAAAAAAGACCAACCCAACTCAGAATGACAATCCAGAGTATCATTGTACTCTTTCAAGAGCCTCTCAAGAAACATACTTTTAATAGAGTGTGGGGTTTTTTTTTTTAATATTTTTTAAAAAAATTTAGGCCTGAAATATGTGATGCAGTAAAAGATAGGAATCATGGTAAGAATCTTAAATAAGGGGTGGAATAAACAACTCTCTCTTGTTCATTACTATCAAGTTTTCTTAATGGTTGCTATTTCTTCCATTTTTAACATATATTTGATGTTTAAAGTAATCTGAAATTAATTCTGGAAAATTGCAGTTATCTGCTATAATTTTCAAGGGAAAGGCTAATTATTGGTAACAGAAGAATTAAAGATGCAAAATTACTGATAACCTTTTTTAGAGCTCAAACTTATAGCTAATGAACCGGACTAAAATATGTTTTTCAGGCTGTATTCAGTAACCTCTGAGGCTCTGCTAAGTATATTCATATGTTAATCCTATTGAACACATTGCTAGACAGGGTCAAGATTAGGTAAACGGAATGAACATAGGATGTGTGGTATTGATTTTATCACTGAACTTTTAAGAATTCAATTATTTAAGGATCTGTAGACTTTTTAAAAAAGTTTATTTATTTATTTATTCATGAGACCCAGAGAGAGGCAGAGACACAGGCAGAGGGAGAAGCAGGCTCCCTGCGGGGAGCCCAGTGTGGGACTCGATCCCAGGACCCTGGAATCATGACCTGAGCCAAAGACAGATACTCCACTGCTGAGCCACCTGGTGTGCCCGTAGACTTTTTTCCCCAAGATTTTATTATTTATATTAGAGATGAGGACAAACAGACCCCACGCTGTGTGCAGAGCATGATGAGGCCTGGATCCCATGACACTGAGATCATGACCTGAGCTGAAATCAAGAGTTGGATGCTTAACCGACTGAGCCACCTCAGGTGCCCGTAAATTCTATAGACTTTTAAAAGATCTTCATGATTTTTACATCATGTGAGTCTGTTATACTTGGAGTTTTTAGTGTTTTAGAATTACTCCTGGTTTTATCACTAAGCAAATGATCTGATCATTCACCAGGTACTTGACTGCCCTGGGCTCAGTTCAGTAAGATTCATTAAATGTAGACTCTGGGCCAGGTCTGTAGTTTTTTTTAGAGCTCTTTTTTCCTTCTATAAATTTAAATGGAATCCTGCATAGAAAACAGATGGTTGGTTTTATATATTTTATAAGTTAGGAATTCAGGTAAATTATCAACTTGGAGTTTTATTCATGAAATAAGACTTCTCAAGAAAAAGACTTGAATTGGCTGTCTTACTTTGGACCCATTTTCTTATGAAAATTTGTCTTATTTTAGTTGAGCAGCATATAGAAAATGGTTTCAGTGCAGGTATAAATGCTAAGAAGCTCTTCTTTTTCTTCTTTTTTAAGAGCTTTACAGTCCCGAGAAACTTCATTAAAATAGAGGTGACGGGACGCCCAGGTGGCTTCAGAGTTGAGCGTCTGCCTTTGGCCCAGGGCGTGATCCAGGGATCCTGGGATCGAGTCCCACGTGGGGCTTCCCGCAGGGAGCCTGGCTCCCTCTGCCTGTGTGTCTCTGACTCTCTCTGTGTCTCTCATGAATAAATAAATCTTTAAAAAAATAAATAAAATAGAGGTAACAGGAGAAGGTTTTTTCTGAACTTTGTCCCAAATTGAATTCAGTTAGAGCATTGATAGTCTTCAGTATGTTACAATTGGGTATTCAGCATATTTAGGGCATTAAAATATTTAAAATAAATTTTACTCAAATGTTTGTGTAAGTCACACAACTCAGGTCTGTTTGATTCAGATCAGATTTGATTTGTTAAGAATTTTACTATGTAAAATTTTTTTGTATCTGAAAACTGTAATTTATAGATCTGGATACTTTGGTTTTTGGCTTATTTCCCTATGTTTTGGGACCCAAATAACCTTTTAAATAAATTTGTGACTAATTATTATTTCTTTTTTCTAGGGAAATGAGGCAAGTTATCCGTTGGAAATGTGCTCACACTGTAAGTCAGATATTCTTGTTATCAAGAATGTCTTTTGTTTACACATCTCTATATATGTATGTATACATATCAGGTCCGTCTATATATCTATACAGCTAAGTTAGCCCTTAGCTATTTAAAATGGATAATGAATTGACTTTTAGTCTTTATAAGTTATTAAGAGTTGGGAAATTTTAAAAAATAAAGTTGTTCTTTATATCTGCACTATGCTGTAGTTACAGATTAACCCTCAAATCTCAGTGGAGTAACCCAACAGAAGTTACTCAGATTAACAAAGTTTCAAGTAAATGGCTAATTTATTTATCCTTTGGTAACATAAAGTATTTATTGAAGGCAATACTTCCGTAGACCAAGTAGCTATTGCAAAAGAGGTTTCTCAGGGAATGAGGAGTGTAAAAAGTGTGGGTGGTCTGGTCATTTCTGACAGTACTGGAGAATGTAAAGAAAGAAAAATGACAGTTTTAGAAATTCTAGATCAGTCAGGATCAAGGGGCTTAAATAAAAATCATAAAGTCTCTGTGTAAGAGGGTAGAAGTATAAATTGTTACCTCAGCATATTGCTAGAATTGACCAAAACCAAACCTAATTATGACTGGAGACCAGGGGTTGGTAAACTGCCTGCTGGGAGTTTTTGTTAATAAAGTGTTGTTGGACTATAGCTGTGCCCATTTACTTATATTTTGGCTGTGGCTGTTTTCATGTGACAGTGGCAGGACTGAATAGTTGTAACACAGACCATATGGTACCCTAAGCCTAAAGTGTTTACTACCTAGCCTGTTACAGAAAAAGTGTGCCAGACCCTGTTGTAGACTGTAGTGGTCTTCTGGATTTGCGAACTGTCACTTCTGGGAGTGTCTAACCTACCTTTGAAAGACGATCAAGATTAGAGCAGTTAGGTACTGGTGCTCCAGGTGTTACCTAGATCTGTAATTCTTACCCTGGAAAAGTTCCCGTGTCAGTTTTATAGTCTCTTTAGAATTGAAAGGGTTCTGCTCAGAATTGTGCCTTGCCACTTACTGTTTAGTTTGAGGATGTGACTTTTTTTTTTTTTTTTTTAGATTTCATTTATTGGAGAGTGTGGGCGAGAGAGAGAGCAGAAGCAGGGGGAGGGACAGTAGAAGAGAGAAAAGCAGGTTCCCCACTGAGCGCAGAGCATTGATGCAGGGCTTCATCCCAGAACCCTGAGATCTGACGTGAGCTGAAGGCAGATCTTAACCCACTGAGCCACCCAGGCGCCCCGAGCATGTGGCATAATTATTTCTCCAGTTGCCAGTGAGCAAAAAGGAGGTCTGGAAATCTGTAATTAGATGGGCTTCAGGCTGCAAATAGAGTTGGGATTGGCTGTTGGGATTACAGCTCTGATAGGAAAGAGGTATTAGGAAGTTAGTTTTTGTTTCCTCGTTAAGGTTAAACCATGTCATGCTTCCTCATCCCTCCAAAAACCACCTCAATTCTATGTTCTTGATGAGGCCTTATGTAATTGGCATAGCCTTGAGTGGTCTTCTCCACTCTTCAAGTAGTTACTGTCTGTTTTGTTCTTTTAGTATTTAAATTGTGCTTTTTAAAAAAGCAAGAAGGTTCTTTATTTTATTCTGTAAGGTACTGTCTTTGGCTCTGTGATATACAGATAAGTAAGCCCCACACGGTACTTACAGTCTGGCTATTGAGAGGAATTACTACAGTATAAGTAAACCATTATGAGAAATAAAAACAAAGGTTCTAAGGAGGGAAGATTAATTTGGCTATGGATGTTAAGAAAAGCTTCATGGAGGTTGTTTTGAAAGCTGTTTAAGATTTATCCAGTACAAAGATGGGCTATTCTCATTATTCTCATTATTTAATTAATTAATTTGTTTGTTTGTTTGTTTGTTTTTTGCCTCTCAATTCAGTGTTCACTTCTTATTGAGTTAAATTACTGTAGGCCACTGTGACTTTTTGTTGTCTGTTAGCTAACCTGGCTGAGCTAGGAAATGTATACTGTGCTGGGGTGATTTGCTCAAAGTTGAGACCTTAGTTGTAACTTGGCCTGAAAACTTGGAAAAGTGACTGAGTGCAAGATACTACTTTAGATAGTTTACGCAGAATACTAATGGGGGAATAGTTGGAAGTTTGAGTGGAAACTCAGCTTTAGCTAGTTTTTACTGCTGATGAAACCAGTATAATTCTGAATGTTTCTGATAAAATTGGTAAACACAGGTCTGGCTTATTTTGTAGACTGACTGAATATAGATGAAAACAAATCTTTTTTTTTTTTTTTTAAGAATTTATTTTAGAGAAGGAGCATTAATGGGAGTGGGGACAGAGGGAGAGGGGAAGAGAGAATTCCAAGCAGACTCGACACTGAGTGGAGTCTGTTGCAGGGCTCCATCCCACGACCCCAGGATCATGACCTGAGCTGAAATCAAGAATCAGATGTCCAACCGACTAAGCCACCCAGGTGCCCCAAGAGATCTTTTATCTGAAAAGATTTCTCAATTTTCTTTCATTAGAAGGTGACCTATGAAGATCTTGGCAGATTCTGAAGGCATGTCCTTTAACAAAAACAGCTATCTGTAGAAACCTTGAAGACATCATTAGCTTTTAGGACATTGCTCTCATTTTGCGTAAAAAAAAGTCAGGCAATTCAGGCAATTTTGTTTCTGGTTTGAGAATATACAGATGACGTGAAAGTGTAGAGACTTGACTTTGTGCTGTTAATTTCTGCTCTCAATCAGACTGTCACAGGGAAGTTTACGTGTTCATATCCCTGAGAATCATTGTTTTTCTTTGTTATGAGAACAAGACTTTTTCAGAGAAAAAGTTAATCTACGGTTAATTTAATTTCCTCTTTCATTTTTGCATTCCTTTTTCCTCCTTAATTTGGACTAGCTTAATTCCATTCAGTATTTGTTTTAAAGATTTTACTTATTTTAGAGAGAGCATGCACAAGTGGGATGGGGGTCAGGGGGAGAATCTCAAGCAGACTGCCTGCCTGCAGGTGGGGAGCCCCAGAGATCATGACCTGAGCCAAAATCAAGAGTCAGACACTTATCCGACTGAGCTACCCAGCAGCCCCCCGTTCAATTTTTAAATAATGTCTGTCTTAAAGAGTGATTTAGGGTTGACCCTCAAACCTTTATTCATTGTCTCAGAAATCTTTGGTGGAAACTCTTTTAATATCAAAAATTTCATTTTGAGTGTGTACAGGTAAAAATATGTTAAAACATTTTATTCCTTTGGGGTGCCTGGGTGGCTCAGCTCGGTTAAGCGTCTGCATTTGAATCTGGTCATGATCCCAGGGTCCTAGAATTGAGCTCCACGTTGGGCTCCCTGCTTAGCTTCTCTCTCAGCCCACTCCCCACACCTCACCCCACTCATGCTCATGCTCCCTCCCCTCTCTCACAAATGCACACATGCTCTCTCTCAAATAAATAAAATCTTAAAAAACAAAGCAAAACCCATTTTATTCCAGAATACTATTTAGTATTAAACTTCTTTGTCATTAACTTTGAAATTGACTTCTGGATTTATTACTTCGATTAAAATATTTATAAATGTATCACATAGTTCATGTTTCTTAATCTACCAGCTGTGCTTTACCATTTACTTACTAATCTAGTGATCCTGAACTTGATTTTACCTAGTTTGTTGAGAATTGCTTATATTTTGATTTCTTTTGAGTCAAACTGTAGAGCTGGGTAATGGAGAGAGGGATGAAAAGCTCCCTATAGTGTATGACTTGAACATCTGGGTTTTGAGTTGTTACCTTGTTTTACTGTTATAGGTAACCTTTTAAAAAGATCCCTGGATTGTCTGTTAGCTTCTAAATATTTTTAAGATTTTAGGCAGGTAGTCTTAAGAAAAAGTGAGGGGCTAGCTATCCAATTTGGGTATGTCAGCACCTACAAATCTGAGGTTTTAACAATGAAGTCCATGACGTATAATAATGTGATAGGCTGCTACAGATTTGAATAATTTTGTAGCTGGTGTGCAGAAATCAGTTACTTTAGCTGGTGAAAAAGCCTAGCCAACTAGTTAGCAAAAGTATGATGAATTCTTGGGTCTCCTTCCAAATGTTAGAGCAAAGGATAAGGAAAAATATACAAAAAAGGAAAGATTTGGGGCACAAATGCAGAGAGTAATAGCATCTGCCTAGGGGAAATTTCAAAGGATATAATAGATAAAATAGCAAAACTAATCAGTGAAATAGAAAAATTTCCTCACCTGAAAAATCAAATCTTCTGATTGAAAAAGCATTCTGATAACCAAGTTTAGATAAAAAAAGATTAATATTTAGTCTCAACTTTTGTAATTTTAAAATCCCAGGAGGAAACGAACTAGGGGTGGTGGAGGGGGAGGAGGGCGGGGGGTGGGGGTGAATGGGTGACGGGCACTGAGGGCGGCACTTGACGGGATGAGCACTGGGTGTTATTCTGTATGTTGGTAAATGGAACACCAATAAAAAATAAATTTATTATATAAAAAAAGAAATAATAAAAAATAAAAAAAATAAAAAATAAATAAAATCCCAGGAGTAGAAAGAAAAACCTCAATGCTGCTAGGCAAGGGAAAAAAATGCCTAAAAAGAAAAGGAATCTGTTGGCATTGGATTTCTTAGCAGCCCCAATAGATATTAGAAACAAGTGGAGGAACATATTCGGAGTTCTGAATCCCTAAATCCAGAATTTGGTTCCAGCTTAAATGATTATTCAGGTTTGGGACCAAATTAAAAATATTGTCAGCAATTAAAGGGCTTGGAAAATGCACCTTTCATAAGTTCTTGAATATGTACCCAGAGAAATGAAATAGAAGTTAAAGAACATAAAATGAGATCTAAGAAATGAAATCTCTCAGACATCAGTGAAAATCACAGGATAACAGCTATGCCAGTGGGCCTAGAAAACAGTTGGTACAAATTAGAGCAGGAGGCCAGAATTGTCTGTGAAGAGTGTCTTCAAGAAGAAAGAAAAGCCATAATATAAATTGTGTCCTGGAATCTTCTCCCTCCCTCCCTCCCTCCCTCCCTCCCTCCCTCCCTCCATATCCTCTTCTTTTGGAATTTCTTGAAGTAAAAGGCAAGTCAAAAAAAAAAAAAAAAAAAAAAAAAAGAAGCCCTGGATATATAGTATCACATTATTGATGATAAACCAGATTGAACTCTGGAGCAGCCATAAATAAGTCTTGAATAATTTGTGTTGCAAGTAAAAAGACTCTTAAATATCCATTCTTTAGTGAAAATACCATATTCTGGGGGGGGGGGTTTGGGATGGGGAGTGGTACAAAGCTAAAGAAAAGTGCAACTAAGTGTTTAAATGCAACATAATATTAGGAACAAATAAAAAATAAGAGGAAAACCTGGAGAATATAGTATGTAATGAGTTGTGGTTGGATTTGACTTACAAAACAATGGAAATCTTTAAGAGATCTGTCTTTTGAATAAGATACGTTACTGACCTCACGTGTACACTTGGGTTTAAAAAAGTGTGACTTTTAAGCCATGGTTATTAATAGCAGTGGGAAAATTCATTGTGTTTTTATGATCTTATAAATACATGCTTTTTCGGTAGTTATTGCCTGTTTTGATTAGAACCACAGTATAGATAAACCAAAAGGAGAAAAACAGCATCAATACAAACACCTTCAGTAGGAAAGCCAGTAATATATAAGTTAGAGAACATCTCAGTAATACACTGTTTGATTTTTATCTATCCGGAATGAGAACATTCTTATTATTCCCTTTTCTCCACATTTAGCCTGAAAATGCAGGTAAAGGAACAGCAGTGTCTAGTATCTCTCAGCCTAAGCTTCTGTACTGTTCACATGGAACTAACATAGGAAGAGAAATCAGATCAGAAAGGATTTCAAGAAATCCTGTCACTCAGCTTTGCCATCAAGCTTTATAGTATTGAGCATCTTAACTCTCTGGGTCTGTTACCTCATCTTGAGTTTTTCATCTCCAAGGTTTCTCTGAACAATTTACATTACATGGCTTTTCTGTGATAAATTTTCTTCTGAAGCTCAATTACCTCTGGAAATAATTTTAAGAAAAAATTTTAAGATTATTACAACTGTACAGCTATTTTTGACATTTTTGGACAACATTCCTATGCCTGAGTGATTTCTAGAATGATGGATCGTTTATGGTCATGTCTTTTATATGAGGTAGAAAGCAGTCAGTGGAACATGCAGCATTAACATTTTGAAGGAACATTCTAGAAGAAAGAAAACAGTTA
Source organism: Canis lupus baileyi (assembly GCF_048164855.1). Classification (NCBI taxonomy): domain Eukaryota; kingdom Metazoa; phylum Chordata; class Mammalia; order Carnivora; family Canidae; genus Canis; species Canis lupus. The sequence goes on along the minus strand of NC_132848.1, from coordinate 70,126,087 downwards.
CCAATATTAGTAACAAAAGAATTTGAAATCATTACAGATCCTACAGATGTTAAAAGAATAACAATGAAATGCTATGAAGAATTTAATGCCAAAAAGTTCTGCATCTTAGATTAAATGGGAAAATTTCTGTAAAAACAAATACCTAAAACTGACACAAAAGTAGAAAGTCTTAATAGAATTGTATCTGTTAATGAAACTGTATTCTTTTTTTTTTTTAAGATTTTATTTATTTATTCATGAGACACACACACACACACAGAAGGAGAGAGGCAGAGACACAGCAGAGGGAGAAGCAGGCTCCATGTAGGGAGCCTGACGTGGGACTTGATCCTGGGTCTCCAGGATCACACCCTGGACCGAAGGCGGTGCTAAACCGCTAAACCACTGGGGCTGCCCTGAAACTGAATTCTTATTTAAAAATCTTTCCACAAAGAAACTCCAAGCCACGTGGCTTTACTGGTAAATTCTAGCAAACATTTAATGAAAAAAAAAATCATAATCTATATTTCCTTCAAAAAATAGAAGCTAGCATTAGACCATTGGCAATATCAAAGACATTATAGAAAACTGTAGACCAACATTCACCATGAATGTAATGCAAACATCCTTAAATATTTTTAAATAGAAGCCAGCAATATGTAGAAAGGACAGTAAAACATGACTGAGTGAAACTTATCCTTGGAGTAGGATTTTTAAATAAACAATATAATTCACTATGTGGTTAGAAGAAGAGGAAAAAAACAATGATCTTATCAATAGATGTAGCAAAATCTTTGACAGAGTTTAGTGGTAAATACTCTTAGCAAATTAGGAATAGAAGGGAACTTCCTAGATAAAGCATCTGTAAAAACCCTATAGTTAACATCAAACTTAATAATGAAAGACTGAATGCTTCCCATCCAAGATTGGGGAAAAAAGATATAGTTTTTCCACTCCGACCAAATGTAGTCAAAATTGTACTAGAAGTCCTGGTCAATACATTAAGTCCAGAAAAAGAAATATAATATGTTCAGATTAGAGAGGAAGGAGTAAAAAATAAGAGCTTTTATTTTCAAACAATGTCATTGTATAAATAGTAAATCTTGAGTTACAAGAAATAAGTGAATTCGGCAAGGTTGTAGAATACAAAAAGTGTGCAAAAATCAGTGGCAATTTCATATAATCACAATGAATAATTCAAAATGAAATTGACAGAAATACCATTTATAAAGAATAAAAATGAGCTATTCATGTAACCTAATAAATGTAATATTTGTATACAGAAACTATAAAACATTTCTAAGAGAAACTTAAAAAGACCAATAAATGAAGAGAGAGAATCACATTCATGTTTTGGAAGACTTGGTAAGGCATCGGTTCTACTCAGGCTGATGTACAGGTTCATGTTGATCCTTAGCAAATTCTCAGCAGGCTGTTTTTTTTTTTTTTTTTTTTTTTTCCCTTAAGATTTTATGTATTTATTCATGAGAGACACACATACAGAGAGAGAGAGAGAGGCAGAGACACAGGCAGAGGGAGAAGCAGGCTTCCTGCAGGGAGCCTGACGTGGGACTTGATCCCGGGACTCCAGCATCATGCCCTGGGCTGAAGGCAGGCAGGCGCTAAACTGCTGAGCCACCCAGGGATCCCCTCAGCAGGCTTTTTGTGAAAATTACCAAACTAATTGTTAATTCCATTTGGGAATGTCCAGGTCATAGAAATGCCAGAACAATTTTGAAAAAGAAAAACAAAATACTAGGACAATGCTCCCTGATTTAAAGATTTACTATAAAACATAAGACTAGTATTGGCATAAGACAGAAATGAATCAGTGGAACAGAGTGGAGGGCATAGGTCCATACACCTGTATACACATATACACACACATGTAGCTTCACTGGTAAATACATAATTTGATTTGTTTCTAATTTGTATATAGTTGAAATATAGTTGACATTGTGTCAGTATAATATGTAAATTTAAGATGTACAACATGTTGATTTGTATAATTGATTTTTTAAAAGATTTATTTATTTGAGAGCATGAGCAGGAGGTGGGGAGAGAGAGAAAGGGGTGCGAATCTCAAGCAGACTCTGTGCTGAGCGTGGAGCTTGACACAGGGCTTTATCTCATAACTGGGATCATGACCTGAGCCAAAATACAGAGTTGGACGCTCAACAAATTGAGCCACCTAGGCGCCCCTGATTTTTCACAAATTCATTGAAGATACCACTGTAAGGGATACTTTTCAATAAAATACAACTATATTTCTATATGGAATAAAAATTTACCTCTACCCTTACTTATACCATATACAGAAAATTACATGGGTCATAGATTTAAACATAAAAGCTAAAACTATGGAACTTATAGAAGAAAGGAGAAAATCTTCATGACCCAGGATTGTCAAAGATTTTTAATACATATAAAATACAAATCATAAAAGAAGAAAATGGATTTCATCATAATTGAACATTTTTGCTGCTTTATTTATATTGATTAATTGAGCATGAGTGGAGGGGAGGGGCAGCGGGAGAAGGAGAGAGAATCCCAAGCCGACTCTGCACTGATGCTGATATAGGGCCTGATACCATGACCTGAACCAGAATTAAGAGTTTTGACACTCAGCTGATGGAGCCACCCATGTACCCCACTTTTTTGCTCCTATGAAAAGGCAGCTTATAGATTGGGAGAAAATACTTGAGAAACCTACTCTCTGACAGGACTTGCATCAGTCAGTATATAATACAGACAGAATTTCACAACTCTTTCAGACAACCCAGTTTTTAAAAGGTAAAAGAGGGATGCCTGGGTGGCTCGGGTTGAGCGTCTGTCTTCGGCTCAGGTCGTGATCCCTGAGACCCAGGATTGAGTCCCGCATCAGGCTCCCTGAGGGGCCTGCTTGTCCCTCTGCTTGTGTATCTTCCTCTGCCTTTTTCTCTGTGTCTCTCATGAATAAATAAAATCTTAAAAAAAATAAAAGGATAAAAGATTTGAACGGTCACTTCACAAACGAAGATAGACAAATTGACAATAATCACCTGAAAAAGATGCTCAAGATCCTTAGTCCTCAGAGAAGTACAGTTTAAAACTATACAGACGGCTGCCACCCACTAGAATGGCTAAACTTAACAAGATTGACAGTACCACATGTTGACAGGAGCTCCAAATGGGGACCTCCTAGAGTTCTCACACATGGATGAGGAGAGTGTAAAATGGTACACCGCTGTGGAAAGGTTTGTGATGATTATTGAAAGTTCATAAAGTTCCTTATATGCTTACCCTGTGATTCAGCAAGTCCAGGAAAACATTTGTTGACAAAAGACTTTGTGAATATTCTTAGCAGCTTTACTTCTTATAGTCCCAAACAGGAAACAGGTGTGTCTAGTAACCGGTGAATGCATAAAAAAAGGAGCGTGTGTATCCATAGAGTGGACTATATATACTACTCTGCAATAAAAAGGAACAAACTACTGACCTATAAAACAGCTTGAATTAATATAGAAAACTAGAGAAAAAGTAGATACAAGAGTACGTCATATATGATCCCATTTATTATATGAAATTCTAGACATTGCAGAAAGCAGAACAGTGGTTACTTGCTCTTGGTGGTAGGGGACATGATTGTCTGCAGAAGAGCGCAAGGGAACATTTTGGGATGATGGAAATGTGCTTTTATCTTGATTGTAGTGATGCATATAATCACTATTCATTTGTCAAAACCTATAGAACTGTGTATTTAATGATGTATTTTTGGAGTGTCAGTTATTTCTCAAAGTTGGCTTAAAATTTCTTATTAGCATCCTACAATTGATAATTCTTTTTTTGGTGCTGATGTCTAGCTTTTGCATATTTGACAGTTCATTTTTTTTTTAAGATTTTTTTTATTCATTTGAGAGAGAGCCAGCAAGAGCATGAGCAGCGGGGAGGGTTAGGGGGAGAGGGAGAAGCAGACTGTCCCCTGAGCAAGGAACCCAATGTTGGGCTTGATCCTAGGACCCTGGACCTGAGCCCAAGACCAACACAGAACCGACTGAGCCACCCAGGCGCCCCTACTTTTTTTTTTTAATTATATGAAAACTATAATCTAGAAACACCAGAACTGCATGCTGCCTCTTGGATTAGAAAATGATGATATCCCCTAAATTTGTGTGACTGTATAATCGTGTTGCATAAAATACTTTTTCTGTTATTTCATAATATTGGTAGATTGTTTCTTTGCTTTGTTGTCAAACAGTTACTTACACAATGTAAATATTAAACTGCTAATCATACACAAGGTCATTACAGAATTTGGGTTTTTTTTTGGAACTTCTTATGGTTTTATCTGTGACCATCTCGACTGCGCCCTCTGGTGGTTTTTGCAGCTTACTTGGGGTAACATGAAAATACAGTCTTCCTTTGTAAGGAGATATATTTTACAAAAGACCTTACAATGTCAAAATTAAACTTTATGTTGAGAAACTACCCCAGTACCTCGTATTGATGACACTGTAATGATTTATTCTTGTGGCAGTCTTTATAAGAGTCCTTCAGTTCATGTTTCTTCGTAAGTAATTTTGTTATGCTTGGTAGTTCTTTCTAGAATATTTCTAGGTAGAGATTCTGAGATTCCTTGTTAGAGTAATCCTTCCTAACAGTTTTCATTCTATAATATAGTTCTAAATTTTTACCATAGAAAGTAGATTGGGGAAGCTCTTCTTGGAAATATCACCATACAGTCAGGATGAGGCTGGAAATTTTCATGGTGCCAGAAATTAAGGAAGTGCTCAAAATGGGGATTGTTGGTAAGTCACATAGGAGCCAACTTGAGGTAGTACCTAAACAAAGCTGGAAAAATTTGACTAACAAGTAATGACAGTATTGGACTTTAACCTATGGAAAATATCTGTGATCCATGCTGTGATATGAATAATTAAATAAGGAAATAAAAGGAGAAGGAACAGTTTTTAATTTTTTCTTAAATAGGAACATTTCAATTAATGTAGGAAGAAAGAGGGGAAAAGAAAATCATTGTTAAGCAAATAGTAATAAAGTCTTGCCCACAAGATTCACCTATAGGTGCTAAAGTTGGGTCACACTTTTAGGAGAAATAGGCTATTTGCATAGCCTCAAAGTATTGCCCCCCCCCCCCCCAGCCGCCTTCTCTGATACTTTTAATACAAAGGGGAGAGGTAATAGATTTATAGTGGAGAAATCTGACAGACACCACCCTGGCCGGGTGACCCAAGGTAACATCACTAGCAAAAAAGACATGACATCATGAATCCTTTGATAACAATGTGCTGATGAGGACACATCATCATTTCTATGGTATTCTTGCCCCAAATGCCCAAATTCATTCTAATCATGAGAAGACATCAACAGGTTCAAGCTGAGGGACATTTTGCAAATTACCGGATTAAAAGTTTCAAGAACATGGAAGACCAGGGAAGAATTAAAAGCTGTCACAAATTAGAGGAGACTAAGGAGAAATTATTTTAAAAAATGTTAATGTCTCACCAAACCATAGTACAGTTATCAAAATCAAAAAATTCACATTGGTACAATACTATTAAATTGCATGTTTGAATGAAAAAACTGGTGACATCTTAAAAGCTTTCCAAGATTCTAAACAAGATCCCACATTACATTTAGTTGTTTCTTTCAAAATATTATTACTGCTACAAGATTTGAAAAGATTTACTTTGTTTTTGTTGTTAGATGATTAATAGATAATAAATTATTTATAAATTGGCTATTTAAAAGAATTTCCTCGGGATCCCTGGGTGGCGCAGCGGTTTGGCGCCTGCCTTTGGCCCAGGGTGCGATCCTGGAGACCCGGGATCGAATCCCACGTCGGGCTCCCGGTGCATGGAGCCTGCTTCTCCCTCTGCCTATGTCTCCGCCTCTCTCTATCTCTCTGTGACTATCATAAATAAATAAAAATTAAAAAAAAATAAAATAAAATAAAAGAATTTCCTCAACGAGGAATAATCTTGTTTCTGTTAACTACTGTGCAATTATTGGGAATTGGCTAAAGTTCAAGGAAAGTTTATTTCTCTACCATTCTGCTTATTTCTGTTCATTTTGAAAAATCTCAGAATCATGTAAAAGAGCTTAGACTTCAAAGTAGTTTTTCTAAAAACAAAAACAAAGTAGTTTTTCTATTCATCCTAACAGTGGAGTAGCATCTTGGTGTGTATGTAGTAATAAGAATAATGCTTTAGCAGCTAGAGACCTAGATGTTTTCTATATAATACTATTTGGAATCTCTTTTATCCTTTTTTTCTAAATGAGAAAGAACTATGAAGGGAAATGGTTGAGTTTATCTGAGAGAGTGACGATTGAGTGTGCAACCTTCTATCTCGTATTATATTACTCTAATATTAATACATCCAGTTGACAGTATTTATTAAAATTTACTGTAGTTCTCTTCAGTAAATAGTGTTGGGAAAACTGGGCAGCTACAGGCAAAATAATGAAACTAGACTACTTTCTTACACCATACACAAAAATAAATTCAAAATGAACTAAAGACCTAAGTGTGAGACCTGAAACCATGAACATTCTAGAAGAGAGCACACGGGAGTAATGTCTCTGACATCAGCTGTAGCAACATTTTTCTAGATACGTCTTTTGAGGCAAGGGAAACAAAAGCAAAAATAAACTCTTGAGATTTCATCAAAATAAGCTTCTGCACAGCAAAGGAAGCAATCAAAACTATATGGCAGTCTATGGAATGGGAGAAGATAGTTGCAATGACATATCTGAGAAAGAGTTAGTATCCAGAATATATGAAGAACTGATGCAATTCAATGCCAAAAAACAAACAATCCAGTTAAAAATGGGCAGATGACATGAATAGACATCTCTCTAAAGAAGATACCCAGGTGCCAACTGGACGCACACAAAAAATGTTCAACGTCACTTATCACTAGGGAAATGCAAATCAAAATTACAGTGATATATCACCTCATACCTGTCAGAATGGCTAAAATGAAAAAGACAAGAAACAGGCCTTGGTGAAGATGTGGAGAAAAAGGAGCTCTCCTGGAGCCCCAGGAGAAACATGGAGGTTCCTGGAAAGGTTAAAAATAACCCAAGAATCCAGTAATCATACTACTGAGTATCCAACCAAAAAATAACAAAAACACCAGTTCAAAGGGGTGTGTGTACCTCTGTGTTTATAGCATAGCAGCATTATTTGCAATAGCTGAATTATGGAAGGAGCACAAATGTCCATTGATAGATGAACGGATAAAGAGATGGTATATATATACAACAGAATACTATTTGGCTATAAAAAGAATGAAACTGCTATTTGCAGCAATATGGATGTAGCCACAGAATATAGTGCTAAAAGAAATAAGTAAAAAAGATAAATACCATACGATTTCATTGATATGTGGAAATTAAGAAACAAACTAGCAAGGGGGAGAAAAGACCTGAACCAAGAAACAGACTCAACTCTAGAGAACTAATGGTTACCAGAGAGGAGGCGGGTGGAGGGATAGGGGATATAGGTGATGGGGATTAAGGAGGGCACTTGGGATGAGTGAGCACTGGGTGATGTATGGGATTGTTGAGTCACTGTATTACACATCTGAAACTAATAGAACACTATATGTTAAGTATACTGGAATTAACAACTTAAGGGATCCCTGGGTGGCTCAGTGGTTTAGCGCCTGCCTTTGGCCCAGGGCGCGATCCTGGAGACCTGGGATCGAATCCCACGTCGGGCTCCCTGCATGGAGCCTGCTTCTCCCTCTGCCTGTGTCTCTGCCTCTCTCTCTTTCTCGATCTGTGACTATCATAGATTAAAAAAAAAACAAAAAACAAAAACCTTAAAAAAACCCACTATCTAAATGCAAAAAAAAAAAATTCTGTAGCCAAATGAATTCTCCAAAGGAAATTCTTAATTATTTTATGTGTTAATGAGATTCCTGAAATCACTTGTTAAAATGAAGTAACTATCTAGATTTCATCTTTATCCTTGAGTATAGTGAAGGTGCAAGGATCTGGGTAAGGTCTCCACAGTTTAATTTGGTGTTTTCTGTGTTAGCAATCCATCAATTCCTTATTAACAACTTAAATTTCATAAACTGATGAAAAGATCCAACTTTTTAATGTCTTGGTTAAATTTAAGAAAATGATGTATATGACTTTTATAAGATTCTTTATTTTATTAGTACCTTGTATAATATAAATTGAATATTGTAGGCATTTTCAACCATTAAAAATGATAGTTTTTCCAAAGGTATCCTTACAAGAGGAAAAATAACATGTTTTAACTTGGCAAAACATATGAAAAAGAGTATCTCTGAGTCACAAGATGAGTCAAGAGGGTGAGGTGTTTTTTTCCCCCCCTTGTCCATCTGTTTTAAGGGAGTATGATCCCAAGCAGTAGAAAAAAATCTTTGATGAAACTTGGTACCAAAACTTGGAATCTAATCCTTAATATTTAACTTGTACTAAGTGCAGACCTGAACCAATTAATGGTACTACCTGTTTCAGAGCTCTGTGCCTAATTTGTAGGAGATTGGTAAGTGCCGATATTTCAAGAATTGAGATGCTGTGTCATGCTCCAGCATACGTTTAATCCTGCGGCACATGTGGTCTGCAGTGCTGGCGAGTGCAAGTGCTGAATAACTGCTTCGTGGTAACAGTAAAGACCAAATAGATTACTTTGTTCCATGCCTAAAATAACTTTTTTTACCATTTATTTTTGAACCTAGCTTTCTTAGATCTTGGATTTAAAAAATATTTATGGCATTGCCTTCTAGGCTGACCATTTAAATATATTGTAATTACTTAGGTACAGATTCCTCCAGTTGTTCAGTTAGCCTCAAATAGATAATAAATACTAGGTAATCTAATCTCTGTCTTAACTTACCATTGTGATCCACGCAGGAAGGAAGGGACAGAAAGCAGGAAATAAAACAGGTGATTGGAGAATAGATACTCCCTTCTTTCAAATTAAACTGGCTTCTTAAAGAATCTCAGGGTGAGTTTTGGCTGCGTGGGGTATGTGAGAGAGGTGAATAGAGATTAAATAGAACTCATTCTCTCCAGGTCTTACTTGAGGGGCTTTTTAAGAAGCCAGTTAAAGTGTGATCGCTGGCACATTGCTTTGCCTTTGAGGAAAGTTGTAACTACTCGTCCAGAATAAGTATCAACTATCTTGTAATATTTCATAAGATATTTAAAGCAAAAGACAAATTTTAAGATTTTATTTATTCATTTGAGACAGAGAGCATGAGCAGGGGGAGAGGGAGAAGCAGACTCCCTGCTGAGCTGAGGGCCCACCTTGGGGCTCGATCTCAGGACCACCCAGAGATCATGACCCGAGCCAAGGCAGATGCTTGACCATCTGAGCCACCCAGGTGCCCCCAGAAAATGGTTTTAAATGTTGCTTTAAGGGCTTTTGCCAGAGAATGAGTTAATGATACGTACAACAATAGAAGAGTTAGTACCTCCTCCCTTTTTTAAATCAGAAAAATTGATAGGAGTCTCCTAAATGGAGAGTTCGGGGAAGGACATTCCAATAGAGGGTATATAAGGAAGTGGAAGCATGAAATTTATGCTCTCTGATCAACTGTGCCAAGAGCATTGTAGCTAAAGTCAAGATAATGGGGGAAGAGAAGGATGGAAATTCAAATTGAGGCTAACTATTGTCGAGGGCTCTAGATTTTTTTATCCTGATTATATCAGGAAGCCACTACATATCGGTAAGCACGAGAGTTAATGATTTGGCTGAATGTGTCTTTTAGAAAGATTATTGTTGGCAGTATAAAGAAGTCAATTTGTTGGTTGATGATTTATCTTTATTCTTAATATTCCTTAGTCATTTGTCAAGACTGGAATGCTGTCTTCTGGATTAGTGGGGTTTTCTAGGTAATTGAAACATAATCCTTCACCTCAGTTTCAGTTTCCTGATGTGACTTGATGAACCGTTATTTATGTCCCAGCCTTAGTAAATGGAATCTCACAGTGTCTGGGTTAGGGCGCTGCATTTCCGCCTTTGCTCCTTCCAGTTCCTGATACGCACTCGAGACCTGTTGCTAAATGGCATGGCATGCTGTTGGTGGACATACGGTCTCTCCTTTTCCACTTGCAGTATACGTTAGTGATCCTTTGTGTTCCGTTTCCTCGACGTCTTTTCTGGTTTCTGGTTGTAAACTAAGGCAAAACTAAATATTACCAGAAAATAGTTAACTCATCCTTGGTATGTACAGAGAGGAGAGTAGCTTTCAGCAAAATCTATGAACTTGGAGAAACTTGTGAAAGATTTGCTGATTGGTGTCTGATTAGATAAGTAGAGTTTTACTCTAAATTCTAATGGCACTTTGATCAGCAAATTTTATTTATTTATTTATTTATTTATTTATTTATTTATTTATTTATTTATATTTATTTATTTATTTATTTATTTATTTATTTATTTATAAAAGATTTTATTTATTTATTCGAGATAGAAAGGCGCAGAGACACAGACACAGGGAGAGGCAGGCTCCCTGCAGGGAGCCCGATGTGGGACGTGATCCCAGGACCTGGTGATCACGACCTGAGCCGAAGGCAGACACTTCACCACCGAGCCACCCAGCCATCCCTGATCAGTAAATTTTAAATCTGAAACACAGTGCTAATTTAAAACATTCATTGAGCACCTTTTATATGCAGCGTACAGAAGAACAATGAAAAGTCGTGATTTCTGGTCTGGGGTAGGAGAGATGTGTAAATAAATAAATGAAAAGCATTTGAGGGACTTAAAGTGAAGTTTTTTTCTCCAAGGGTACAGGTATCCAATTTCATGAATTACAGAAAATCAGGTACTCAGAAAATCAGAAAATAAGGTTTATCTGAACAGTTTGTTTTTTATCATCTGTTCATTAAGGAATATACTTTAATGGATAAAAGGCTCTTTGTAGTTGATGTGTTCATGGAGTGTGTGTTTAATCGTTGGAAGCAGTGGTTAGATGAATCGTGAAAGGCATTTCTGTTCTGTGGTAAATTTAGTATGTATTCTTGAACGTCTCAAATGCTGCAAAAAATCACATATCTGGGGAAAGTATGGATTGGATAGGCCACTCTGCAGCTTTGTTAACAGTACTTAGAAAAACTATAAAGATCTGAAATTTTTTAGCACAAATAACCTGTGGTGTTTGTAGCAGTTCATTTATTAGCCTTAAACTAGGACTTGTGCTTCCTATTTTGAACTTTCTTCCCGATCCTTGAGACATCTACTTCAGCAGAAACTTAATTTTGTAAAAATTAAATAATGAGCCAGGTTATAGTCACTTTTAATTGCTTTTCGAGGCTCGGTGGCGGGGAGACACGGAGGTGGAGAGATGAGGAAGTACATTTGCAGCTTGTTCATTTGTTATCTGTGCTTTTCACCCGATAACAATGTTGAAAAAGCCTTGAAGGTTTTGAAGCCACTAAACTTGGAGTTATTTTCACTAAAGGCATTTGTTTTCACCTTTTTTTTTTTAAGATTTTATTTTATTAAGACTTGCTCTTTAATTTGAGAAAACTTGGTCCTTTTCCCTTCATAACACACTAGGAAAAGTCCCTGCGTACCAGTGGCGTTTCTGCTCCAGGACTGACAGGACTCAACTGCTTCATACCAGAGCAGCATCTGGTAGTTGGACAGTGTGTACTTCAGTAGTGCAGATAATTACAGTTTGTATTCCATTTTAAGATAATATTTTTATATTTAAAAAATCTGTTCTTTAGCTTTTAAGTTCTTATAATGAGGATGCCATATATTTGAATTTTCAAGAACAGTTTGTAGTCTCACTCTCTAATATTGTGGGCTATAATACATGTACACCCATGGGCTGCATAACATTTGACTTGTTAATTTTCTTTTAAAAGTTTCTTTTAGGAAGTTATGCTTTTAATATTTTATTCTGTTACCAGTGATTAAAATTATTTGTATGAATTAGTCTGATTTCTTAAAGGAATGAAAACAGTAATGTAATTTAGGAGAAAATTATCTTCTTCAAGAAAGTATATGCTGCTAAGAGACCTGATGCTGAATTTTTATAGAGTAATCACAAACTAATACAAACGGTTCTTAAGTTTATTTTTCTTTAAGGCATTAAAGAAAAATTAATTTTGTTAGCTCTGGTTCTTTTGGTTAAAAAAGTTGAAAGCTTGTGTTTTATTTACTTGCTAAGAGTATCTCTGGAAGAATACTCAAGAAACTGGCAACATTGCCTCTAAGGAGGGAATTGGATGTCTGCAGGGTGGGATAGGAGGAGGCCTTGAATTCTGAACCATGTTCAAACCATGAGCTATTAGAAATAAACTTTAAAAAGATAAGTGAAAATCAAGATACTCTGGTACAGAACGGAGATTGATTTAGCTTGCCTAGTAGGAATCACCTGACTTCCATGATCAGCTTAGCATTGCAATCCTATAATATCTTGGTGCGGTATACAGTTGGTTATGGCGTGGGCAGGCAAACAAAAAGGTAACCAAATAAAAATATCATCGACTTTCTCTGTTACAAGGAATTAACCAATAGTTTATGTAACTCTATCAGTTAAACTAGAAATTAAACTATTGATTAACTGATGGATTTTTTCCCTTTAATTTTGATAAAATCATTTGTAAATCTTGCTACCTCTTTTGGTTTGCTTTTAGTTGATGCTGATGAAATTAAAAGGCTAGGAAAGAGATTTAAGAAGCTCGATTTGGACAATTCGGGTTCTTTGAGTGTGGAGGAGTTCATGTCTCTGCCTGAGTTACAACAGAATCCTTTAGTACAGCGAGTAATAGATATATTTGACACAGATGGGAATGGAGAAGTAGACTTTAAAGGTAAGAAAGTATTTTTTTAATTTAACAAGTTAGGTAATCTATAACTAGTTTTACAGTTCTGTATATGAAATGTCTGACATTTAGTTTTTTAAAAATATGTTTTTTGGAGATTGTATAATTCATTATGTTAAATTCTCAATCTGTGGTATATGAACCTTAATGAACTAAGATATTTTACTCTTTTTTTCATAAATGATCAAATTGTCCTTTAAGGTAAGGTAAGCTAAGAAAAAAAAAAGAAATTTAGTATTTTCTTTGTTTTTAGAAAAGCAGTCTTAATCTAGGGCAACATTATAATAGAATTGCATTTTTAATTATTTTAATTTTTTAAACTTATTTTTAAAGATTTTATTTACTTGACAGACTAAGAGATTACAAACAGGGGGAGTGGCAGAGGGAGGGGGAGAAGCAGGCTCCCCACTGAGCAGGGCTCCATCCCAGGATCCTGAGGTCATGTCCTGAACCGAAGGCAGACGCTTAACCGACTGAGCCACCCAGGCACCCCAGAACTGCATATTTAGAAACCTTTTTTAAAGAATGAGACTTTAAAAATAAAATGAAGAATGAGACTTGCACTAACCAATAAATTAAACTGTAGTAATAAGGATGTGGGCATTATACAAAATATTATTTGAATTAATCTAGATTTTTATGTAAAACAGTAGTATTTTTGATAATATTACCATGATACAAAATTTTATATTTGATTCTATGATTTTAATCAACAGATTTTGTTATTTTAGTTCCAAGAACTGAATTTTCAGTGAATGGGGATCTAAAGCTGATTTTATGACTTAGTGTTTAGCAGGCAGTGAAGAAAAATGATCATTTTCACAAGTCCCATTTTCATTTAAATGGGACTGAATTTTGGAACCAGAAATTCAGATTATTTTTGTTCTGGCAAAACAGTGTATAAGAAGGGCACCTGGCTGGCTCAGACGGAAGAGCATGGGATTTGATCTTGGCATCATGAGTTCAAGCCCCATGTCAGTTGTAGGGATTACTTAAAATAAATAAAAATTTCTAAAATCCCAAAACAACATATGATTTTTTTTAATACTTTTTTTTTTTTTTTAAAGATTTTGTTTTTAAGTAATCTCTACACCCAGTATGGGGGCTGAAACTGAAAACCTTGAGACCAGGAGTTGCATGTGCTACCTACTGAGACAGCCAGGCACACCATGATCTTTTTATTTTTTACATTTCTTTATTTTTAAAGATATTCATTTGCTTGAGAGAGAGAGAGACAGAGAACAGGAGAGGGAAAAGCAGACTCCCCGCTGAACATAGAGCCCAACACAGGGCTTGATCTTTTTTTAAAAAGCCCCCTAGAATAGGTATATTCCAAAAAGAAAGAGTTAAATAGCTTAAAGAATGTGTTTCTTTTTAGTAAGCTCTTTGTTGCTTAATAAATACTGTTCAAATTGATTTCACCCTAGAGTTCAGATTTAAAAAAAATATATGGAACCTTGTTTGTCGAAGTTTCAAATTTAGCATTTTCAGTTTAAAACACTGCTTAGTAATATTTTTCTTTTGTAGCAGGGAGACATCATTTTGTGAATGTGTGTGTGTGTATTTTTCTGTATAAAGAATAGAAACTTCTGATTTGTAAACACTTTTTATTCTTGTTCAGAATTCATTGAGGGAGTCTCTCAGTTCAGTGTCAAAGGAGACAAGGAACAGAAGTTGAGGTGTAAGTATTTTTCTTCAGGGAGTTCATTTTCCCTTTTATACCACTACCACCCCATACTACATTATAATTTCCTTTTAAAGTATTATAAAAGATGTCTTCTATTCTGGATCCTTAATATATACCTAACAGCAATTTTAAATTCTGGAGAAAATCCTTTTAGGATATTTACAACTAGTATTTTTTAAAAACAATGTCGTTGTTTTTTAGTTGGATAGAAACAAAAGTTTCCTTCTACTGAGAACAGCTATGTAAACTACACGTCTTGGATAAGATATTTTTTTTTTTTTTTTTTAATGAAAGTGAGGAAAAAATGTTCTAATGTGATTAGGTGAACTTAGTTTATCATATACATATTTAGCTATAAGTCCACTGTTTTGGTTAATGTAAGCAGCCTCTATTAAAGTGGACATCTGGTACCTTTTTAAGGTAGTCAGCTCTTAACTAGAGAGACATTTTACTCAATCACAGTTCTCTGAGGCACAGGATAGATGCAGACATCCTTTGTAAATGAATTCTTAATGTAAATGAGAATAATAGTAATAGCAATTATTGTCTTTCATTGAACTTTGCTGTGTTTCAGACACTGTTCTCAGCAATTCTCATGTATTAGTTGTCATCTGAGAGTACTCTAAAGAACACGGGAGGTTGGAACTGTTAGTCCCAATTTTATGTGTAGAAACTGAAGCTTAAAGGTTAAATAACGTAACCCCGAGGTACGCTGATTGGCCCCAGCACTCTTGACAGCCAAAGCCTGTCCTCAGCCCAACTCTTACCTACTAGAGACAAGATCCAGTGTGGGAAGGAGCCATCCTCATAGTTCTAATTCTCCGTATTTGCCACTTACTGTTTCTTCCTCATTCCGAGTATTTTCCTGTGATTGCCTTATAACTATCACTGATTTTCCTTACTCTCTTTTTAGTTGCTTTCCGTATCTATGACATGGATAAAGATGGCTATATTTCCAATGGGGAACTCTTCCAGGTGCTGAAGATGATGGTGGGGAACAATCTGAAAGATACACAGTTACAGCAGATCGTAGACAAAACCATAATAAACGCAGATAAGGATGGAGACGGGCGAATATCCTTCGAGGAATTCTGTGCCGTAAGTACAAAGGGCTGCTTCTCCTGACCACTAGGCTCTAAAGTCCTTTACAAAACCACTTCATAGGTTGCATTCCTTATACTTGTTTTGCCCTAGAAATTTACATATTTGATTTTGCCTGATGGCCCATATTCAAAATTTTTGTGTTCCTGGCAACTGTTAATAACTAACAACTGTCACTCTCAAGAATTCATATTCTCAGTGACTATTTGGTAACGCACCACAGGAATGGAACTAGTCACTTTGCTTATTGTTGGTAGCCCCCCTACTATAACCAGAGTATATTCTTAAGGTTGTTTATCTAAAAATAAGTATGTTTGAAAATCCTGGTGGAAGCTATGTGTTCATGGGTTTCAGTGAGGAATCTGGACAGAAGGTTGGCTTCACGAGGGTAACAGAAATGGAGTCCACATGCATCTCAGACTCCTCAGTGAGGCAGTGTCAGTGGTGATTCCGCCCTCCTCCCTCTCACAAGCTATCAGTGGCTGGTTCTTGTGTGTTAGGGGAAGGGCCCCGCAGGTGCAGGGACTGCAGTTACAAGGAGCCCTAAGAAAACTCACTGGAAGTGGAAATGGGGGCCACAGATGACCTTCCAGTTTGTTGCCTTTCTTCAGTACATCTAGGGTCTTACCACCACTGACTGCTTCCAACAGCCACACAATCACTCATCTTTCACTACTTTGCCCCTAAAGCAAACATATCAGCCTTTTGATATTTTACAGGAAGTTATAAGTGCAAGCTAGAGATGCTAGAGAATCCAGAGGAGAGGCCAAGATAACAAAGAGAAACGTTTTGAAATTCTTCGGTTATGATTGGATGCTTCTGTAGGCAGATTCCCTCCTCCCTTTTCATCTTTTATTTAGACCACACAAGGAAAAACAAATGACTGGTTGTGTGTCGTCATGTAAGCTAAGGTTGCTGCTTGGCATTTAAGTAGAAGTTCATATTATCCTTTATATTCCTTCATCTCAAGGGAATACTGTCTGCATGTTGTTTCAAAAAGTAGGGTGGTGCTCTATTTTAAAGAACAGACTGGATGATTTTGGAAGAGAGTTAGTTTGAGAAGGAGGGGTTAGGAATCCAAGATGGCAGAGGAGTAGGAGACCTTTGTTTTGTCTGGTCCCAGGAATTCAGCTAGATAGCTGTCAAATCATTCTGAACACCTGCAAACTCCACTGGAGATCTAAGAAAAGGATTGCTGCAATTCTGCAAATAGAAGAGCAACCATTCTCTGCTAGAGTGACAAGACAGAAAAACCCACCGCAAAAAAAGAGAACCAAGAGTCAGTACTGACTGCCAGGGACCCGATCAATATGAATATAAGTAAGATGTTGGAATTAGAGTTCCGAATAACGATCATAAAGATACTATCTGGGCTTGAAAAAAATACAGAAGACACTAGAGAATCCCTCGCTTGGAGAAATAAAAGAACTAACATCTAACCAAGTCGAAATCACAAAGGTTATTAATGAGATGCGTTAAGAAATGGAAGCTCTAACTGCTAGGATAAATGAGGCAGAAGAGAGAATTAGGGATATAGAAGACAAAGTGATGGAGAATAAAGAAGCTGAGAAGAAAGGTAACTACTGGATCATGAGGGGAGAATTCAAGAGACATGTGATACCATAGAGTGAAACAATATTAGAATAATTGGGATCCCAGAAGAAGAGGAAAAAGAGAGAGGCACAGAAGATATATTGGAACAAATTATAGCAGAAAGCTTCCCCAAGGAAGGAAAACAGGCATTCAAGTCCAGGAAGCACAGAGAATCCCCATCAAAATCAGTAAAAATCGGTCACTTCGACATATGATAGTGAAACTTGGACATCTCAGAGACAAAAATTCTGAAAGCGGTCAGGACAGGTTTGTAACCTACAAGGGTAGAAACATTAGACTGGCAGTGGATTTATCCACAGAGACCTGGCAGGCCAGAAAGGACTAGTATGATGTATTCAGGTTGCTAAGTGAGAAAAACATGCAGCCAAGAATACCATATCTAGCAAGGCTGTCATTCAAAATAGAAAGAAAGAGCTTCCAGGATGAACAAACTAAAAGAATTTGTGATCACTAAACCAGCCCTGCAAGAAATATTAAAGGGGATCCTATAAGTGAAGAGAAAGCCTGAAGTAACATAGAAAGGAACAGAGACAGTATATAGAAATAGTGACTTTACAGGTAATAGAGTGTCACTAAATTCATTCTTTCATTAGTTAACTCTGAATGGAAATGGGCTAAATGCCCCAATAAAAAGACACAGGGTATCAGATTGGTAAAAAGAGCAAGACCCATTGAGATGCTGTCTGTAAGAGACTGATCATAGACCCAAAGACACTTCCAGATTGAAAGTGAGGGGGTGGAAAACCATTTATAATGCTAATGGACATCAAAAGAAAGCTAGGGTAGCAATCCTTATATGAGACAAATTAGATTTTAAACCAGACTGTAATAAGAGATGAAGAGGGACACTATATCATTAATTAAAGGGTCCAGCCAACAAAAAGATCTTAACAATTATACATATTTTTATTCCCCTAACATGGGAGTAGCCAATTATATAAACCAATTAATAACAAAATTAAAGAAACACATTGATAATAGGGGACTTTAACACCCCACTCACTTCAATCATAGATTGCAGATCAACAAGGAAACCAGGGCTTTGGATGACACACTGGATCAGATGGACTTCACATATATTCAGAGCATCCATCCTAAAGCAACAGAATATACACATTCTTCTTGAGTGCACATGGAACATTCTCCAGAGTAGATCACATACTGGGTTAAAATCAGATCTCAACTGATCCCAAAAGATTGGGATAATTCCCTGCTTATTTTCAGACCACAGTGATTTGAAACTTGAACTCCATCACAAGAGGAAATTTGGAAAGAACTCAAGTACATGAAGGCTAAGCAGCATCCTACTAAAGAATGAATGAATCAACCAGGAAATTAAAGAAGACTTAAAATTCATGGAAGCAAATGAAAATGAACACACAACTGTTCAAAACCTTTGGGATGTAACAAAGGTGGTCCTAAGAGGAAAGTATACAGCAACACAAGCCTTTCTGAAGAAACAAGAAAGGTTCTTAAATACATAACTTTACACCTGAAGGAGCTGGAGAAAGAACAGCAAATAAAGCCTAAACCTAGCAGGAGAAGAGAAAATAAAGATTACAGCAGAAATCAATGAAATAGAAACCAAAATAACAGTAGAACAGATCAACAAAAGTAGGACCTGGTTCTTTGAAAGAATTTGTAAGATCAATTAACCACTGGCCAGACTTACAAAAAAAAAAAAAAAAAAAAAAAAGACAAAGGACCCAAATAAAATCATGAATGAAAGAGGAGAGATCACAACTAACATCGAAGAAATATATACAATTATTAGAACATATTATGAGCAATTAGATGCCAACGAATTAGATAATCTGGAAGAAATGAATGCGTTCCTAGAGATGTATAAACTATCAAAACTGAGAAAAAAAGAAATAGAAAACTGAACAGACCTATAACCAGCAAGGAAATTGAATCAGTCATCAAAAGTCTGGGGCCTCCAGGGCGCTAGGTGGCTTCCCAGGGGATTTCTACCAAACATTTAAAGAATTAATATTTACTCTTCTGAAGTTGTTTCAAAAAAGTAAAAATGGAAGGAAAATTTCCAGACTCTTTCTGTGAAGTCAGCATTACCTTGAAACCAAAACCAAAGACCCCACCAAAAAGGAGAATTATAGACCAATCTCCCTGATGAACATGGATGCAAAAATTCTCACCAAGATTCTAGCCAGTAGGATCCAATAGTACATTAAGAGGATTACTCACCACGACCAAGTGCATCCCTAGGCTTCAAGAGTCGTTCAACATCTGCAAATCAATGCGATACACTAATTAAAAGAAAGGACAAGAACTATATGATCCTCTCCATAGATGCAGAAAAAGCATTTGATGAAGTACAGCATTCTTTCTTGATTAAAACTCTCCAAAGTGTAGGGATAGAGGAAACATACCTCAATATCATAAAAGCCACGTACAAAACGCCCACAGTGAATATCATTCTCGGTGGGGGAAAACAGAGCTTTCCCCTTAACGTCAGCAACACAACAGGGGTGTTCACTCTCACCTCTGCTGTTCAACATAGTACTGGGAGTCCTGGCCTCAGCAAGGAAATGGCATCTGAATTGGCAAAGAAGTCAAACTCTCATTCTTTGCAGATGACATGATATTCTATGTGGAAAACCCAAAAAATTGCACCACAAAATTGCTAGAACTCACACAGGAATTCAGCAAGTGGCAGGATATGAAGTCAATGCAAAGAAATCACATTTCTGTATACTAACAATGAGACTGAAGACAGAGAAATTAGGAACTTGATCCCATTTACAATTGTACCACAAATTATAAGATACCTAGGAATAAACCTAACCAAAGAGGCAAAGGATCTATACCCAGAAAACAAGAGAACACTCATCAAAGAATTTAAGGGAGACACAAAGAGATGGAAAAATGTTCCATGCTCATGGATTGGAGGAACAAATATTGTTAAAATATCTATGCTACTTAGGGCAATCTATACATTCAGTGCAATCCCTGTCAAAATACCATCAACTTATTTCACAGAGCTGGAACAAATAATCCTAAAATTTGTGTGGAACCAGAGAAGCCCCCAAGTAGCCAAAGGAATGTTGAAAAAACCCAAAGCTGGTGGTATCACAATTCTGGACTTTACAAAGCTATAATCATCAAGATAATATGGCACTGGCACAAAAATGGACACATAGATTAGTGGAACAGAAGAGAACCCGGAAATGGACCCTCAACTCTATGGTCAACTACTCTTCAACAAAGCAGGAATGAATATCCCCTGGAAAAAAAAGACAGTCTCTTCAATAAATGGAGTTGAAAAAATTGGACAGCCACACGCAGAAGAATGGAACCGGACCATTTCCTCACACCACACACTAAACTACACTCCAAAGGGATGAAAGACCTAAATGTGAGAAACGGGCAGCAACCTGTTTGATCTCCACTCTTCTTGCTGGACATGTCTCCAAAGGAAAGGGAAACAAAGGCAAAAATGAGTTATTGGGACTTGATCAAGGTAAGCTTTTGCACAGCAAAGGAAACAGTTGACAAAACCAGAAGACAACGGACAGAATGGGAGAAGATTGTTGCAAAAGACATCGGATAAAGGTGATCAAGTCTATAAAGAATTTACCAAACTCAACACCCAGTGAACAGATATAATCCAGTCAAGACATGGGCAGAAGACATGAACAGACATTTCCCCAAAGGGGACCTACACATGACCAAAGGCACATGAGAAAATGCTCCACATCACTCAGCATCGGGGAAATACAGATCAAAACCACGATGAGATCCCACCTCACAGCGGTCAGAATGGCTAAAATGAACAGGTCAGGAAACGACAGATGTTGGGGAGGATGTGGAGAAGGGGAGCCTCTTACACTGTTGGTGGGAACATATGCTGGCACAGCCACTCTGGACAACGGTGTGGAGGGGCCTCCAGAAGTTGAACATAGAGCTTCCCTACGACCCAGCAGCTGCACTAGGGATTTACCCCAAAGATACAGATGTAGTGACCCGAAAGGGCACCTGCAACCCAATGTCCACAATAGCCAGACTATGGAAAGAGCCCAGATGGCCAGAACAGACGAATGGATAGAGGAGGTGATACACACACACACACACACACACACACACTGGAATGCTACTCAGGCATCAAAAAAAAAAAAAAAAAAAAAAGAAATGTTGCCATTTGCAACAATGTGGTTGGAACTAGAGGGAGTAAGTCAATCAAGAAAAACAATGATATCTTACTCATATGTCAAGTTTTAGAAACAAAACCGAGGATCATGAGGGAAGGGAGGGAAAAGATGAAATCAGAGAGGGAGACAAACCATAAGAGACTTAATCATAGGAAGCAAACAGGGTCACTGGAGGGGCGGGGGGACGGGGTAGCTGGGTGATGGGCACTAAGGGCACGTGATGTGAGCACTGGGTGGTGTTCTGTGTAAGTGATGAATCACTGACCGACCTCTACCTCTGAAATTAATAATACACTCTATGTTAATTAATTGAATTTAAATAATAAATGAAGAGAGTTAAGCTTGAGATTGAGAGTTTGAGCTGTAGTGATGGAACAGCTGTAAGGGGTGTCCTCGCCTTGTTTCTTGGGGGCCAAAGATCACAGAAAGACTCCCGAGGACTGGTGTCCGATTGTGACGTGAGACCAGGCTGGTAGTGGCAGCACAGATGGTAGCCCATTTTAAAAGAAGGAAAGAAAAGAAATCCTAAGCCTTGAGGGAATGAAGTAAAAATTGGAAAACTCTTGCCCGGAGTGACGTGGAAGAGCTGTATACAGACAAAGACTCCATTTGTATTTAGTAAATATAAAATGTAAATTAAAGTCACATATGAGTCACTTGTCAGTGGGTGGAAATTAAAATACATCTTTAGGTATAGAAATGCTACTTAACACTGAAGACAGCTGTGCTTTGAGTTCCTCTCCAGTGTTTGTGATAAATTGCTTTTGTATTTTTGAGGAGCACAGTTCAGAAGTATAGAAAAATGTTTGCGTTAAATAATCCAACTTTTCTGAACATTGGTCAAGCCCATAACTCTGGCTTCATGGAGTCCTTTTTATTCTGATTTCTCAAGCTATAGCAGTGAAAGAGCCGGGAAGTTACTTTAAAAGATCACATGCTTTTTTGCCTCCTTTAAAATTTTCAGAAATTTTAAAATAGAAATGATTAGTGACTGGATTAAAGTTGGGGTTGAACTGAACGCGTACAGTTGACCCTTGAACGACATGGGTTTGAGCGACACTTGTCCACTTGTGCAGGTTTTTTTCAATGAAGTATTGTACTTTCTTTTGGTCTTGATTTTATTTTTTTATTTTTATTTTTTTTAATTTTTTATTTATTTATGATAGTCACACACAGAGAGAGAGAGAGGCAGAGACATAGGCAGAGGGAGAAGCAGGCTCCATGCACTGGGAGCCTGATGTGGGATTCGATCCCGGGTCTCCAGGATCGCGCCCTGGGCCAAAGGCAGGCGCCAAACCGCTGCGCCACCCAGGGATCCCTGGTCTTGATTTTAATAATGTTTTCTCTCACTTTGTTGTGACACAGTGTGTGATACACGTAACTCCAGAATGTGCGAGTTGACTGTTGATGTTATTGGTGAGGCTCTTAGTAGTTTAGTTTTGGGAGAGTCAGAGGTTACGCGTGGATTTTTGACTGGTGGGGGCGGGTGTTGAAGAGCTTGCTTTCCGAACTCCGGGGATCTTAAAGGTAAAGGCTGTGAACCCCCAGGACAGAAGAGCTAGGAGTAGGGAGGGTAACAGCCGGATTCAGTGACTTGGAGGTCGGTGAGCTAGCGGGGCCGAGGTCGGAGCTGCGAGCTCGGGAAGCTGCGAAGCCCCTGCCTCCCATCAGGGCCGCGGCTGCCCAGCAGCTAGAAGGCGGCGGGGCCGTGCACCCCGAGGGTCGCCACACACTCAAGCTGGTGGAAGAATGAACACACTTCATTGTACGCACGACGGCGTCGCTTCTTGGGAAACTGCTGGAAGGTGTGCTCCTGTTGTAGTCGCTTGTAAATCGATAAAGACCGTGTGGGGCGGAGGAGGCAGAGGGTGCAGCCCTAGGGGAGGAAATGCCCGGGATGGTGAGGGAAGGTCAGAGGTGACACATGACTAAATTGCTGAATTTCTGTCCATTCAGAATGAAGACGGAGCAGTTGGAAGGGTGGGGTGGGAAGTGGGGGGAGGAGACGGCCGCGGGCGGTGTCCTGCGGAGGCACCGACTGGCAGGTTAAGCTGGCGTTTTCAAATAAAAATTTTTTTAAAAAGATTTAAATTGAAAAATAATACAGATGCAGTTATATGCAGCACCAGGGATTATCAAAAACACGTTGGGTGACACGGATCAGACAGGAAAGGTCTCATCAAACTAATCACGTAGTCCGGGCGGCGGCCTGTGTGTGTTAGGGCGGGAGGAGGCCGCAGGAGGCCACGGAGGAGGCCACGGAGGAGGCCCGCTGACCGCCCGGGGACCGGTTACTTGGGGCTTTACTCGGGAGAATTCAGCAAGCTGTGAACGTTTAGGACGCCCCGTGCGTTCTTTACGTAGGTCGTACTTAATAAACCGTGGCCCCCAGATGACAGCACAGGTGACTGCGAGTAGATCAGTGACTCGGGACTGTCCTCCGTGGATTCAGGGCCTTGGGAAAGCCATGTGCAGAAAATTGTATTCATTTGGTACTTCTTAATACTTTCTAGAATAGACCGACAGCTAAGCCCATATTTGGATCTTGAGGATAATTTCTGTGCCCACATCCAGGTATCCCTTAACATTAGGCTGAGAGAGTAGCGGCGGTGGCGGGCTGCACAGTGGGCCAGACCCTCCCACGCCTGCTCCGGGTCTTTGGGCTTTAGAACAGTGTTTTACATCTTTAAAGTGTTAAGAGCGTGGGAGAAGAACATGCGAGAGGAACGGTGCGTGGCCTGCAAACCTGAAGCATGGCCTGGCCCTTCACGTTTGCCACCCTCTGTCCTAGGACACGAGGAAATGCCTGTTCTCCCGGGAGAAGAAGCCGTGAGAATTCTCGAGGCACTGCAGGTTTAAAAACAAGAAGCCAAACAAGCAAGCTTCTGAAAATAAATTAATATGTATATTTTTTGGTCAAGAGGGTGAGACTAGTTAAAAAGGAGTTTTCAAATACGGTTAAGCTTGATTTGTTCGTGTCTGTTGCAGGTTGTAGGCGGCCTAGACATCCACAAAAAGATGGTGGTAGATGTGTGACTCTTTTTTAAAGAGTACCACCCAACACTTTTGCTTTCTTCTCCATCTCTGAAGATCTGCTCAAGACGTCCAGCAATGCTCTCTGTGTATTTAAATGGAAGTATTTTTCTCTGTGAAGCCACATTTTCCAACACGAGCCTCATGAAGCCAACTAAGTGTTATTGAACTCTTGTTCTCTCAATAACTCAGTGTAGCACTTTAAAGTCTGAAGGACAGCAGCATGGAAAGAGCATATCAATGTGGTGAAGAAAGGGAAGGGGTTGGCTTTTTAATTTATTTTTCTTCATCTTTTATAACAAGAAAGTATCTATATATACATATGTAAATATTTATATATAGATATATGTAGCTTTCTATATGTGTAGTAGGTTGGCTTTAATTTAATCTACTTGATTCAGAAACAAAACGATAGAGTACAAAAGTGCCAAGCAGAACATAAAACATCCTTACTTTTATTTCACACAGTTTTATATATAGATAGAAAACTGTACAATTTGAGCCGGGTGTTAGGCCAGCTATCTTCCTTTTCCTGTGCTTTCTCCTTTGAGAGATTGACAAAGCATTTGTTAACGTCCTCTCTTATTTACCTTAATTGCATTTTTGTATCAAAGGAGTTTGTAATTTTATTTATACCTATGAATATATATTGCCAGGGACTGTGTCTCATTGCTGAGCAGCTTCTATCACCTCTGCTTGAGGAGAAAGGGTAGTGCAGTGCCGCTGCCAAGAGCTCCTCCTGGTGTCCTCCGGGAACTGCACAAAGCTTGTGGCTGCTTCCTTGTTGTTTCTTGACTAGGAGCCATCTCCACGTTCAGTGACCGTCCCTGAGTCCGCGTACGTCACGAGCTGTGGAAAGGCCAGAAGCCGTCCGAGGCGATCACTGTTTCCCTTAGACGTTCAATGATACCCAAAGCAATCGTGGAACGGCTTAGGATAGCCGTTCGTTAGTTAGTACGTGGGTAAACGGTTTGTCACCACACTTCCCTTTGAACCATAAACCCCCCTCCTGTTTCAGAAGACTTGCAGCTCCTCAAAAACTAGTGATGCTCAG
Source organism: Canis lupus baileyi (assembly GCF_048164855.1). Lineage (NCBI taxonomy): Eukaryota > Metazoa > Chordata > Mammalia > Carnivora > Canidae > Canis > Canis lupus. The sequence continues at coordinate 70,100,628 of NC_132848.1, read as the reverse complement.
TGTGCATGTTTGTATCTAACGCTCACATACATTTGTGACCTAAACGGGAGACGTCTTACTGAGCTAACCGCCGCCGAAGAGCAGCAGTCTTCCCCAGATTTGCACCTCTTGAACTTCTTTACCACGAGGCATAGAGTGCATGACGGTTTTTTCTTGATTTGCCCATATCTGTAATGGATGCTAACTTACTGAACGTGTGATATAAAAGTAGCTGATCATGTCCCACCACTTGATATTATCCCTTCCCTTTTCTGCAAAGGTACTATTGGCTGGAAGAAAACATTGTGGTTAGCTTTCTAGGAAAGTAGTCTTCCCCTGTATAGTTTTTCTAGAAAAAACGGTTTTGTAATCGTAAGTGGAAAAGGGCAGGTTCAGTCAAGGTGAGTGAATCTTCAGTTGGGCACCTGCCTGCCATCGCTGTTCCTTCAACTGAGTGCTGCACATCATGGGCTCTGTCTGTGAGAGAAAAATCCCGGTGCTTGGTGTCCTTGCATGACATGGAGTTTTGCATGTAGATCAATTTAAAATGTACCTCTTGTTTACATAATTTGCATAATTTTAAAAGATAATGTTGCCAAACTTTGGAAATGTTAATGTTCAAACTGAAAATCTCCACTACATGTAACTTTCTTCCTCTGGATCAGTACGTGGCTTATAATCCCAGCCAGTGGTTTGATCTGTTCCAGTGTCAACGGCCATGTGCTCTGCTTCAAGGGGGAACTAGTCTTTTGTGAATTTTTTGTACATAAGTATTTGTTACAGATATTTTAGCAAATGCTTTCTATTTCTCTTGCTTGTGCATATCTTGGCTGGCGTTACAGAAAAATAGTGCAAACATTATTTCCTTACTGGGGAATGAGGGTTTTTTTCCTTCCCTTTTTTTTTTTTTTTTTTTTTTAGTGTGGGTGGGGGAGGGGTTTATGTTGAATGTTTAGTTTTTCTTCTGCATGAAACATCATGTTGTGGGATCTTTAGAAAACTTCATACTGTATGAATAAGAAAATAAAATATTTGAAACTTGCTCAAGTGTGTTCACAGTGGTCTTTGCTGGGCTTCCCAGCCATTTGATCGTGTCTTTGTTCACTTGGTAGTCGTTTTGCGCTTCTTTAAGATAAATGGATGTTCGGTATCTGACTAGAAGAACCTGCTTTGTCCCTGGTTGAAGCCACAGCACTACGAGCACCCACCAGGCCGCCCCCCACTGCTCCTCTGTGGCGCCTGCCGTCTCCCCACCAGGCCCACAGCTGCCGCCAGCAGGGCCGCCCCACCAGACACCCCTGCACCCGCCTCTCCTCCTCCCCTTCCTCCACATTTTCCCTCCGTGACAGGACGTACCTCGGCATCCTGTACATTGGTCTTCCCTGGTTATTGAAATAAGAACTCAGCAGGGGCAGTGACTGTTGTGTCCCCTGTTCACGGGCAGCCTCATGGTGGAGGCTACCTCGCTCTCCGTGCTCGCTCGTTACCGAGCAGAGGAGTATTTGGATGGGCAGCCCCAGGTCAGCAAGCTCTTGCGTTTGTAGGACATTGTGGTTTTCTTGGTAAAAACATTATTTTACCGTATTTCCCCTTCACCCAAACATTGGTTAAGGTCTGGCTACTTTCACTAAGTGCTTATTTGAAAAATAAAATTCTTGTATCAACCTTGTGATGTAATCTTTAATTTTATAAACTACAAAACAGATCAACCTTCCTTTGTTCACAAGTGATTTCTGAACTTGCTTCTAAAAAACCCACATGCCACCTAGTATTAAGGGTCATGATTCAGAGCGATTTTGTGAGCTGATTGTTTAATTACACTCCATAGACAAGAAATGTTTATAAAAGGTTACAAATTCATAAATAAATTCATATAGGACAGTTTAAACAAGGTTCCCTCCAATAAGAGCATTATTATGCAAATCTTTTATTTAAAATGAAGTGATAAATTATGATGTATAATTACGGTATTAAATTCAGATACGGGAAGGATCTTCAAGTTGCTGTATTATCAAACCTTTGCTTTCTGCTGATGCTTCTGGCTGAGAACGGAAGAAGCGATGAAGGCTGCAAGTGACTAAAAAGTTCTTCACGTGGTTTCCTGTGACCACAGGCAGAGGGCAAGGGCTTTTATTTACTCGAGTCCAAAGACAAGGTAAGCCTCTGATTTGAAATCAGAATCGATCTGCTGCTCTGCTAGCCACGGCTCGGATATTGCCGTAAACCTTTGATGGAGGATTTCCTGCAGAGGAAAATAAACACACCTGTGTAAATACACTCACGGATACAGAAGACACACGGAAAGCCATCTGCAACTCTAAGAACGCACATTTTCCAGTGGAACGTTCTTAACAAAAGAACCATAAACCATACCCAATGTATACTCTAAAAATATTTTAAATCCTAAGGGTCAAAGGCACTGAGTTATCTAAATATTTCACAAGGAAGCTGGTCAGTCTGATCTGGGCACTGGTGGAAAATCCCATTTCGAGCGAGCTCCTACAATCCTGTAACTCTTAGGCAGAAGTTGCTGGCTTTGCTGCACAGTTTGAAAATAGGACCAGGGCGCCCGGGTGGCTCGGCTGGCTGAGTGAGCATCGGACTTGGTTTTGGCCGTGGCCCCAATCCCAGGGTCATCAGATTGAGCCGTGAGCTGGGTCTCTGCGCTCAGTGCTGAGTCTGCTTAGGACTGCCCTCCACACCCCCTTCACCCACGGAGTCACCTCCACACCCCCTTCACCCACGGAGTCACGCTTGTTCGCTCAAACCTTTTTTTTTTTTTTTTTTTTTTTTAAAGGGCAAAGTGCATCTATTAGGTTGACTTGTGATCAGCAGCTCCCTTTTTGTTGGAACCTAAAACACAATGCCTGCCTGCTATTCTGGAATGGCTTTTCATGGCACCTCGGGAAAGCAGCAAACATTTAAGCAACATAACCCAATAAACCTTTTCTCCAGCAAACTGACAGAATCCAAGCAAAAATACTTTAGACCCACATTTGCCAACCCTTGTTTCTACTTGTAATCTTTAACATCATCCTTAACCTGAACTGATTTGCAAATGTGGTTTGAGTTCTAAATCCCCTAGATTCTTTCCAGAGAAAACCGCCAAGGAATAAATTATTCTTACCCAGGATGAGGTTGCAAATGGCAGTTCTTGCCATCTTGATGTTTTGGAAAGAGCCAAGGATGTGAACTTTCCTGCAAGAGAGAATGTGAGATGAGTGAGCAACAAAAAAGCATTTCCTTAACTAAATCCCATAATCCAGAAACCCTGGAAAATCATTAGACACAGATCCCTAAAAAAAAAGATGGTGGTAATGGTCGCACAACTCTAAATACACTAAAAATCACTCTGAAGGAGAAGTCTGTGGTATGTAACTTACATCCCAATAAGAATTAGGAGAGACACAAAATTTAAGAAGCCAAGAATTTTAAGATTCTTGACTAATAATAGCTACCATCAAGTGAGTGCTTTTTATGGGCCAGGGCTTTATGTGTTCCCGCTGAATCCGCACGAGCGTTGTTAAGGTAGATGGTATTCCCATTTTATAAATGAGGAAAGAAATTTACAAGAAATAAAGAGATCTGCCTCATTCTACACTGGCAGAGCTGTCCTCAAGAACCCAGCAGAGTCCCCCTGTACTTCATTAAAACATTTGGATTTCAACTGCAAAGTTCTAAAGGTCATCTAAATTTCTTCACCACTCAGGATCATCCAGGCCCAATGGAAACTTCTGGCTGACTCAAGAGGGACAATATAGTATTTTGCCATTTTGAGCCCATCTTCCAAAATGTCAGTAAACGGACACCAAAATTGGCAGTGGGAACATCAAACAGAACCCTCCCACCCAGATGGGCCCAGGCATTTCTGAAAGTGGGGTTAAAAATGACAAAATCTGTTCAAGATGATGCCTAGACCTTCTCCACTGTAACTGGCAAAATTACCGACATGGGGGGAGCCCCCCAGCTATTAGGTGTTGCTCCCTGGGAAAGGTAAAAGATGTGGTGCCTGGACCAGGGGTACCAGGTACAGCTGAGGTACGGATGCCACGTTACAAACAGGCAATGTCAAGCAAATATTTGCACACTTAATTGAGACCTCCCAACTATCTTCCATAACTGGGCTTCAAAGTCTGGCAGCAAAGAGCCTGGAGAATGCTTCTCTGGGGGAACCCGACCTGCTCAATAATAAACACGGAAAGATCCACCAGGGCTCCCTGAAGAACAGCCTGGCGATCGGTATGTAAGTGAAGCCTACATTCAGCCAGCATCCTCCCCCTGCCCCCGGGATGCCCGGAGACCAGGACTTCTAGTCTGCTCTCGGCTGCCTCACCCCTGAACGTGTGGCACACCCTGAGGATCAAAAAAAAGAAAAGAAAAAGAGGCTACAACCAGCTAGGTGAAGATAGAGAAACGGACACTACGAGGAGAAAAGAATGAAAACGGCAAAGACCAGAAAATCCAGTCGGTAGAGAAGCTATTTTCATGTGAATCAAGGGCACGGTGTTAAGAAAACTAAAAGGATTAGAAGACAGAGTTACAGAAAGGAATTAGAGACAGGATAAGGAAAGAAAAAGGGAAACCAAAGCAGTTCAAGAAAATTTCTAAGAATTATAGAAAATGAGTTTCTACTTTGAAAGGGCCCAGTAAGAGAAATAAAAATAGACCCACGCTAACACACAGCACTATGAAATTTCAGACATAATACAACTGCCAGCTAGTTCGCTCAAAGAATCAGGTATCAAGATGGCACTGGCCCTCTTAGTAGCAACACTGAAAGCTGGGCTACAGCAACGTCTTCAAAAATTCTGAACAGATGGGATTTATATAACAGAACTCTATGGTTGGCCAGGAGAGAGGACATCTTTGGAACTAGAAGTTCTCAAAACACAATCTTCCTAAGCTGAGCTAGCTCCTCGACTACATACGGCATCAAAATAAGGAGTCGGGGGGGCGGGGGCAAAGGGAATGCAGGGTTGGTCAAACAGCACAAGCTTCCAGTTACAAAACAAGTGAAGCCCTGGGGATGTGATGTATACAGCATGCCTAGTAGAGTCTACATAATGGAAAGGTGCTAAGAGTAAACCTTAAAAGTTTTCACACAAGAAAAAACAAATTTGTAACTGTGGTGATGGATGTTAGCCAGACTTATGGGGGTGCTCAGTTTGCAATATATACAAATATCAAATCAGAAAAGAGAAACAAAAAAACCATAAGGAGCACTCGGGGGAAAAAGAATCCAACAACCAAGGGATTCAAACAGCAAAAGGTGAGAGGAAACCCAGGATGCCAAGTGGGTGCCAGGCAGAGAGGGCAGCAGTGTTTCTGAGAAAAAAGGCTCCAGGAGAGATTTCTCCAACGTTTGATGCATCTGGAAACACCAAGAGGATAGAACAACATACAGCTTTTTAATGGGTTTTACTGATAGATAATTAGCACACAGATAAAGAAGATTTTTCTTTAAAGATTTTATTTACTTATCTGAGTGAGAGAGAGCGCAAGCACGTGCAAGAGAGGGAACCTGGGCAGGGGGAGAAGCAGGCTCCCCAGAGCAGGGAGCATGATGCGGCGCTCAGTCCCGGGACTCCAAGATCATGACCTGAGCTAAAGGCAGACGCTTAACCAATGGAGCCACCCCTGCGGCCCAAAATTTATCTATTCAAGTGAAAACAAGGTGGTAAGGGACAGAGTGATCACAGTTACCACCTGGCCCAGCTGGTGATATGCTGAGCACTGACAGCCCAGGGAATACTCCATGTCGGTCTTAACAAAACCCACAAGGTACTGGAGAACGCAGGGAGGGCTAAGTACACTGGGTGTTTTAACGGCTGAGTAGTTGGGGTAGAGGTGGGAGGACAGATGAAAAAAACCTGAATTTTCAAGTTTCATAGTAGAATGTCAACAGTTAATCTGAAAAAACAAGTCAAGAAGCTGGTATATAAACAAGGTATTTGAAAATATGGATATATGATTTTTAAAAGTTAGCTAAAAGAGTTGAAATTAGTTCCTTTGAGGAAGAGGAAATGGGAGTAGGTGGTACAAATGTGGGGCTTGCTAAGTACATGTACGTGTCATTTCGATAAAAATAAAAATTCTTGACAATAGCAGAGGAAAGATGAGGAAACAGCGAGCATACGTAAGTGTGAGTAGTTGTGCCGCTGAAACCACCAAAGGGACGGGGCGGTGGCTGGAGTGGAGGTCTCAGGACCCACAAGTAACATGACTTCCCATCTGATGCACTGAGTTTATTTGGAATAGTATCCTGCTCACATCGTACTGTAGTTTACCAGGTTATCAGCAACTCATCAAAAACAACTCTTACAGGTGCCTGCAAGTCTGTGTCATGGTCACAGCGTTATCAGGAAGTTGCTGAACATGTGGATTTCAAATTAGCTTATTCATACCACACACTCCATTTCAAGTAGTATGTGACTCAGTTTGTAACTCGGTAATAGCACCATTATTCTTAGCGGCCCCAAACTGCAAACAGCCCAAACCTCCATCCACTGGGAATGGATGAACAAAATGCAGACCTCACGCCAGTACTTGGCTTGTAAGAACTGCTGACCTACCCAAGGAACGGAGACACTCCAAACAGCAAGCTAATTAAAACAAGCCATACACCAAAGACTGCATCCTCCTGTGCACTTCCATTTATACACATTTCTAGAAAAGGCAAAACCATGACAGAAGGTAGATGAGTGACGGCCTGGGGTTGAGGTGGGATCACAGACCGGCCTATACATCTTCCTGAAACTGAAACAGGTAATGTGGTTTGTATGTACATCACGCTGCAGTAAAGCTATTAAAAAAGCTAGTTCAACTAGTTAATTTTACGTTAACACTCATCAACGTACTTAAAGTTTTAAACTTCATAGGACCCATAATTTGATCAGTGCATCAGTTACATTTTTAAATCCTCAAAAGTCTCCAGGGCGACATATGATACTTTCTAATGTGGTGTGGATTTCAAAATATTTTAATTTCTGGTTCGAAACAAGCTCTCCTCACGGCTGCATACTCCCAACTCCAGGCTCGCCTCGCAAGGACCAAGGTTACAATAAGCCTGTCTTCCAGGAAGGGGGCCGTCAACGTGGTGGTGTGGTTAACCCTCCACTGTAAACCAGAGTCCAAAACTTAGTTCTAAAAAATGGTGAGCCCGAGTTTAGAACAAAGATAGGAGGATTCTAAATAAAATGATTCCTGGGTTTAGTAGCGGGCAGGTCCCTCCTCCTGTCAGTCAACTGCTTCGTTCCCCAACTTGGCGGCATTATATAACCTCCACACCATCTGCCAGGAGCCCCGACCTGGCACCGCAGCAGCTGCAGCCCCGCCGGGGCTAATCCCAGCTTGACTTCCTGCACCCTGACTTTAAGCCTGGCTCCTCTCCTTTCCGTTCACATAGAGCTGCTCTCTAGCTTTTCACCTAACGTGCAATACTCACCATCCTCCCGTGAAAAGCCTTTACATAGAATTTAAAAATATTTATTAAATTATGCACATGTATTTCTTTCTTTACAAGGAAAGTCACAATGGCATTTATTTTTTTTTATTTTTATTTTTTTTTAAAGATATATATATCAGGGCTTGGTAAGTTATGAACCACAGGCCACATTCAGCTTGCTGCTTATTTTTTTTTTTTAATTTTTATTTATTTATGATAGTCACAGAGAGAGAGAGAGAGAGGCAGAGACATAGGCAGAAGGAGAAGCAGGCTCCAAGCACCGGGAGCCCGATGTGGGATTCGATCCCGGGTCTCCAGGATCGCGCCCTGGGCCAAAGGCAGGCGCCAAACCGCTGCGCCACCCAGGGATCCCCACAATGGCATTTAAAACACCCACTCCTTCCTCTCTCCTACTGATGTACCGGTCCCCTCGGATACTATTTAAATCTTCACCTGTCAAGTAACTTCTTTTAATAGTAATTATAAACATTTCCTTTGCTTTTTTGAAGATTCTATTTATTTGAGAGAGAGAGAGAGAGAGAGAGCACGAAGAAGGGAGGGGCAGAAGGAGAAGCAGGCTCCCTGCTGAGCAGGGAACCCGGAGCAAGACTCGATCCCAGGGCCCCTGGACGGCGACCTGAGCAGAAGGCAGAAGATCAACCGACTGAGCCACCCAGGCACCCCTAATCATTTCCTTTATTGCTGAGAAAAAAAGCTTAATTCCTGAGATTTTTCTCAACTCACTTAATCTGCTTCCAAAGTAACTGTATTTCATCCAGAACTGCACACTGGCAAAGAGTCAGTGGCAACATTATGCATGAAATCCAATTTTTATGACTCCTTGAAGCCAGCAAAAGATCACATATAAATCAGGACAATAATATTCTCAAGACCAGATACTTACACATCAGCCAAAACTATCCGTGTCCGTGTCACATTCTCTATGGTGAACTTGGTTTTTCCTCCTTTGCCAGCAATTCTTCCTATTGCCCTGGACAGGTGGTCTCCCTTTAGGGGCTTCACTAAATGAGAGAAGCAAGACCTGAGGAGGCAAGCGACTTCAGCACGCCACCCACTCCATCATGAAATTTAATCACTAACTGAATTAACCCTCCTAAAAGACGCAAAAAAACTTTTTTGAACCTGCCGATAACACAGGTCAACTGATGCCATGAGAAAGCTAAGAGTCTCCTACAATACAAAGTCAGCAGTACAAAAGTACAACAGTTAAGGGAAAAACACCACCCTAGACTCACCATCTGTAATTTCAAAAGACTCTAGGAAGAGATCATCCAACCTAATGAGGGCAAGCGCGTCCTACAACATAAAAATTAAAGCTGTGAAGTCCTTCTGTTTACATACCTGAGAATAACTGTTAAAATTCACCAGACCTAGAAGACTCAAAAAATATTTTTTTAAAAAGCTCAAACCCGTTGAAATGTTCATACTAAGTGTTTTTAAGCACCCAATTCAAATGTCACAAAGTCACTCACCTCCACCTGAAACCCAAGAATAAAGGCTTTCACAAAATCTGCTGCTTTTGTTAGAGCACTAACATCCTTGGTTTCTTTACAAGTCTGTTACAAAAACAAAAAAAAACAAAAAAAAAACACACATATTAAGACCAGAGGTGAAAATATTACAATAAAACACCAGGGCAGACTTTCCTCATTATTAAAATTTCCTTAACCACCATCCTTCCCCAATATATCCTCTATGACCCAGTTTTTGGTGAGATAAGCACTGTGTTGATTTTGCACAATGAAATGCTCCCAGCTCCAGAGTTGGGTAGTTCCATCTGAAGACTACACCCCAAGACCCATGGGACTCGGGGGCCAACGGCAGGATTCCTCTGGCAGCCCAGTGGCCCACAGCTCAGGGACCCCCTCTTCTCTTCTCCCCCTGGGAGTGCTGATCTCCTCTCCTGACTTCAATCATCGTCATACGCCCATGTTTCCCAGAGCACTAACTGCGGGACCCACTACCATGAATGGTGTAAGCGGGAATCTCGTCCTTAAAGGCTTTATTAGATACCTGCAGAAATAGCTGCTACTCGTAAAGTCCCCACCACTCACAATGACACGCACCGCAAAGGTGCCTTACGCACAACAGCTCTAGTCTCCATGACAACACTGAATATTAAGTAATATAAACCCCTTTTTATTTGAGGAAAATAAAGTACTAAAATGTGAAAAAGGCAGAATTCTGACACAGGTCTGATTCCAAAACCTTCATCTCCATTCTCCGATGTAGTTGAGGAGACCAAATATTTGAGAAATTTCAAACTACCCGAGGTTGTGTGATACACACCTCAAACCAGATCCCGCTCCCATCCCGTCTGTGAGTGACCCTGGGCAAGTCCCACAGATGCTCCGGGTCTTAGGTTTCCTCACTGGTAAAGTAAACGGGTCCGCGTGGGGGGTCCTGAAGGTCCCCCAGCATCAAGACTCACTTGTTAGTGACGGACCTTGATGAACATACTCCTTTTACTCTCAGTTTGCTCACATCTAGAGGCCGCAGGGCTGTGCATGCGAAGCACCCCGTGTGCCTGGCAGCTGGCCGTACCGACGGGTGTGAGTGGAATCCAGACTGACACCTCTGCGACATGTCCTAAGACAGCCAGGCACAGTCTGAAGAGGTGACTGGAACATGGGCCCATCCCAAGGGCGAGAGCACTGGAGCTGGACTCTGAGATGACAGGAGTTGAGGCCGCAAAGGAATAGAGTACGGGGGAGAAGGCCTGCTCCCCGCGGCAAAGTCCCCCACAGGTAGGGACCCGGAAATGCTCAAAGAGCTGGTGACATGAACCTGGGGCTTAGATTCCTACTTACAAAGGCAAGGTCATTCAAAAAGCCAACTCTTACCTTTGAGAGGTTTTGAAGATACTCGGGGTGAAAGCCGTGCGGTCCAGGAAAAGTAACCCGCACCAGCACGGGGGGGGGGGGGGGAGTTCAAAGCAATGAAGCAAGGGAAACCTCTGCGGAAACAAGCCGTTCTGGCACAAAAGGACAAGGACCTGCACGGAAGTGACCGTGAGAACAAAGAGGAGTTCTGCTGCCAACCTCTAGATTTTAAACTTTACCAACTACTTAAAGCAGTGCCTCTGCTTTATTCCGTCATTCTAGTTCAGCAGAGAGGAGTCTTCAGCGGACCTGAGGATGCTGGGTGGCTCAGCGGTTGAGCGTCTGCCTTCAGCCCAGGGCGTGACCCCAGCGTCCCGGGATCGAGTCCCACATTGGGCTCCCTGCGTGGAGCCTGCTTCTCCCTCTGCCTGTGTCTCTGCCTCTCTTTCTGTGTGTGTGTCTCGTGAATAAATAAAATCTTAAAAAATGGAAAGTATAATTTTGGTCATCGATTCTGATATATAAAACTGGTGCCCAGAAAAGGAAGCCCAAAGTCGACCTTGCCTAGCTTCTGAGCTGACGCCATGGAAAGCAGGTATGTGCGCGTGTCCCTTACACGCTCCTTCCTGTGTAGGACACAACCGCTTTACCCAGCCTGGTCTCCTTTCCACGCAGAATATCATCAAGATACACGCACAGGCATCGTCAGTATTTTGGTAGGACCTTGGATGCACCTGATGGATGCAACGAGTATTTTTTTTTTAATTTTTTTTTTATTTATTTATGATAGTCACAGAGAGAGAGAGAGGCAGAGACACAGGCAGAGGGAGAAGCAGGCTCCATGCACCGGGAGCCCGACATGGGATTCGATCCCGGGTCTCCAGGATCGCGCCCTGGGCCAAAGGCAGGCACCAAACCGCTGCGCCACCCAGGGATCCTCATTTTTTTTTTTTTAAGATTCATTTATTCACGAGACACACACACACACACACACACACACACACACAGAGGCAGAGACCCAGGCAGAGGGAGAAGCAGGTGCACGCAGGGAGCCCAATGCTGACTCGATTCGGGGACCCGGGGTCACGCCCTGGGCTGCAGGCGGCGGGATGCCAGCCCGATCCAACGACTACTTGGGTTGAATGCATGCACATTTTGAAGACTCCTCCGTGTGGCCATTTAACAAAACAAATCCCCGTTAAACAAAGTCTATTCACGCCTTCTCACCCCCGCCCGCAGGAGAGCAACAGACCCCGACACATTTGGGAACATTTGGGAACTGGCTGACATCCTCCTTACCCTAATTTCCACATTCCTCGATTTCAGGTTAAACCGTATCTGAAGCCCCAGGTGCTCTACGATGGGCGTGAATATCTTCATCCAGTTCTCTTTTAAGGGCGTGTACCTGTTGGCCGGGACGGCAATCTTCCTGGTTTCTTCTTTCCCACCCTAGGATCAAAGGACACGCAGGTCAGGAGATGCCCCGGGGGCCGCAGGTGCAACCCTGAGCGGGCCGTCCTTCCCCAGGACGCTTGGGCTCGACGGATTAAAACTTCCTGGCGCAGAGCCCCAGCTTGGAGGAATTCACTAAAGATGCCCCGGGGGATGCGGGGGCGGGGCGAGTGCGGAAGGGGCGGGGCCACGAGACGAGGGGGCGGGGCGAGTGTGGAAGGGGCGGGGCCACGAGACGAGGGGCGGAGCGACAGGAGGGGGCGGGGCGGGCTCAGCGGCTTGGCGCCGCCTTCCGCCCAGGGCGTGACCCCAGGTCCCGGGTTCGAGTCCCGCGTCGGGCTCCCCGCAGGGCGCCTGCTTCTCCCTCCGCCTGTGTCTCTCATGAATTAGCAAAATCTTAAGGACTTCCCTCGGGAGCAGCCCCGCAGCTCCGGCAGCACCCGCAGGCCCCGGCCCCGCCGCGCGGTCCCCGCTAGTACCAGGACTCCATCCCCGGCGAGGGGCGGGAATACGGGCCTCTTCGCGGGCCGGGCCTCCTCCGTGTCCATGCGGCCCGCGTCCGCGCCCTCGCCCGCCGCCGACAGCTGCTCAGCCCGCCGTTTCTTCGCCCGCCGAGCACCCCTGCGGGCGACCGGGGTGAAGCCGTCCCCGGCCGCGGCGCTCTGGGCGTCCATCTCCGTCTCCGCCTCCATCCCCGCGGAGCTCCGGCGCCAACATGTGCTTCCGGCCCCGACGCGGGCGCCGCTGCACTGCGCAGGCGCACGTCGCGGGGGCGGGGCTGCGTCGGCCAACGAGCCGCAGGGCCCCGCCCCGTGCCCTCGGGGTCCTGCAGGGGGCCTGAAGCGGGCCGGCGGAAGGGAGGACGCCCCAACACGTGCCTGATTCCCGGGGCGCCGCCCTGGCTTCGCCGGCCGCAGCCGGGGCCCTGGGCCTCCCAGCGTGGGTGTGCACGGGAGGCAGCAGGTGAAGATGGGAGCCGAGTGCGTGCCGTCGGGGAGGAAACGTCTCCGCGACTTGAGCAGCGCGTCAGGCACGGCCGCGGACGACTACACCGACCGGCCGGGGCGCCCGGGGCGGCTACGGCGAGCGGGAGGGGGAAGCTGTCGTTGCTGTTTGGGGTCTGGTTTCCCGGTTAGCGCTCTCGGGGCGCGCCGGCGGGGCCGTGGGGCCGGGGGCCGGGGCGGGGGGCGCCATGTCGGCCTTCGAGAAGCCTCAGATCATCGCCCACATCCAGAAGGGCCTCAACTACACGGTGTTTGACTGCAAGTGGGTGCCCTGCAGCGCCAAGTTTGTGACCATGGGCAACTTCGCGCGGGGCACCGGCGTCGTCCAGCTGTACGAGATCCAGCACGGGGACCTGAAGCTGCTGCGGGAGGTGGGTGCGGCGGGGACCGGGGTGGGGGGTCCGGGTCCGGGTCAGGGCCGGGTCGGGGTCCGGGTCCGGGTGCGGGTTGGGGTCCGGGTCGGGGTCCGGGTCCGGGTCAGGGCCGGGTGGGGGGTCCGGGTCCGGGTCCGGGTCGGGGTCAGCGTCCGGGTCGGGGTCCGGTCGGGGTCCGGGTCCGGGTCGGGGCCGGGTAGGGGTCCGGGTCGGGGTCCGGGTCGGGGCCGGGTAGGGGTCCGGGTCGGGGTCCGGGTCGGGGTCCGATCCCGGTCGGGGTCCGGGTCGGGGCCGGGTAGAGGTCCGGGTCGGGGTCGGGGTCCGGTCCGGGTCGGGGTCCGGGTCGGGGCCGGGTAGAGGTCCGGGTCCGGGTTGGGGTCCGGGTCGGGATCCGGGTCCGGGTCAGGGTCCGGGTGGGGGTCCGGGTCGGGGTCAGGGTCCGGGTCGGGGTCCGGGTCGGGGTCGGGGTCCGGTCCGGGTCGGAGTCCGGGTCGGGGCCGGGTAGAGGTCCGGGTCCGGGTTGGGGTCCGGGTCGGGATCCGGGTCCGGGTCAGGGTCCGGGTGGGGGTCCGGGTCAGGGTCCGGGTGGGGGTCCGGGTCGGGGTCCGGGTCGGGGCCGGGGTCCGGTCCCGGTCCGGGTCCAGGTCGGGGTCCGGGTCCGGGTTGGGGTCCGGGTCCGGGTCCGGGTCAGGGTCCAGGTCGGGGTCAGAGTCCGGGTCGGGGTCCGGTCCGGGTCAGGGCCGGGTAGGGGTCCGGGTCCGGGTCGGGGCCGGGTAGGGGTCCGGGTCGGGGTCGGGGTCCGGGTCCGGGTCAGGGCCGGGTGGAAGGTCCGGGTCGGGGTCGGGGTCGGGTCGGGGTCCGGGTCGGGGTCCGGGTTCAGGTCCGGGTCCGGGTCAAGGTCAGGCTCCACGTTGGGGTCCGGGGTCCCGGTCGGGGTCTGAGTCCGGGTCAGGGTCCACCGCTGAGTCCCGTCCCGTCCCCGTCCCCGTCCCCGTCCCCGTCCCCGTCCCCGTCCCGGGCTGCCCTAAACTGCTGTTTGATAGAAGCAGAAGCCGAGGTGCCTGCGTAGGTGGCGGAGGCGCTGGCCCGGTGTCCGGTGTCGCAGGCACGTGAATGACAGCGTCCCCGCTCTCGGGCGTTTACTTTCCAGCGGGGGAGCCACGATCCGTTAAATAATCAGGCCGAGGATGCATAAATACAAACCGACATGAATTCTCTACCATAAAGGAACACGGTTCTGCGAGAGTAAAAGAAACTGGGGCTCGGGGGGCTCCGCGGTGGAGCACCTGCCTGGCCCAGGGCGTGACCCCGGGGTCCTGGGATCCAGTCCCACGTGGGGCTCCCTGCGTGGAGCCCGCTCCTCCCTCTGCCTGGGTCTGCCTCTCTCTCTGTGTCTCATGAATAAATTAGATCTTAAAAAAAAAAAACTAAAAACAACTGGAGAGCATCTGCTTGGACGAGGCAGGTGTTAAACTGTCAGCTAAAGGATCAATACAGTTTGGATCTGCAGGCTTGGATTAGAAGGTACATGAGATCCCGTCTAACTGTAAATTTCTCCGAGTGCTGGTTTTCTCGTTCAGTTTGTCTTTTCTTGCCGAGTACTTGGGTCAGAGTTCCTAAGCATGGCTTGGTCGTCTTCGCCTTGTCTTCTGTGGTTCACTGGTTAGCCCCCAGGCACCCGTTGCTGTTTTAGGGTCCAGTTCGGATGACTTGATCCCCACAGGAGCACATCCTGACACTGCATTCCTCGGGTACTTAGGGTCCGCTCCAGAAGTTGTGTCCCGTTTGTCTCTAAGTAGGTCGTAAGCTCCTGGGGAGTAAGGGTAGTGTGTTTCATGAGCACGGCTTGTAAGGTTCAGCCGCTCAATAAATTACCTGTTAAAAGCACGAGTGTACGTATACCTGTAAAAGGATGTAACTTGGAAAATTTAAATAATTGGTTTATGGATCATTAACCAACAGGTGTCAGGGTTTGAACAACTGGGAAACCTTGGAATAGGAGACAGAAATTTACAGGTGAAGCATTAGGAACAGATACCAACTACCGTCACATTTAACCAGAGAGCATTTGCAGACTTGTGGCTTTGAAGGTAGGATTTGTGCATATTTCAGGACTACACTCGTTCTACAAGGCGAAATAGGGCCCTTTGTCTCTATCTCTTGGCAACCTATGCCAAGACACTATGCTGAAGAAGGGCCGAGGTACTCAAGGGACGAATCCCTTCTTCTAAAGAGAGGATAAAACTAGCGCAGAAATACTTTTAAGAACTTGGATTACGTTTGGCTGTGATGGTGCAGTGGGAAAGGCTGTAGGTTTAATACAGGCTTGGTGATTCCCAACCCTTACTGTGCATAGGATCAGCAGAGTGCGTTCTGGAGGTCGGTGGGGTGGGTGTGTGTGTTTTAAAATATTCACGCCATGGTCCCACCTTAGGGAATTCTGATGCCGTGGGACTCTTGCATCTACACTAGAGTGAGGCCTGGACATCAGTATTTTTAAGACTTCAGCTAGATGATTCTAACAGGTACCAGGGTTGACTGCCACTGGGTAGGTGAATTCTTGAAACACTTGGTTTTTCATTGTGGAACCACCTAAGGTCACGTGTTCCAAATCTCGTGCATCCGAGGTAAAAATGTGGCAGGGATGCCGATGGGTCTCTGTCCGTGTGTGCCTGACCTTGGTATGAAGGACAGACGGAATGAGGGCCTGCTGTACGGCTGAGCTGTTTGTTCCATCGCATGCAGGGTTGCGGGGTTCAAGTGAGAGCTGAGAATCTGTCTCTTTCTCATCAAACTTTACAGGTGTGAGACTTCCTCATCCTATAAAGGGCACCTTTTCTCTAATTGGCCCAAAGGACGAGGGGTGGCCCTGAAAGATGGAGTCATGGTTGTGGATGTTTATGGTGCAGAAATTAATAATAAGCTAATAAAGTTCTGCTTTTTTAGCCCCGGCACCACTGAGTTTACTGCTTGTTACCATTTGGTTGACTAACTTTTAATGTTAATTAAAGTAGTACCAGGATGTGGAGGAGGAAATACTGACAAGCTGTACTAGACCCACCCACAGACAGAACAAAAATAGCTCTCATGGGAATTATCCATCATGGGCTGCCTTAATCATGTCAGCTTACTGCAGCAAAGAGAACCAACAGATATGTCAAAAATGACCATCTATGATGTGTCCTACAGCGAAAGTTATTACTATATACCAGTTTCTTTGTGAAACAAATTTTGTAAGATCTTTTTAGCCATTTTTTTTCCTAATAAGAAGAATGTAAGTAACCATTGGATTTTTTGAACCTTTTTTCTCCCCCAAAGGTAAAATAATTTGACAGAGGCTGAGAAGGAGCCTTTTTATGAACTATTAAAACTTAGCTTCAGGACGCCTGGGTGGCTCAGTGGTTGGGTGTCTGCCTTTGGCTCGGGGCATGACCCTGGGGTCCCAGGATTGAGTCCCGCATCGGGCCCCCACAGGGAGCCTGCTTCTCCCTCTGCCTGTGTCTCTGCCTCTCTCTGTGTCTCTCATGAACAAATAAATAAAATCTTAAAAAAAAAAAAACTTAGCTTCGCTCCAGTGCTACTTCTTAAAGCTATTATGACCTCCATGAACATCTTAGAAAGAGAAAACACCCCTGCTTCTGTAAGTCCGCTTGTCAGCAGAGCTCAGCTCTTCTCAGCAAACTGTAGTCGTCATCGTCATGCAGATAAGGTTTATACATTTGAGGTTTTAAAATATTTTTATATTTTGAAATAATTTGACTCTTGCACAGCAGACTATGAGTACCTATTTATTTTTTCTTTGGTATAAGGAGACGAGAGAACATGAGGGAAGCGTAAGTACCATATATTTACATCTTGTAAAGATTCGAGTGAAGGTGAAAACTAAAGGACACTAGTCTGAAAGTAGGTTCAGTTCATGACTGTACCATCTCCCTCGCCAACCCATTGGTACTTCTCATGACTCTCAGGTTTAGGGGTCGGGGTCCCTGGCCCTAGGGACCTTGAGTAAGCCTGTGTCCTCATCTGGAAAAGAGTGTTCCAAATACTTGGCTTGCAGTTGTGTTAAACAGAAAAGGGATGGCATAGCCTGGAGGGCCGTCTAGAATGGTATCTGGTATGTGTGTTGAGTATATGGATGCTGTTTTCATCGTGGCATATAAGTGACACCAGAAACTGTGTGTCATGTGAAACCGTGGTGGGAGAAATGGGAATATGGACTCCAGCAGTGGTTGCCCTTTCCCCAGCACTAGGAATGAGAGGTTAATGCTCTTTTATACTTTGATTCAACAGACGTTGAGCACCTGCAAGGTTGCCTAACAGATGGGACGAGGCCCCCTTCTCATGGTATTCATTCTAGAAAGGTTGGGATAGATAATTGAATAAAACACTTTTATTGGTAAGTGCTTAGTAAAGAAGATTAAACAGGGTGAGTGATAGTGCTTTGGGGATTCCACTTCAGAGTGGAGGAGCAGGGAAAGCCTCTAAGAAGAGGTGACATTTAAGCTGAAATCCAAATTGCGAGAAGGAAGATCTCATGATGTGAGGGAAGAGCGATTCAGGCATTAGTTAATAGTAAGTGCAAATGTCCTGAGGTTGAAATGACTTTATTGTGTCTAAAGAGCAACAAGAAAGCTAGAGATGTGGCTGCAGTGTTGTAGAGAGGAGAGAAGCGGGGAATAAGATCAGAGAATCATGGCGAGATTGCAAGGAGCTTTGTATGTTTTGTCTACCACAGGCCTTGGTGCCACTCCTGCGAGTCGGGGCCTCTATAGATGGAGATGCATTTGTTCCATTCCATTATATTCCAGTGAAGACTGACTTTCAGAATTTGTGCAATGACAAATGTGGACACATCTACTACAGATCTATTGTAGTAAAGCGGTTCTTAGTTTGGTTTCTTTCCTTCTCAGGTAGGGATTGTCAGACGTGTTCAGGTGCCAGAACTCTGAACGCTGCGGTGCTGTTTTTGGGATTCTGTAAAAATGGAATAGTCGGTTCTAATTC
The DNA here is from genome assembly GCF_048164855.1 of Canis lupus baileyi. NCBI lineage: Eukaryota > Metazoa > Chordata > Mammalia > Carnivora > Canidae > Canis > Canis lupus. The sequence continues at coordinate 70,082,528 of NC_132848.1, read as the reverse complement.
TGCACAAAGAAGGGGTTTTCCAGTCGAAAAATCTGGCTGCATTATCATAATGTGGTCTTTGTAGCATGTGAAGTAACCAGACCTAAGTTTCATGAAACAAAGACAGAATCTTCATTTCCAGGTTTTCTTACGGGTGTGCATTTGCTGATACTTTCTAACAGACGAGCTGAAAGAGATATCCAAGAAAACTTAAGTTTGAGAAAAATTATCAATTGACAGCTTTAAACTGTGTGTGTGTGTGTGTGTGTGTGTGTGAATTTATGTTGGTGCTGGACGATCAGTGTGTTGTAGGAGCGTGGCTCGAGATTCTCTGTTTCAAAGGGCCAAAAGGTAAGAGTCAGATAAAGAGGTTGCCTAGGGGGATCCCTGGGTGGCGCAGCGGTTTGGCGCCTGCCTTTGGCCCAGGGCATGATCCTGGAGTCCCGGGATCGAGTCCCATGTCTGGCTCCCGGTGCGTGGAGCCTGCTTCTCCCTCTGCCTGTGTCTCTGCCTCTCTGTCTCTGTGTGACTATCATAAATAAATAAAAATTAAAAAAAAAAAAAAAAAGTCGCGTAGGGAGGACGGTGTTTTATTACCAGCAGGAAAATCTTCAAAGGGCTGTGCGGGCCGCAGGGCCCGAGGGGAGGTCAGCTTTGGGCTGGAGGCTTGTTGGCCCAGGAGGCTGCAGCCCAGCGCCGCAGGACGCAGGCGGGAGGCCAGGACCAGGACCAGGACCGGGACCGCTGGACCGCGCTGTCCCGGCCCTGGGCGTCCCGTAGCGGCCTCGTCTGACCCCACGTGGCCCGAGTTCTAGGGTCTAAGGCAGCGGCAGACTCCAGGAAGGGCTTCAGTGGCCGCGGCAGGGGGGTTGGGGTGGGCGGGGGAAGCAGAGAATGGGAAGCGTCAGAAGTAAGGGGAGATGAGCGGAGGCCCCGCGGAGGGGTGGGAGCCGGTGCGGGGAGCAGGTGCGGGGAGCAGGTGCGGGGAGTCGCGTAGGAGCTGCTGTTTGGCCCGGGAACTCCTTGCGGGCGTGGCCGGTCCTGTCCACGTTCGTGTCCCATCTGCCTAGTTCATTAATTTGCGACCAGCAGGAGCTCACGAAAAGTGTTGACTGCCTGGTTGGACAGGTGTGCGGAGCTGAATGCTTCGAGCTCCTCGCCCGCGGCAGGAGGCTCGCACGGTCTCATCCCTCAGGGCCCTCTCGGTGACACGGTCTGTACGTGGTTAACACAGTCTCGTTTCTTAAATAGTGCATCGGTGTGTGGTGGTTTTACTAACACGATTGTGTGCGGTACGGGGAGCAGTTGCTTTTTAAAGAAACTTCAAAATATTGGTTACTCCAGACCAGTAGCAGCGCCCTTGGTACTCACGTGTATACAGATCTCTCTGCATCGATAAGGTCCCGGAGAGAATAGGGACATAAACATTCTCGGTTTATAGGGTTCTGCAGGGAAAACTGCAAGAGACACATAAACATTTTTGTTCCTGTAGCCATCTGGTAAGAAGAATATCTTCATTATGTTCTCATTTCTACTGAGGATCTTAAAGAAGAACAGCACATTAAAGGCAGAAAGTTTCATATTTGCAAACCATGCCAGAGACGGTGTACTTGTCAGCATTTGAATGTCTCATTAGTGAGATGAGAGGAAAGGCAAAATTAAGACTCCTTCTCTTTGACAGTCACATACTTTTAAACTATAGAAAAGCGACTAGAGGAAAAGCATGATAATTTTGATCAGAAAATGTTTTAATTGCTTTTGTATTACGTGTCTTATTTAAGTCCTATAATAGAGCCATAAATACCATGAATTATATAAATAGCTGCTTACATAAATAACGTATCCTCTCTCCCTCCCTTCTGTCAAGATTGAAAAGGCCAAACCCATTAAATGTGGAACATTTGGTGCAACATCTTTACAGCAGAGATATTTAGCGACTGGAGATTTTGCTGGAAACCTTCATATATGGTAAGATTATTTAATCAATATTAAGACACGAGGTAGGTATTTTCTTTGATAAGTCTTGTCGGTCTTCCTCTGAAGGGGCGAATTCTACTTTTAAAATGTTTCTTGTTCATTTTTAACTGTTTATAAAAATGTGAGAATTGTCTTTTAATACATATTTCTAGATTTCATATTCAAAATCTCTTTAAAAATACTTTAAATTTTCTTTAGATTTTGAATGATGTTGCCAGTATTTATTTCCACACATGCTGTTTGGTGCTGGCGTTTAATACCCTGTATGTGTACATAAAGGGCTCTTCCCTGCACATGTGTAACGCAGAACAGTTAGATATTGTTTACATGTCAGCAAGACAATTAGCCTTACTGAATGATACACAGAGATTTTGTTTTGATTTTTTTAATGTAGAACTCTCATTAAAAATTTTTTAAATACTTTAGTTGATATCTAAGCACGACTTTTCAGGAACGCGTCTGTTGAGCAAATCAGTATAAACCTGTTACTAATGAACAAAACCATTATTATGCCAAATGCTTGTAATTTTCATGTTCGACCTGGATTTATTTTCTCATATTGAAATTAAATTGCAAGAACTGATATTCCTTTTAATTCTTTCTCAAGAATATCTTATTTTAACTGTTTAAAGTATATAGTGATGTTCTAGAAGAAATCATCTTCTTTGCTTCATGTTTTCTAAGGTGACCTTTCTTGATTCTCACTCATAATCTGCTGCTTTCTAATTGAATTACTTTGAAATATCTCTCTTAGAATATAAAACAGAATGAAGCTATTTTAACTTCCTTTTGCTTTAACTGCTTAGTCAGCACTTAGCAGAATGCACCGGTTCTTACATGCTGTGTCATATACTTTCACAGAAATCGGGAGAGGCCAGTCTGATTGTTATTTTTAAAAATAACATATTTCAGTATAAGAATATGCAAAAAATATAACTGTTGACTGTCTTCCTAATAGAGTCTCCTAGAATAGTTATAGGTATTACTGACTTACTATCATTGTTTAATCTTACAATTTCATGTTATAAAAAGCAGGGTCGTAAAGTCTGTCAAAGCAGTTCTTTTAAGTAGAACCTCACTCCTATTTAGTCTGATTCTTTCACAGTGATGCTACAAAGGTAAACATCTCTTAACCAGGTTGAGCTATCTGAAATTTTAATTAGAGAGATTTTACTAATCTTGGGATAATAATCTAGTAATAAGTTAGGATTACATTTTGTGAATAGCTGCATTTATTATTATTTTTTTAAAGTATAAGTTGTCAAAAACTGACTTGTTAAAGAGAAATGTGGATTAAAGGCTCTAGGGAAAAAGGGAGGCATGAGAAGGGGTATATTAACATAACCTACTTGAGCCTACCATCTCGGGGAGACTCAGACGCTCATAGTTAGCAGGTACTTTCCTGCATTCCTCTCTCTTAACTAACCTAGATTTAGACAGACTTACATTTATTGTGACCAGCATGATGATACACTAAGAAATGTGTAACTAGATGAAAATAGTACGGAATTTATTATTTTTTAAATTTATTTATTCATGAGAGACACAAGAGAAGAGAAGCAGAGACACAGGCAGAGGGAGAAGCAGGCTCCCTGCAGGAGCCCGATACAGGACTCCATCCCAGGCCCCCAGGATCATGCCCTGAGCCGAAGGCAGATAGATGCTCAACCACTGAGACACCCAGGCATCTGGAAAATAGTATGGAATGTAGTGAGAAAATAGTACGTTACAAAGGAGGGAACGTATGCAAAGTAAACGCTATTCATATTTTATCCCTCCAAAAGGTCTCAAGATCAGACTAGCAAGGCCTATTTTGGAAACATTCTGAATTACTTTGAATTTACTCTGTGTTTAAAGTAGTGATGATTAGACTTCAGTGGACCAAAGGGTCAGAAGATTTGGGGCTCCTCCTCCATTACGTCTGGGAAGGAGCCCAGGAATCTGCATTTATTAGCAAGCTCACCTGGTAAATCATGTGCAGAGGCCCTAGATGATGATCTCCAAGAATCACTAAGTGGGCTCAGGACTTAGAGTTGCAAGTTGAATGATGGCAGTTCTCATTGAGGACTTGACAGTAGCTAAAGAGGAGACAAAATGTTGGAAGTAAATGTATAAATTATGTTCATACTTGAAACCCTTATTTTTTTTTGAAACCCTTATTTTTAAACAAAAATCTAAATTTGATGTGCATTCTTAAATTTCAGTAATGGACTAAATGTGTGGGCCTCGTGGAGTAAATAAGAGGCTGTGTTCTGTTGTCTAGGAATTTGGAAGCTCCAGAGATCCCAGTATATTCCGTAAAGGGCCATAAAGAAATTATAAATACCATAGATGGCGTAGGTGGACTGGGAATTGGGGAAGGTGCTCCTGAAATTGTGACTGGCAGCCGAGATGGTAAGTTAAAGTATTCTGTGTATTTAAAAATGCTTTTTCTTTAGATCCTTGTGCAACAGTTCATCTTCTCTATTAGAAAATCCTCTTCAGTAGCCTTGATTCCTTAAATCTAATGGTACACTTTTTTAATAGGCAAGTTGAATTGCTTATCCCTCAACTGCCTCAGACTTCTGGGTGTTTTGAGACAGAGGCATAGCCCTTACCATTTTAGCTTTGAGCTAGTTCAACTACTACCACTGTTTCCTCTGAACCTTGAAGATTTAAAATTTCCTCACAGGTTTTTGAGGCAGCTGACAATATAGGATGGGAGGCAGCTTTTCATTTTTGTGATGGGGCGGAGGGAAGGAGAGGGAGAATCTGAGCAGCCTCCACCCACGCCCAGTGCAGAGCCCAACACCAGGCTTGATCTCACGACCCTGAGATCACGACGTGAGCCGAAATCAAGAGTTGCATGCTCAACCCACTGAACCGCCCAGGCACCCCTCACTTTCTTTTTTTTTTGAAAAGCAGAATTAGTACTTGTGAAAACTGTCGTGTTGACAGCCGGTTGAACATCGAAGGTCTGTGATCCTCCACCGAGCGTTGTAGAAGGATCCGAGGGCACCAACTTTACTTGTCCACCCTGCGGTTACTAAGGGGACAGGTCTGTTGGTGTTCAGAGGTGTTCTGAATGCCTGTAAAGGGAGTCAGAATTTGCTTCCTCATAAAATACTTGGCACCTTAGTGAGTTTAGCTAGTTTTTAATGGCTGCTCAAGACTATGAGGAAATTGTTTTAAAAGAAAAGTGAAATATATTTTTCTAAGAGTTTATTCAGAGTGTCTGTTTTAGAAATCAGTTATTCCTTTTAATCATAAAAGTCATATGGAATATAGAAGGAGAATTAGCATTCAGTCTTCCACAGCAGCATAACCCTTAGATTTGTTTTCCTTTCTAGCCTCATCTACAATTTTGTATAGCTGTCAGTGTGGGTATGATTTTTGTCTTTTTAAATTTTGTGTTTTGTCATACGCAGATGTTGCCGTTTCCATCACTGCCATTCTAATGACTATGTGATAGTCACTACACTGTGGGTGTAGCTCAGGCGTCCTTAACCATGTCTTTGTTAATAAGCATTCAGTTTGTGTTAAGTTTTTGTTTATTGTTTTAGGCGAGTGGCTTTAAAATAATGAAGGAATGAGTATCATCATGTATATAACTTTCTTAGAATTAGCATATTTTCTTAATTTTTAAAATTTACTGTCAGACTTTCCAAAGTACCCGTGTACATTCCACGCTACAATAGATGAGGTGGATTTCCAGTCTACCCTACTGGCATTGATTTTCCTTCCTGGCCCCCCCCCCCGCAATTTTATAGATAAAAATCATAGTCCATTCCAATTTGTGTTAACTTCTGTATTTAACTTTCTGTATTTGTCAGTTAGTTTTGCTTTGTGAATTGTCTATTTATGTTCTTTGCTCATTTAACTATTGCAAATTCCATATGAATCTTATCAATTTGTATGAGCCCTCTAGCGTAATAATTTGTATAAACCCTCTAGAGTAATATAATAACCTCTGGTGACATTGTGAGAAATTCTTTTAATGACACACTTTATTTTTTTCCTTGGAGATAAATCTAGTGGGATATCTCTCCTTTTCCTGAGTTTATTATCTCTTTTAAGGATTTTTTACCCTTTTCCTGTTGTCTTTCAAGTACTTGCCTCTTAGCCATTTTATTAAATGCATTTGTATTTCTCATAGGCAATGAGGAGTTTAGTTAGTAGTCCTGTAATTTGCATTAAAAGGAGAAGCATTGGGAAGACGTATGTGTTAATTTTATTTAATATTTCCCTCATCTCTGTTGCCACAGGGAAATTAAACTTAATTGTATGTGAGATAGTATTCTATAACCCCATATAAGAAATCGTAACTGTAAAAATTAGAGTTTATTCATCTGTATAAGAAAAATGCCAACAGTTACATGGGTTGTATGGAAAAAAATGGAAATGACACTGATATTATTCTAAATAACCAGTGTATTAGGTTTAGGCTCAAAGAAAATAAGATACAATCTGAATTAATAACCTTTGTGTTTCCTTTGTCATTCATACCTTGTTGATAACTTCAGAACAGCTGTTGGCTTTTCTGTATCTATTAACTTAGACATCGAGTCGGACAATAAGATAGGGGTTATGTCTGGTATTAAATACAACTTGCCCAAGTAGAAGTCAGAAATATGTGAGTATTCTTCGAGTGTTCTATGGTCTGTTGTATCGCCACAGACACAGGAAGTCATAGGAAGAGAATGCAGAAATGTTATCAATCACTATTGAATTTTGCCAACTCACTTGTATGTACGACAGGCACTGTGAAGGTGTGGGACCCAAGACAAAAAGATGATCCTGTTGCCAATATGGAACCTGTACAAGGAGAAAACAAGAGGGACTGTTGGACTGTGGCATTTGGTAAATTATTGAAGAACCTTGCATTTGAGGTATCAGATGGTGAAAAGCGCAGTGCTTCAAGAAATTCCCAATAGTCTCCTTACAGTCTGTTTTGTGGATTGTTCTGATAGTGTATTGAGGCAGATAGAGACGGTGCTTATTAATGTCAGCCTCTGGGGCCTCGGTTTGAATCCTCGCTTTGTTATTTCTTGGCTGAGTGAAGTGGGCAACTTACCAAGCTTCTCTCTGTTCCTTAGCTTCTTCACTTATAAAGCAGAACTAATAATAGAATTTACTTAATAGCATTATGAGGATTCAGTGAATTAATACATGGAAAGTGCTGAGACTTGTGCTTAAATTATTAAGTGCTCAAAATATTTGCTACTATTACACACTTCTGTTTAACTAGATAATGTTGACCTGGTTTGGAGCCAAGTGCCATTAGTGGAGCTAAGCAGAGTCTCAAAATCAAATGGTGACCTAACAAATCTTACGTTATACTCGACACAGACAATGTTATTTTCTAGAACATGTTATGCCATTACAGAATTATTTATCATTTGATAACTTCTGTTCCTCTGTTACTATTACTTAAAATGCACATTGACTTTGTAGGACTAAATGATGTGTGCCCTAGTATCTCTCTTGCTGACAGCCATAATTAAAATAATTTTTGGGATCCCTGGGTGGTGCAGCGGTTTAGCACCTGCCTTTGGCCCAGGGCGTGACCCTGGAGGCCCGGGATCGAATCCCACGTCGGGCTCCTTACATGGAGCCTGCTTCTCCCTCTGCCTGTGTCTCCGCCTCTCTCTCTCTCTGTGTGACTATCATAAATAAACAAAAATTTAAAAAAATTAAAAAATAAAATAATAAAATAATTTTTGCTCCTAAAGGATACGGATCATACTTAGTTGGAAATCTGTATGTTCTTTCTTCTGTTTCTTCGCATAATCTTGTGTAGATAACAGGCATTAAAAGTGCGACTTAATAGTATATGTGAATTATTTAACTTTTATATGTTGTTTAAAAATTGCAGTATTATTTAATCAGAGGAAAGTCTTAGATTTCCAATTAAAAAAATAAGTTATTGTATGGGAATTACTGTGTTTGTATGTTATGAGCAATAATATATAAATTTAGTGCATGTACACTCTAGGGAGAAATTTCAGAATTTGTATTTAGAATCATTATCTAAAATTTGATACAATAATTAAAATGTAATTACCTGTGGGTCCATTAATGCCTTTCATCTTTGATCTAAGGGACATAAGTACAGTTTTAAATTTGGGACATAAAGTTTGAAAAACAATTGATCTCTTTTATGAATGTCAGGTACATGCAGAACAGTGTGAACATGCAGAGGTGAGAGATTCCCAGTCTTGCCTCAAGAAGCTTATAGTTTAGTAAAGAGGGTATGACGTCTACGCTATTGATGGTACAGGGCGGGAATGATAAAAGGTGACAAGGGGTGTGGATGAATATAGAAGGCATCTCGAGGGGCAGGTGGCTATGGAGGAAGAACATTTTGACCCCAGGCCAAGTATATATAGTATTTGAATCACTGAAGTTGGGAGGAAATGTCAAGCCTGGGGAATAGCCCAAGAACGTATGTTGAAGGAAACCGTGGCGGGAGTAGCCTTTCCAAAGTCAGGAGTGTTTAGATGGTTGGAGGCGGAGGTGAACTTTTGAGAGTTTTTGTGGGGATGAGATGTGACCAGAACTTGAGGAAGATCAGATTGGTGGTGTGTGGCGGGGAGAGGGGAGGCCAGAGGTCCTCCAGAAGCACCCCCGGATCCACGCAGGAGGAGTTGAACCTCAGGTTACAGTCTTACTGCAGCTGTGATCGTTCCTACAACTACGCACAGATCACAGTGTGTTAACTTAACCAGTTCAGATTTATTTCCGTGCAAAGAGAACACCAGACGACATTTTGTAAAATGAAGGAGTTTTCAGGTTGTTTCTATTTGCGTCCAAATGTAGTTGCTGCCAGAGAAAGCAACCGTAGCACAGCTGTAGTTCTTCTACCCAAAGCTGCTGTGTTTGGACATAACCGACCCGGCCGCGTGCGGGTCGGGCAGAGAAGGAAGGGCGCTTGCACGTAGACTCCGGTGAACACCGGTCAGCCCTTCACTAGAGAACCTCAGCAAGGGAGGCTTTAAAAAAAACAAAAAACACAAAAACTCAAAAACCAGTATCAGATAGCCAGCCTAATAATCCTGACGTCCCGTCGGGGTTGGCAACTCGAGATTCGGCCTCTTGTGGGTTTTTTGGTCTGATTTGGTACCAGTTCTATGTGTGTTTTACGACGTGATTTCAGCAGCCTTCAGACGAGCCTTCCTAAAGACCCGCAATACGTCTTGATTTCCAGGCAATGCTTACAATCAAGAGGAGCGTGTTGTTTGTGCTGGCTATGACAATGGCGACATCAAACTGTTTGATCTGAGAAATATGTCCTTGCGGTGGGAGACCAACATAAAAAATGGGGTAACGTACACTTGGCTTCTGTGTGGGTGGTCTGAGCGTGCTTTTGTCCACCTCCGAACTACTTTAGAAGGAGAGCGCCCCTCATGGCTCATCTCGGGCAGCCCCCTGCCCATGGCTTTGAACCTTCAGGGCTGTTCAGCCCTCTGAGAATTTAATGATTCTCATCAGGGGTCCTCTCTTCAGAAAGTGAGCACACGTTGAGATGTGCTGTGACAGTCCCTGGTGGCCACCAGCCCCCGTGGCCTGTGTGTGGACCCCCGTGGGCGAGGCCGTGTGATGGTGAAGTGAGGTGGTAACGGGCCCCGTGCCTGCTAATACTGGAAAGCCTGAAACAGTAGTAGCCTCCCCAAGTACTTTCAGATTTGGGGGTCGTGAATTGTAGACCTTTAGTGAAGAATGTGGTTCCTTCCTGTTTTTTAAAATCAGCTTTGACTGGGCGGTAGAAAATAAAGTTACATGAAAACAGTAAAAGATCCCATGGGTTTCCAGATTGATCTCAAAAGATATAGTGATTATTTAAATGCTTTCACATGAACTGGTAATTTTACTGTTTGACTTAGTTTAAAAGAACCTCCTGAATAACAGTCATTGGACCATCAATAATACGTATTTTCTATTTCAGGTGTGCAGCTTGGAGTTTGACAGAAAAGACATAAGTATGAATAAATTGGTAGCTACGTCACTGGAAGGAAAATTTCATGTTTTTGATATGAGGACACAGCATCCAACTAAAGGTTTTGCTTCTGTTTCAGAAAAGGTAAGTTAGGAGAGAAATGTCTTTCTATGAAGAGGAATGTTCATAGCTTGTTTTAGACTAATAAATAGAATTAGTCACCGAGGTTCCTTCCAGGTCTTTATGTGAAGGGAGCTATTTTTAATGCATTCCTGTAGGAACTTGACAAGTTTTTCTGTGCAGAGAGTATTTTCCCAAAGTTTATCAATTTTAGATTTCTTGATTACAATAAAGGCTTCTCAGTTGGCTAAGAATCTTATATTGTAGTTTAAGAACAATTGCAAGACAACTAGCTGATGCTAAGAACTGCATCAACAAAATGTAGCCTTATGCTTTCTAATAAATATATAATATTTGTGTTAATATCTAATTATATACTTCTCAAAACATATCAACATGTATATGTTATTTCCTTTCATTTTATATCCCGGTTTGCTATATTTTTTTTTTTTTTAATTTTTATTTATTTATGATAGTTACAGAGAGAGAGAGAGGCAGAGACACAGGCAGAGGGAGAAGCAGGCTCCATGCACCGGGAGCCCGATGTGGGATTCGATCCTGGGTCTCCGGGATCGCGCCCTGGGCCAAAGGCAGGCGCCAAACCGCTGCGCCACCCAGGGATCCCCCCCGGTTTGCTATATTAAGTGAAATCATTCAAAGCATTAATCATGGGCACATAGTAGATTCAGAAAAATTATTTATTCAGTCACTCACTTACACATATACGTACCATACGTTGCTCCAGACGTATTTGAGTAGCTTGGAAGGAAACATCCACGGCACCTGGTGGCTCAGTCGGTTAAGCATCAGCCTTCGGCTCAGGTGATCCCGGGGTCCTGGGATGGAGCCCTGCATGGGGGCTCCTGCTCAGCGGGGAGCCTGCTTCTCCCTCTCCCCCTGCCCCTCCCCCTGTTCTCTCTCTCTGTCAAATAAGTGAATAAAGAAAATCTTAAAAAAGAGGGAAACGTACAGTATTACGACATCAAAAATAGATCAAGAAAGCAAATCACAGGGAAAATACTGGTTAAAGAAAAAAACAAGATGATGAAGTCTGGAGTAAGGGGATTGCATAAAATTCAAGCTGAAACGCCCTGTCATTTGCCGGAGGGTTGGGAATGTGACTCCGACCTTCCTTGAATGTGGAAGTAAAGATCCGTTACAGGTTTGTGGTTTCCATAAGATTAAAACTTGTAAGTTGCTCAGGAACTAAACATTTACTCTCTCGCTCCCTCTCCCTCCATCACGGATTCAGTAGCACTTCTCAAACCTTCCTGTCTTGTCTTATTTTGTTATTACTGCTAATTATTATTATTACTGCATATAAATTGCTGTCACTGCCTGATGAACTAAATTCTTAACAACGTAGCTGTAAGTTGCAGTATCTTTTGCCTCGTTATTTCAGAATATAGTAAGTGCCTGTCAGCAGCTTAAAGCATTTTATTAAATAGGCTCTTATGCAATTGTGACACGTTTCTCAGCCAGTGGTTTGTTTGTTTGTTTTTAAGATTTTATTTATTTGAGAGCATGAGTGAGCGAGCACAAGCAGGGAGAGTGGCAGAGGGAGAGGGACAAACAGACCCCCCTGAGCAGGAAGCCTGACTCAGGGCTGGATCCCAGGACCTGGGATCACGACCTGAGCCAAAGGCAGATGCTTAACCACTGAGCCACCCAGGTGCCCCCGTAGCCAGTGTACTTTAAGAGGTTACATCCCCTCTTGCTTTGTGCGTGTATGTTTTTATTCAGTTTTCAGAAGAGAAAAGAGAAGCTTAAACTATGAAATAAACTGAAATACGTTTTAGCACCTTGAACCCAGTCACTTGAGGACTCTTACACTTGAATATGGGATTTTATTTTACAAGACTATTCAGTCAAATGCCAAGACTAATCGCTCACTGAAATGTGAAGTGTCTAAGCATTACCTAGATCTGGTTGGTCTCAAGCAGAAATCCTTCCTCCCTCCCGCTCCCTCCATCTTTCCTGCCTGCTCCCCCACCGCCCACCATCTCGCTGTCTCTCAAATTCCTTGCAGTGACTCTTACACCATTAACACTGATTTACTAGCTGTTGTCGAGGTGCTAACAAGCTCTTAACCTGCCAGGTGCCATTTTTGTCTTTTAGTTTAATATGACTGATAAAGACCCTGGCTTATTATGACCTTAAACACCGTCTTTAAGTCCTTGTGGTCCTTATTTTGAAGCCTGGACAAGTCAGATGGTATAAAATAAAGATAAGGCTCTGGGAGCTTTAAATTAAAATTCATTCTGTATATGGGAACTCTGTGTGGTTCTCACTCAGTTTGCTGGAAACCTGAAGCTGCCGTAAAACATAAAGTCTACTGTTTTTGAAAAAAAAATTCACCCTGTACCTTTTTCACCTTTGGATGAAGTATATATGTATTTGCATTTTGAGTTTTTCTTCTCCCTCAGAGTGAGCTAGAGATATTTAAATGTGTAGAAATCGATTTGCATACTTATGGTACTATAAACTTATATGGACTTTTAATCTGATAACATTTTTTTAATCCACCAGAACTTTGTTTCATAAAGCAATAAAGAAAAATGATGCTTTTTGTGAGGGACTCTGTAGTGATCTCTGTAGCCCTTACAAAGAAACGTGCCGGAAATACTTCAACTACTTTTATAACAGTTGAATTCTAGTAAAACAATTTTTTCCTGCAGAGTTTCTCTATTTGCACAGTCTTTTTTATCATGTAAATGTAAAAACTAGTTGTGTGCCTCTTGTCCTGTCTAGGCCCATAAATCAACTGTGTGGCAGGTCCGACACCTGCCACAGAACCGAGAGCTCTTCCTGACGGCCGGGGGCACCGGCAGCCTTCACCTCTGGAAGTAGTAAGTCTCTGCCCGCGCACGTTGCTCCTTTTTAAGTCACTGGTGGGCGGAAGGTAGGAGTAGAGTGAACTTTGTTGTCTCTCTTCCTCCTTTGACTTCGTTCATTTTGATATGATTTTAAGTTAAGTGGTATTACGTAAGTGTTATTTTGCCAGGTTTTAAAAAAAATTAATGTACTTATTTTACACTTAGTAAATACTAACATTCTTTAGACACACTAAAGATATTGGTCATTTTAGTTGTGTCTTCCGTATAGCAGGGTAACGTAGGAATCGTTCTTTTCATAGATATAAAATCATAGTTTTTGCTAGGTTTCCATTGTTTGTTTTCCTTTGTAATTTTGATATGAAACATTTGAACAAAGGCTTTTGAAATATCATTCTGGTTGCTAGAACACTGCCTTTTGAGAATAGGAAGATGGTTGGAATTCTTAATTTTAGATCCTGATAATTCCCTTGCCCAAGTTCACCTACCATTGCTGTGAAGGAACCAGCACAGTGCCGAGGCTCCTGATGGCATCCAGGGAAAGCCTGGCCGTCGAGTGGGCTGTGTGCGGCGGGCAGGGTGAGGGCGAGGGCGAGGTACAGCTGCCGCTCTGCTCGGCGTGCCGGGGCCCTCAGGTGGCACGTACCAGGTCAGCGGTCATTTAAAGGCCTGATAAAAGTTGAGAGTTAATGGTTTTTCTTTCTCCATCACTAAAGGCAAAAAACCCAACAACACACAAATGAAAGGATATTTCAAAAGTAACGTTTGATTAACGACACACGAATAAGAACACTCTTCAGCACGGCTGGGACTTTGCCATGTGCGAAATACTCGTCTGTTTATCAGCTGCTGTTAGGAGCTAGCAGGGAGTCTGAGAAACAGGGCTGCGTGTGGGAAGGGTTCAAGCGTTAGGGATCCAGCTGACCAAAACCGGAGAGTGAATGTTTTCGGTCAAGACTGTATGGTTTCTGTTAGTGAGAAGCAGAGGAGAAGCCGTAAGAATTCCGGGAGAACGGCCGGTGGACAGCCCACTGGTGGCTTCCCTTTGCCTGGTACGCTGCCCATCGTCCCTCCCCACTGCCTCCAGCCCAGGGCTCCGGCCCCGTGGTGAGCCGAGCGGGGCCCATCGGTATCCTGCGGGGACCGTGCTCTTCAGACTCCTTCCCCGAAGAACTCCTTCCAGTTTCCTTTGTCAGCCACATTCCATGCGACGTGCAAACGTTTCTGCAGCTAGAATTTTTGATGACAGTATAAAGTGGGGTCTTGTATGTAATCAGAAATTTGAAGCTTGTCTCGATAGGAATTTTCATCTTCATCGTAAGAGATACCTAGTCTTTCTTCAGATTGGTTAGGAGCTTTGCTGTCGGAGTTGTTACTACACCAGCAGAAGAGATATGGTTTAACTAGCATGATATTTGGCTTTCTTTCCATTTGCCAGTCTCCCTCAGTAGTAATGTAGTTGTTCTACAATTACTGAGTACCTGAGAGTTCCTAGAGCATCTCATCTAGTTAAATCAGAGATTGTTTTTTGAGTGGATGGACTCCAACATGCAGATTTCTTGTGTGTATTTGGTTTTTTAAAAATTTTATTTACATTCAATTAATATAATGTGTTACTAGTGTCAGAGGTAGAGGTCAGTGATTCATCAGTCTGTGCCCTCCTTCATGCCCATCACCAGGTACCCCCCGCCCCCTTCCCTCCAGCAACCCTCAGTTTGTTTCCTAGAGTTAAGAGTCTCTTAGGTTTGTCTCCATCACTGATTGCATCTTATTTTTTCCTCTCTTCCCCTATGATCCTCTGTTTTTTAAATTCAGCATGAGTGAGATCATATAATTGTCTTTCTCTGATTGACTTACTTCATGTAGCATAACACCCTCTAGCTCTATCCACGTCTTTCCCAATGGAAAGATTTTTTTTCTGATGGCTGAGTAGTAGTCTAGTGTGTGTGTGTACTACATCTTACATATACTACATCTTCTTCATCCAATTTTTGTGTATTTAAAACTCTCACACATGCATATACATTCTTAAAACTTTAATAGATAATATAGAAGGTTTAAAAAATCTTTGTTTTAAATACTAAATAATTGCATCCTTTGCCAAGAGACATGAAAAAATTCTGTAAACTGTGTCATCATCCGAATGTCTTACTCCTTTTAATCAAAAGAGGTTGTATGGTCCAAGAAGAAGAAAGAATAGTAGGGATCTGCCTAGCACTTGTGTTTCTGCTCTGCTTCTGAGTTGCTTTGTCCCTCTCACACTCTTGGCCTCTGTGAGCATCGAGGAAATGAAGGTAATGTCATGGTCGGTACCAAACAGGCTTTAGAGCCCCTCTGAGGAAGATTATTCCTGTTTTTCACTAGGAACTTCTTTTCCCCCTTCTCAAATCTAGACCAAATAGTATTTATAGTTGTTAACCTTCAGCTCTACTTATTTTATGAATTTATATGTTCAGCTGAAAAAAAAAATGTTCTTAGAATTGCTTTTTTTTTTTTAAAGCAATGATTTTTTTTTAAGATCTAAAGTCTCCTAGCAGCACGTTTCCATGGCAATGGTACACACAAGGTCTGTGGGCTTGGGTCTGTGTCATAGAGCTCGACAGTTAGGAACAGAGTCTGCTGCTCATTCTGGAAGTGCTTAGGCGACGTTCCGCAAGTGTTACTTACAGCTTTTGCCTTTGCACTTGCGCTGCCTGTGGTGTCCAGGAAGCCGGATCTAGAGAAGGACTGCGTAAAAGATTATCAGGAACACCAAGCAAGTTTAATAAATAAGGCTAGGTCAACCTAGAACTTTATAATAAAAGAGAATACAGGCTCAAGCTGAGCAGAGATGATGTTTAAAAGTTTTTAGTAGAACCGAGCCCTTTATTTCTTTTTTAAAGCTATAGTTTGGGGGATGAGGCTGAGGCTGAAATAGTGTCTATTTGTATAAAACGCAACATGGAGAGATTCTTTAAGTCCTTATCAGCTTGAGTACCCAGCAGAGAAGTAAAAATGGAGCTACTGGACTGTATGTGTATAAATACGGTGTGGAGAACGCTAGGATCTCTGTCCTTACCACTCCGGTCTTGTTTGCAGCGAGTACCCTATTCAGCGGTCAAAGAAAGATTCTGAGGGAGTCGAGATGGGAGTTGCGGGCTCGGTCAGCCTCCTGCAGAACGTCACCTTGTCTACCCAGCCCATTTCCAGTCTCGACTGGAGTCCAGATAAAAGGGGTCTCTGCATCTGCAGTTCTTTTGATCAAATGGTAAGAGTACTGATCGTTACAAAACTCCATAAAATTTGATCCGAAGACTTAGGACCTGAAACCTTCCGGAGGAACGCTCAGAGTATTTAGGACGTGCCCGGGGATCCTCTGGCCCTCACTAGCAGAGTTGGATTTGACGGATGAAAACAGTCCCCAGATGCAAACGTCCAGACCCGCCTCCCTCCGGGTGTGAAACCCCGAGAGGTGTGTTCCATCCACTGGACTTGGACTGGTTTGCTGCAGCGTGGGGGGACCGCTGTCTCCAGAGCCGGCGCTGCTCATCTCTCCTCCATCTCTACGAAAAAGTTGGTACTTTTCTGCATTTAAACATGTTTTAAATTTGTTCTTCGACCCCAGAGTTACATATTTTACCATAACACCTGGTTTCAAATAGTTCAGTCTCAGTAAAAGTACCATGAATTAACTTTCATATACTTTGAGAGATTTCAGTGTCAGTAAGTTTCTGTACAGACTATTACTTTATAAAATACCAAAATGGCATGGTCAGACTAGATTTGGTAACTGTTTTCAGCTGTAAGACTCCTAAAACGAAATATCATTTACCAAGTGAATATTTATAGTGACCTCTTTTTACCTAAAAAACAGGAGTCAAATTAGACTTGCTTATTGGCTGGTAGGTGATGTTGAGATGTAGAAGATTATGGGGGTTTTCAGCCTTATTTTTTTTGTCAAATCTTTTCATATATTTTATAAATAAATTTGTTTTTGAAATCTGTGGAAGCTTTGATTCTGTTCACGTAACAGTAGTAATAAGGCCAACACCATCACTTCTTTGCTTTATGAATGCTTAGTAAGTACCTCGTGATCCACGGTTTCATCGTGCTCACGGGATCTTTGGCTCGGCTCAGAGGCATTCACTTTGTCACGCCTTCCTTAAGCCTCCCGTTCCCCCCCACCCCAACTCAGGAGTCGGAGCACCTAAAACACTTTAATATGTAAGAGTCCTGTGACTTTATGGGTGCTTGGAAACTCAGTGTTTTGGAGTATTAAATTCAGAAAATTGACCTTTTAAAAAAATCCCCAAGAGGTTTTTTTGCTGTGGTCATAATTATGGAAGTAAACTGAAACTGAATTTAAAGCCTGTACCTGCTGGGTTGTTTTGTTTTTCATTTTTAAAAGAAAAATAAAAAATATGGAATTCTCTTTTAGGAAACTTGTATTGGGTGGTGCATTTAGGTTTAAGTCAAGAACAATAATTACTTCTGTTTCATTAAATCTGCCATGGACTGTAAGGTGATCGATCTCCCACCACTGGGAAAGGCAAATGCTGCCCCCAAAGCCCATACACGCTTCTCATCACTCAGCATTTCTTCACTATTCACTGGATGTTCTTTTAAACTTAGATACGTGGTTTTTTTCTTGTGTATCCTTACAAAGGAAAACATAAATAAATTTGGTACCACGTGCCTCCGATGTCTCCCAATTCAGAGGCTGAGCCTCCTAAATCACCTTTCCGTGTTTTCCTTGCAGTATTGTCCTTTGTGCCATAAAAAATGTTGGTGATGCCGCACACGTGTCTGCTCTGAGTTTGGGCCTCGGGGCCCCCTCTTGGGCGCGGGGATACCTGGGCCTAATGACCGAGGGGGACGGCCCCAGAGAGCAAGGAGGGAATCCCTGTCCCCAAGGCCGTGCGAGTGGCCTTCCCTGTGGTCCCTGCAGCTGCACGTCCTACACCGCGCGTTCAGCACCTGGGACGTGGACAGCTCTGTGTGGGCCTCGTGCGGGCCCACGGTCGGCTCGGTGGGCTCAGGCCGCGCTGGCGTCAGGCCCCACGTGCCTTGCACTAACGTGGCCCGACTAGGAGGATTTGGGGGCGTTTATAGAGAAGCAGAAACACCAGAGAAGCAAAATCGCTGGGGATATTATGAGATGGGACCTTGTACGGCTCCGGGACCTGGCTGGGCAGCCAGGGGGCAGCAGGTGACAGCAAGGCCCAGCAGGGACCCGAGCCTGTGCCCTGGGGACCCTGGGCAGGCCCTGGAGCACGCGTGCACACGCCTCCGGCCCGGACGCTGCAGGCGCCACAGCGGGGTCCCGGGAAGGGCACGGCCGCCCACTTATGGGGAGCCAGCTGCTGGGTGACCTCGGCCTGGGCCTCTTCCGCCTTCCAGGGCCCACCCTGACCTCTCTCCTGCCCCCACCGTACACTCCCCACCTTCTCAAGCCCCCTAACCTGGACTTGCAGGTTTGTGGTGGGGACCTAGCCTGGGCACGTAAGGAGCCCAGATGTTTGGGGGCCACGCTGCAGGTGCTCACGGAAGCTCAGTTGCTGACTTCTCTGGAAGCCGGGTCTGCGTTTGTGGAGGTGGGAGGCATCATCCCGGAACCCGAAGAACTCAGGATCGGAGAGAGGAGGTGATCCGATGGAAAGAAGAGCCGGTGACCGGTGCGGTGACCCCCGGAGTAGGAATCGGGACAAAGGCGACCAGGGAGGGAAGCTGAAGCTGTGAAGGGGTTGACGGAGGACACAGGCGTCTGGGCCTGGGCTTGAGGCTGCTTGCCCAGGCCGGGGGGGCCGGGCCGGAGGGGGAACGCTGGTGACGGGCATGTGCGTGACCCTGGGGGCAAGGACAGGGACACTGATCGTGGCATCAGCTGCTGGGGAGGTGTGGGCCTCTTTCCCCTGGGCTCACTGCAGCCTCAGGCCCCCCAACCCCACATGCTGGCGAGCACCCCGAGGATGGGTCGGCGCAGCTGAGCACCCCCCTCCCCGCCCACCCGGGACCCTGGGCCACGGCCGAGCCCCGGGAGCCCCCACCCCTCATCACGCGATGAGCCCCCTGCTCCCGGGGAAGCCGGGCCGCTGGCAGCAGGCAATGGGCCCCGCGTCCCGCACGCCCGCCTCCCACTCCACAAACTCCACGACCTCACGCGAACGAAAGGGGACTTGATCTGCGGCCTTGACCAGGCCAAGTGGCGTGGCTTGGGAGTCAGGCCCTGCGCGCCGGGCACCTGCGGGGGGGGGCTCCCCGGGCACCTGCGGGGGACTCACCCTGGGCACCTGCGGGGGGCTCCCCGGGAAGCAGGGCCGAGGTCACGGCCCAGCTGCCCACCAAGGCCCGTCATCTCCGGAGCCACATGCACTGCGCCCCCGGGGACCGTGCTGTCCCCGCTGTGCCGCCGGCACCGTCACCCCAACAAGCTGCTCTGCTGGGGAGAGTCCACGCTGACAAACCCGGGAAGCACGTAGATTGAATAGTGGCCTTGAATCACTAATTCTGCAAGTTTCTGATTCTACGGAGCTATTACCTTTTTCATCAGATGGGCCCCTCCTAAAGAGGGCCAGAGGGTCTTCTGGAAAGTTCCTGAGACTGGAGGAAGGCGGGTTACGGGTGCTGTGGAGTCCCGGCTCTGCAGGCCGTGCTGCGTGGGCGCATTTCCTTGGGTGGCCCGAGCCGAGGACGGGCTCGGAGGGACCCTGGGCCTCGGGGGCTCTGCGGGCTGAGGTGAGCACCCGGCGAGGGGGAGGCCACCGGGAGGACGCGGCAGGCACACGGGGGACAGTGGCGCCCAGCGTGCCGGGGCTCCCAGCAGAGCCTGCCTGCGCTCAGCCGGGGGAAGGGAGCTGGGTGGCGGGGACTGCAGCTGCAGGTCCCCGAGCCCGGACGCGGCGGCCTAGCGTCCTGTACCGGGCGGGGGTGGGGATCCCCGGCCTGCGGGCCCCTCAAGGGCCTCGCTCCTGCCCCGGTAGCCCTGCAAGTGCCCCTGCGGCGGGAGGTGGCGGGAGGCGGGGGCACAGAGCGGCCGAGCCCCGGACAGCGTGGCCAGTGCGGCCCAGGGGCCAGTCGTGCGGCCACACCTCGCCGAGAGCGGGCCAGGAAGGGCTGTCCCCGGGGGCCACGGCACCCCCCGGAACAAAAAGGGCATCTCTTCTCCGGAACTCGGGAAAATGGACATGGATCTCACATCAGGAGTTTGCTGCAAAACACCATTACGTGAGCATGGCTTTGGGGAGACAAATTGGCAACATCCATCAAAACGTTAAATGTTCATATTCTTTGAACTAAAAGACCAATTTTTAGAGCTCCCCTCCACGTATTTACTCTCACGTATCTGCGCACACGAATGTGTGTATCTGCGCCTATCGTGGCACGGCGCCGGGTGTGAGATCACAAAACTGGGAACAAACCAAATGTCCATCAACAGACAAACTGTCCGAGAAGCTGTTCTGTGCCCCCCGGGGGCCTGTGCAGCTGTGAAAGGATGAGGTGAAGGGAGAATGGGGGAAATCCACAGGACGCGAAACCACACGCGTGGGACAGGATGTGCAGGAGGGGAGCCTCCTGCGCTGTGGCTGGGAAGGTGACCTGGTGCGGCCACTCTGGAAAACTGTGGAGGCTCCTCAAAGAGTTAAACATAGACCTGCCCTACGACCCAGCAATTGCCCTGCTGGGGATTTACCCCAAAGATTCAGATGCAATGAAACGCCGGGACACCTGCACCCCGATGTTTCTAGCAGCAATGGCCACAATAGCCAAACTGTGGAAGGAGCCTCGGTGTCCATCGGAAGATGATGGATAAAGAAGCTGTGGTCTGTGTACACACTGGAATATTCCTCAGCTGTTAGAAACGACAAATACCCACCATTTGCTTCGACGTGGAGGGACCTAGAGGGCATTATGCTGAGTGAAGTGTCAATCGGAGAAGGACAAACATTATATGGTCTCATTCATTTGGGGAATATAAAAAATAGTGAAAGGGAATAAAGGGAAAGGAGAGAAAATGAGTGAAAATATCAGTGAGGGAGACGGGACATGAGCGACCCCTAACTCTGGGAAATAAACAAGGGGTGGCGGAAGGGGAGGGGGGGATGGGGTGACTGGGTGACGGGCACGGAGGGGCTCACTTAGCGGGATGAGCACTGGGTGTTATTCTATATGTTGGCAAATAGAACTCCAATAAAAAAAAATTAAAAAACAAACAAACAACAACAACAACGAAGAAGAATGAGGCCACCAGGAGCACGGGGACGGCCAGGAGGCATTGCTAAATTTAACAGCAGGCTGCGGCATGTTACACGTAGTGTGATAAGCACAACGTGAGCTCAGTAGTAGAGTGTTATTATATGTGTTCCTGGAGGTGTATCGGAATCTTTGTGGACAGAGAAAGGAGCCTGTGTAATTTGAAGGAGCTGCCGGAAACTCTAAAAGAGAGAATCACAGTTAACGACCGTGAGCTGAAGCCCTGAGGATGAACAAATGAGTCGAGTCTGGGGTCACGGAAAGTGCCACCAATCTGGTTTCCAGAAGGGTTCTGCTTGTACCAAATCAGCACCAAGATACTGGGTGGGCCAATCAGATGTAAGGCCTCTGTGGCACATCTTAATGGTGACACTGGGTGGGGGGTGGGGGTGGAGTGGGGGGGTCCTGGCAGGACGGTGAACAAGACACCTGAGGTAATGCCCTACTACTGTGGCATTGCATCCAGGTGATGACGTGATTTCTATTACATTGAGCTCTTACCAGAACCAAAGGGAGATCTCCAATGATTAAAAAAAAAAAAAAACAAAAACAAAAAAACCACAGCATATAAACATGCAAAGTAAGCTAAAACCAGGATTGAGAAAGGAAAGAAAGCTGCAAACTTGGAAGGTAAAGGTCAGTGGCAGCCACAAATGCGGGCGCTGGAGGCTACGCTCAGCCTGCTGCGGAGCCCATTGCCTCTTAAGAAGGTAGAAGTTGTCTCCTATTGGTGGTGAATACACGACGACTCCAGGAAGAAGTCCCTGCAGATCCATCTTGGAGGAGGGTGTCATTAATTCAGGTTTCCAGGATTCCCACGGATTATGTAAAACCAAATAAAAGATCACAATAAAGAGTTACCAAACGGGGTGCCTGGGTGGCTCAGTTGGTTAAGTGCCTGCCTTCAGCTCAGGTCACGACCCCGGGGCCCTGGGATCGAGTCCCGCATCGGATTCCCTGCACGGCGGGGCACCCGCTCCTCCCTCTACTGCTCCCCTCTCTGCCTCACACTCTCTCTCTCATAAATAAATAAATAAAAATCTTTAAAAAGTCAACAGACACGTGAAGAAACAAGGTGTGATGATGATAGCACTTAGGACTAAATTTAGCCTGCCATGGCAAACAAACCCAATAAAGGTGGCTTAGACGTGCATTTATTTGTTTTCCTGTAAAACAAACCGAGAAGGAGGTGTCCAGGGCAGGTTTATCACAAATTCATCAGGGACCGGTTTTCTTATGGTTTATGAATCCTCTGAGATCTTGGTTAAGATCACTGTGCTCGTGATCCCAGGTGGCTCCCAGAGCCCCAGACACCCATCTTCCAGACCATTATGGAAGGAAGGACAAGAAGAGTATCATTATTCTCTTCAAAAACATGATTCTGGATGCTGCACACAGCCCCTCCGCTTATAACTTACTGGTAAAATGTTATTTATTTGTTTTTTTCTTACTGGTAAAATTTTAATTCCATCGACCACATCAGGATGTCAAAACAAGAAAAAAACAAAAAACAGGGAGTTTTAACTGGCTGACAAGAAGCTTGGCTAAAAAAATCCATATTTTCATTTCTAGGAAGGGATGGGGGAAGGGATACTTATTGGCAACCTCCAGTCTCTGACACTATGAGTGTGTCATAGTCTGAATAATGAACCCCCAAAATATCCCAGTCCCAGTCCCTGGCTCCTGTGAATGTTACCTTGTATGAGAAAAGGGACTTTGCAGCTGTGATTAAGTATATCGAGATGGGGAAATTATCCTGGATGATCCAAGTGGACCTTCAATGCAAACACAAGTATCCTTATAAAAGGGAAGAAGAAGGCGACTGGACTACGGAAGTAGGGACATCACTATGGGAGCAAGAAGCTGGAGCGAGGCACGGAAGGGGTCCCAAGCCCCGGAATGAACGTGGCTCTGAGAACCTGGAAAAGGGAAGGAAATTGATTCTGCATCTGGAAAAAGCAGCCTTTCCACCACCCTGGCTTTAACCAAGTGATTGTGGACGTCTGGCTTCCAGAACTTTCCGAGGATGAACTTGGGTTGTTTTCAATCACTAATTCTGCGATTATTTGTTATAGCAGTTATAGGAAATTAATGAAGAGTGAGGGTCAGAAGAAACAAAAAAACCAACCATAATGCTCCTCCAAGAATTCAGATGTTGTGATGATCAGATACCGAAAACTTTAAAGAACCTTTAAAGATGATTTAAAGATTCAAAATTCATTTGGGGAATAATAGTAAAAGGGAATAGAAGGGAAGGGAGAAGAAATGTGTGGGAAATATCAGAAAGGGAGACAGAACATAAAGACTCCTGACTCTGGGAAACGAACTAGGGGTGGTGGACGGGGAGGAGGCAGGTGGTGGGGGTGACTGGGTGACGGGCACTGAGGGGGGCGCTTGACGGGATGAGCACTGGGTGTTATTCTGTATGTTGGCAAGTTGAACACCAATAAAAACTAAAAACTAAAAACAACAACAACAAAATTCACCTTAAAAATGTGCACAGAAGAGACTACCAACAATGACCTAGAAATCCGAAAGGGGATCCATTTCAGAAATGGAAAGTTATCATCTTGCTATGAGTAACCGATGGATGGGTTAAATGCCAGATTAGGAATGGCTGGGAGAAGAAGTGACAAACTATAGAAAAGAGCTGAGGAAATTACCCGCACTCCTGCGCGGAGACCTGGGGCGATGAGGATGACAGGTAAGTCAACAGTGTGGAAGACAGAAGGGGCATGAGAAGAGAGACAACGCCCGAAGTGGTGAAATATGGTGAAAGCCAGGGATCTACAGATACAGGAAGACCAACACACATCAAACAGAATAGAAAAAAAATTCTACACCCAGACACATTTTTGTACGATTCCACAAAATACCAAGGATCTTTTAAAAAGCCAGAGAAAAGGGATCACCTACAAAGGAAAGGCAAGTGGGGCGACAGTAGGCTTCTCAATAACAACAAGGGGAAACAGGCAAGAATATCTTCCAACACACTGTCCAAATAAGATTGTAATTCCAGCAAAGGTTTTTTTTTTTTTTTAAGAACAAAGGCTAAATAAAGATATTTTCAGAGTAACAAAGAATGAGGAAATTTACAACCAAAGGCTCTTAACTTCATGAACTCCTAAAGGATATCATTCAGGAAAAAAAAAATAATAATCTCAGTAGGAAGGTCAGAAATAGGGCAGCCCGGGTGGCTCAGCGGTTCAGCGCCGCCTTCGGCCCAGGTCGTGACCTTGGAGACCCAGGATCGAGTCCCGCGTTGGGCTCCCTGCATGGAGCCTGCTTCTCCCTCTCTCTGTCTGTCTCTCTCTCTCTCATGAATAAATAAATAAAATCTTTTTTTTTTTTTTTAAAAAAAAAGAAGGTCAGAAATATAAGGAGGAATGATGAGCAAAAATACCCGGTAAACACGAAGGCGAAACTGAGGTAGATGTGAACAAACTTTAGCTGGATGTGATTAATAATAATAATAATATAATACAAATATGATGATATTCAAATACAAGTTGGCATCATACGAGGTCCCATTTTACACACCCACTATCTTAGCAAACACGAGAGGCCTCGAGTTGGTGACAATGTGGAACAAGGACTCCTACACGCAGCTGAAGGGTGCCCACGGGTGCAAACACTTTGGAAAATAATCTGACCCTGCAATAGCCTAGAGAAATTCTTGCATATGTGGACTTGATGACAAGTTCAAAAATGTCCCTAACACCGTTGTCAGCAACAGCAGAAACTGGAGACAACCCAAGTGCCCCTCAGTGGGAGACTGCAGGAGTAGATTGTGATCTATTTACACAAATGGAGCTCAGCAGTGGAAATGTCGACAACACAGTCAACTGGTACGATGGGGACCAATTTGACAAACATAATGTTGAATGTAATTCCTTAAATCGCAGGATTCTCACTCTTAAAATGAGGACAATCCTAGTTTCTATCTCACAGAATTGTTATGAGGCTTTCTTTTAAAAAATAAAGTTTCATCCTTTTCCTCTTTTTTTTTTTAAAGATTTCTTTATTTATTTGAGAGAGAGAGAGAGAGAGAGAGAGAGCAAAAGAGAAGCAGACTCCCTGCAGAGTGGGGAGCCCAACGTGGGGGCTTGATCCCAGGACCCTGAGGCCATGACCTGAGCCATAGGCAGACGCCGGACCTGCGGAGCCACCCAGGCGCCCCCGTGGTGAGGCTTATATAAGATAATCCTTGTGGAGCACTTAGTAGGTGCTCAGTAAATGTAAGGAGCAAATACTGTGATGACTCCTATTCTGGGCTTCATCCTCCCTTTGGTCACTGCGTGCAGTTAAGCTCTGCCCATGTGTAACCACTCACTCTCGCCTCTACCTCCCCAGCGCATCTGCTCTTTTCTGCCCAAACCCTTCCAGGCTCCTCTGCCCTCCCCCCACCCCCACACACACACACGTGAGCGTGAGCAGCATCCAGGGCCGGTGTGACAGAGCACTGAAAAGCACGTATACGGATGCCAAGAAGGGAATCCTAAGCATAAAGGCACAGAATATTCTTTGTGTCGCGGCCCGGCCGATGTGGCTTGTGCTTCAGAATGTGTTTGGGTGGTTCTCACAACCCTGAACGACTAATGTCTGAGCAATGCTTCCTTAGGGTTGCAACCTGGACATTCAAGTCCGACCACATAAAACAAAAAGACATCCGCTTAGGGAGACTTGGATGCTGATGGGGTCTGAATGGCTTGTGGCAAATGCTTCCAGAACTGGGATTCCCGAGGAATAAGGAATGCACAGTTGGTTAGGGCAGGCCGGCAAACCGTGCTAGAATCCTGGCAGCAGAAGTCTTGAGCTGGAAGCCTCTGTTTCATTGTGCCCCAGGGACTGCAGAGAAGTAAGTACAAAGTCACCCTTTGCCTCGACTTTCTTCGTTTTTTCGCTCCAGTGTGGCAAGGCCGCTTGCATCTGGCTCAGGAACTGGGCGTTTTGCAACACGTTTTGGAGTGCTTCCCTTTGTGTTCTCCGAGATTGCAGCTGGGTTCCTTGGTGGGAAACAGGGGTGGGAAGAGAAGCTCAAATCTAGCTGCCTTCACTCTCCCCCACACCCCTGACTCTCAGTAAATGCAATCCCTGGCCTGATGCCTAATGTGGCTCTTGGGTCCATGCTTGCCAGCTCCCGGGTCCCTCCCATACTTCTGTCTTCCCTGGCTCCTGCCGTTGTATCGTGCAATGGGTTGATCTGTGTTCCCCTAAAAGGTGTGTTGAAGTCTGTATTAGGGTTCTCTAGAGAAACAGAACTAATCAGAAATCATAGAGATACATACAGAGAGATGTACTATGAGGGACTGGCTCGCGTGACCTGGAGAACGAGAGGTCTGCAGCTCCTGAGCTGCAGGCCCACGAAAGCCCGTGGTCTAGTTCCAGGCCCAACATGCAGGCCTGAGAACCAGGAGCATCGGTTTTACTGGACAGGAGATGGATGTATCAGTTCAAGCGGGGAGTAAATCGGCCCAGCATGCAGCCCAGCACGGGCCTTGAACTCACAACCAATGAGATCAAGATCTGAGCTGAGATCGAGAGCCAGACTCTTAGCTGGCTGAGCCGCCCGGGCGCCCCTAGTATTCCCAGTTTTTGAACACATTGCATTTCGTGTGGTCTCAGACCACCTCTTTGGAAAAGTGTATTGATTTCCATACCTCTCTAGTCCAGTCTAAAGCAGAAGGAACCACACTCCACAGGACTGAAGCTGCTCCACAGCTGGGGCCATGGGACCATGGATGGAGGGAGGACCTCAGTGGAGATAAGGGTGGTTCACCGTGTTGCCAACAGAATTAAGGGCCTCTCAATTATTCCTTCTGTAGGAGGAGATTTCATTAATGTCTTACTTATCCAGATTTCATTTCTCCTGGGCTGGCGAATAGGACATTTCTTTGTCCAGATAACCGGCGGCTATACACTGCTCTTCTTGCTTGTTTAACCCAACTCGCTTTACCCATTTCTTCATTCTTCCCACTAACAAACCTAGCCTTCATCACACGGACGTAACATACTGTTCTGAAAAACAAAAAACAAAAACACGGCAACCCAGGCAGGATGCTGGGTTAGTGACAAGAGTGCTAGCCCAACCCTCTCCTCCTTTCCCCGCTCCCCGCCATCATGCTCTTTCCAAAGAAAAGTTTCGTTGCAGTTGTACACCACAGATTTTGCATCAATTAGTTATTAAGGTTGTGTCTCTTAAGCTTTAATGAGGGTAGCTGTGATTTTAATTCAAGACTATGATTTATTTCATACCTACTAAGTGTCAGACCGTGCAGGGCATCAACGTGAATAATTTTATTTGATCCTTACAATTGACCTGCAAGGGAGACCATTGGGTTCAGTTGTTTGGAAACTTTGGTTCTAAATTGTTTTGTTCTTAATCTCACTTAAAAAGCAATAATTTGTTTTTAATTTTGTATAGATAATATATGCATAAAATCTAAAGGCAGTGGAAATACAGCCAGTCCAAAATGATATGTAGCATATGTGTAAACGCACACTGGATCTTGAAGGCCTGATATGAAAAAAAAAGAATGTAATGTGTCTCATTAATAAGTTTTATATTGATTGCATGTTGAAATTTTAATATTTTGGGTATATTGGGCTAAATAAAATTGTCACAAAGTTAGAGGATTTAAGACTACTTCATTTTGTTCTCAGAGCCCTTTTGCTTTTGTGAATACCTGGCCCACTGACCCTATGAGCTTATGCTTTAGAAAACAATCATGCACCAGTATCTTTTAGGGTAAGGAAATCGAAGCCTTCCATATGTAAATGTTTAGTTGATTTACAGTGAGCCTACAGCTGAAATCAATCTAGATGGTGTCTTGGGGACGCCTGGGTGGCTCAGCGGTTGAGCATCTGCCTTCTGCTCGGGGTGTGATCCTGGGATCTGGGACTTTGTCCCGCATTGAGCTCCTTGTGGGAGGCCTGCTTCTCCTCCCTCTGCCTGTGTCTCTGCCTCTCTCTCTCTCTCTCTCTCTGTCTCTCATGAATAAATAAATATTTTTTTAAGATTAAAAAAAAAACCCAAATAGATGGTGTCTTGGACAGGATTCCTTAGAAGCGGAGCTTAAAACAGGGACTTGGGTATACATAATTTATTGAAGGAGTACTCTTCAGAAAAATCAATAAATAGGAGTCAAAGAGGCAAGATAGGAAGGCAGGATAGGGAGGGGGAAAGAGCTGAGCATGGACATCACCTAGGTGAACTCTAACCTTAGCCAGATCCATGGTGGGTGGACTCTGGAGCTGTGCTGTCCAATAAAAGTTACTAAAATGTTGGGAATGTTCTATGTAATGGGCACTGTCCGGTATAGTTACCACTTGCTACACACGACCACTGAGTATTCATAATATGGCTAGCATAACTGACAAACTTATTTTAAAATTTAATTTAAATGTGAAGAGTTACACATGGCTAATGTCTACCATGTTGGACAATGGAGTTCTGTAGTATAAGCCTCAAGACGGAGCAGGGAGGAGGGGGCTGGCCCCCTGTGCTCTCCTTGCCTGTGGGCTGCCCCAGCCTTGTTGGGGGGTGGATAGGACGTGATTCTCTAGGCAAGGCTGTTGGCAGGGGACATGCACACAGCTGAGGCGTAGGGGTACTGGCCGAGTAAAGGGGATGACGCACAACCCAACGCCCACTCTAGGTTAGTTCTCCGCTGGATCATCTTGACACCTTAAGAGGAAATCTATTTGATTTTTCAGTATCTACTACAATCTTTGAGGTGGCTAGCCCAACGGCTCTAAAGAGGAAAAAAACGAAAACGACTTTGCCCCTTTCCACACCGAAGTGTCATAGATCTGAAGTTATAAATGAGGAAGCCTGAGTTCATGTTTTATTTATACCTATTACACTTGATTTATGGTGTTGGAAAACATATTCAGCTTAATTTATGCAGGAATTAACTCTGGTAGAGATTAATTTTGGATCTATGGCCCCTTCCTAAAGTATATCATCACTTTTCATAATCTTGGCTTGCAGACAGAGATGGTAGTGAGTCAAAAAAAAAAAAAAAAAAAAAGAGAGAGAGAGAGAGAGAAAGAAGGAGAAAAACAACACCATAAACAAAACCAAAACACTGCCAGAGAGAAACACTTTAGGTCTTTAAAATGAGAATAACAAGACGATTTAGGATTAGGATCCCTTTAGGGTTCACTGATAAAGCCAGAATTTATTAGAATTTATACAGTGGTACTTTACGATGGGTTCAGCCATTCATAGAAGGTTTTAGAGGAAAATACATTAGACAGAAGGAATGTATTGGCACATACTTGGCACAGACTAATGCTTAATACTAAGGAATTAAAAAATCTGAAATATTTAATCCATATTACAGTTGTTATCTATGTTATATCTTTATAGACCACCAGGCAAGTGTGTGTGTGTGTGTGTGTGTGTGAGAGAGAGAGAGAGAGAGAGAGAGAGAGAAGAGGAAAGGGATGGGAAGGAGAAGATATCATATTAAAAAAAAAATCAAAGGGAGGCCTCTGCCTGGCTCAGCGGGTAGAGCATGTGACTCTTGATCTCAAGGTTGTGAGTTTAAGCCCCAAGTTGGGTGTAGGGCTTATTAAAAACAAAAACAAAAACATCTTTAAAAAGCCAAAGGGAAGCACAACATATAGTTTTGAGCCTCCTGGCAGTCAAGGGAAGAAAAGGGAACAACAGACGTCATGCCTCATACAAGAAAGTGTAATAGTTTGCCAAGAGGAATTAATTTTGTTTTTGTTTCAGAGTGCGGTCTCTCTACAAACAGAAAGCTGTTTTTATTAAAAGAAAACCCCCGAAACCCAAACAAACCCTAACATAGTGGATGATGTCTTTTTCCTTTTTTTCTTTTCTCTCGTCTTTTCTTTTCTTTTCCTTCCTTAGGCCCCAGCCGTCTTTATTGCCTATTCCTGACCCAGTTCACTCACTGACACTACCTGCCTGGGCCCAGCTGATGCCTGTGGTCGTGACCCCTGGTCATTCTGGCCTCTCCCTGTCCGAGCCTCAGGCCAGGCAGCGCCAGCAGGTGCACAGAGGAGGAGACAAAGTGCATCGCACCCCCCACCCCGCCCTTCCCAAAGCAGATGGCACCATCTCTCCACAGCTGTATGTTTCCACAACTGTCCTTTCCTGAACCCTGGAACTGTGTCATCACCCTGGTGATGGGACAGCGGTGCCGAAGGAGTGTCTGGGGACAGGGCACCAAAAAGACCTCCCTCGTTGGGGGGGTCTCGTCTGTTAATTTTTTTTTTTACGATTTTATTTATTTATGAGAGACACAGAGAGAGGCAGAGACACAGGCAGAGGGAGAAGCAGGCTCCCTGCGGGGAGCTGGACACGGGACTCTATCCCGGGACCCCAGGGTCACGTCCTGAGCCAATGTCAGGTGCTAAACCGCTGAGCCACCCGGGGAATCCCCTGTCTGTTAATTTTTATTTGAAATGGGCACGGGCGTTCTGCGTGGCCATGTGGAAGAAATAGAAACGATTAAGGATTTAAAGTAATTTGTCCAAGGTCACGTAGCTAGTGATGGACCATAAATTCCAGTTCAGGTGGTCTGACTCCAGAGCCCAAGATGTGATCTGTTATGACTATTTACCTCTCTGTCATACCTGTAAGGGGCAGCTCTCATTTTCTTGGCTGCCTGCCTCCCACTTTAGAAGCTGACAAGTCCAGATGTCGTCTCAGCTTCCACTGCAGCTGGCACGTAGGCCCTTGACCTAGGCTTGACCGAAGAGGTTCACCCACTAGTGATTTTGAACTGGGAGCTGGCGCCGTAAGGAGGCAGAGACGGTGGAGAATCCAAAGGTACCGAGCTGGTGGTAGCAGGAGGAGCACATCCAAAGCTCAGTGTCCGTGGCTGCCACGTGACCTGCAGCATCCACTGTTCAGTGGTAGGGGTGGTTCCTCCCTGGCTGGGTTCGGGGGCGTGCTCTTGGCGGGGGTCCACCTGCTGCCTAGCTCCCTTGTCTGGGCTCCTTTTCTAGCCTGGTTCTAATCATGTTGGAAACTCCTTGAATTACTTAATAACTCAGCAACAAATATATATATATATATATATATATATTTATATTTATATTTTTATATTTCTATATTTTTATATTTTTATTTATTTATACATATTTTTTTTCTTCTTTTTTTCCTGCTTAATCAACCAGAGCTAGTTTCTGTTGCTTGTAACTAAGACCCCTGGCCGGCATAATATCCAAATCCATTATCCTGAATATAGGATGGCTACCACATACCCCATTCCTATCTGGAAAAAACAAAACAAAACAGCAACAACCCACATATGGATCCAGAATTTTATGAAAGTTTAACTGAGTGGAGGACGAAAGTGGCAGATTGTGTATCTTCGGGAGGACTTTCTAGCTCATCTATCTGACTACTTACTTATGGTCCACTGTCGTTTGCATGGATGAATACGAGACCTTACAGTGTGTTGCTCTTAGAGTCCAGAAATGGATTTTTACCTTCCAAGTATAATTTGAATTCCAGGTCTAACTGTGAGCTTTAAACATTTTGTAATGAATTTAGCTTTTGAGTAATAATAAGAAAAAAAATACTAAATATCTTTCCTGCTCATTATAGGAAAAATGGCTTCCCCAAACTGTAGCACTTAACAAAAAACTAAGATCACAGGGGGAAGCTGAATTGCTGAATTATTTAATATAATCTGACTCATTAGAGTCTTGGTTTCTGAGATGGAAGAGGATATGATAGCTTACATAGAGGTCACTGATACATTCCAAGATGAAATTCACTTTGAAGAAAATGAAATGTGGTTGGTGTAACTAATCTCTCCGGCCTAATTCAACAGGGGAGTTGAGTGTGCCGTTTGACGAGGGGGTTATAATTACAAGGCATCTTGGAACTTCTGGGAGAAGCTACTGCTTCCGATGGCCACGCGGTCGACTGAGATGTCAGATTATTAGACAGGAATAAGCCATACAGAGGCCAGGGGTTTGACCTTGGAAAGTCTAGACACCCTAACATGATTACCATCACTCTAATCAGATTATAAAGTAAACACACTCTCTACAAAGCAAAGAATCTGATGGGGTTATTTAGAAGATGATGAAAAGCTGCTTTCTATCTCTACCGAGGACACAACAGGAAGAAATGGGATGGTTTGCAGCATCAGAGGCTTTGGGAAGATCAATGGTTCTAAGCCAGGATTACTTTGGGGACATTTTTGGTGGGAGGGTGAAGGAGGGTATTGCTGGCATCTAGTAGGCAGAAGCCAGGGATGCTGCTAAACATTCTATAATTTAAAAAAATAATAAAAAAAATAAAAAATAAAATAAAATAAAATAATTAAAAAAATAAACATCCTATAATTTATAGGACAACCTCCACAACGAAGAATTATCTGGCCCCAAAATGTCTAACAGTTGCCAAGCTTGAGAAACCTGAGTTAGACGTAAGGAAAACACTTCTGATTCTGAAATTATATAAATAGTGGAATAGGTTTGCAGGTCCAAGACTAGTGTGAGGTGAGTGAAGCATTTGCCTTAGGCGGCAACATTTAAGTGCCAAAAACCTCAGTTATCAAGATAAATAATATTAAAAAAAAACCAAAATCAATGCAAAAAAAAATCCATGATGAACAATATAACGACATTTTAAATAAAGACAGGATTCAGCAGAGAAGGGATCTGGGTAGGTGGAAGTTGAAATGTTATTTACCTTGATTACTGAGGCTTGGAAAATCAAGCCCCCGGCCCCCTTGAAGTCTGTGCCTGAAGGCCAGTGTGTCATTCCTCTCATCCTAGTCCTAGCCTGTTGGATTATTAAGCGTATGCAATTGTTTTAGCTAAATGGTGATTTGATTATTACTATACTGGGGTTAGTCAGGTGTGGCAAAGGTAAACGAGAAGGTCTTTCCAGCTCTAGAATTTCAGATCTTAGGGACTACGTTAAGCAAGGAAGCAATCCCTGTATTAAGCTGCATAGAATTTCCCTCACATGGGTTTTTAATTTCTCTGATTTATAGCATGGCCTTGATTAGCCAAGATCACCTTCATTATGAATGGTAATATATGAGTGGAATCCCAAAGAAATATGTGGCATTAATTGCGGTCTTAGGCCATACCCTTCCGTCGTAACTCACCCTTCCCGAAAAATGACCCTTGTATGATTTTTCCATTTTAATTAGCAAGTAAACTATTCCTGCTTTTAATCCTTTCTTCTTCCCAAAACCCACTTCACCTCAAAACCAGCTAAGTATTCTTTTCTGGGCTCCACGGATATTGACATTATTCTATATCATTTGTCCCTTTTGTTTCTCAAAATGCCTTACATGGTTTTTGTTTATTTGTTTTTGTGGGGGGAAGATTTAAAAATTTCTCTTTCTAACTGGCCTGGGAAATTGTCTACATCTAATTGCTAAGTGTACGTATGTGGGATATAGAGTACTTACAACATAATGCTGACCCCCTCAGAAATGCCAGATGAAAGAGTCCAAGATAATTTACTATCTGGGCAGGGCAAGATAGACAGTTATAAAAAAATTGCAATAATATTACTAATTAGGAGAAATGTGGTCTTGGATCCGTATCAGAACAAACACTCTAACCATTATAGACTGCTTTCCATTAATGTCCCTGGTTTCCGTCGACGCGTGGCTGGCCTGTTAGGGTACCTGCATTCAGCAAATGTACTCGTGCATAAAGTAACTGGATATGGGACCTACCACTTCCCCATATCCTGTCACTTAATCTGACATATGTACAATTCCTTTTGATCTGTGCTAACCATCTTTATCTGAATGCATATCTCAACTTCCTATCTGTTATTTTAAAAAATGCTTTAATCAGAGGGTAGTGACAAGTTGGGTTGAATTATAGGGTTTGGGTTTAGGATTTTTTTTTTCTTTTCATTTTGTTAAAAACAAAGCAACGTCAGACTTGGGCTCCTTCTTCCTACCCACGTCATCATTGCTATTGTGATGAGCTATTTGGAATTTATTTCTTGAAAAAGGAATAAGAGGAAAGAAGGAAAAAGGGAACTGAGGAACTAAGTGGTAGATGGGGAGATGAAGAATGATTCTAATATTATTTGAGTCGCCAAAGCTAGGCATATCCAAATGTTTTCTTCTCTTTTTCTCCTTTTTCCATTCTTTTTCGTTTTCATTTTGGGTCAGAAGTGAACAGAAGTTTTCATGCGTCTGTCTGCTGCTTAAGTAAAGGATGCATTTAATTGTCTAGGATTTGGGACTCTCAGCTGCCTAGATGTGAGCTTTCCAGAAAATCCACCAGGAGAGGGCGGTGTGGAACACTGAGTGCTTACTCAGGGGGTTGCCGGGGGTAAGAAGTCACTTTAGTATCACACATTTTGGCTAAGGACAGATCATAGAGTCTAAATTGTATGCGGCTAGGTTTTCCAAATTCAGAAAACGCTGATGACGACGCTTAAAGCTTCCTTTCTAATAAACTATATACATGAATATTAAGTGTGTGGGCTGCCTATTATTCTGTTTCAAGAAGAAAAACCCCCTAAAACAAACAAAACTATGTCCCCTAGAGAATTTTAGTTAGACCTTTGGAAAGAAAATCAAATGAAACAAATGGGATGTTTGTTCTCTTTTCTAAATAGAGAATGCCTTTTCTCTAAATAAATATTAACTCTGCATATTTTTATAATCATACCGTGGTCAACTGTCTAGTTAATTTTCTTCTCAAGCTTATTATTATTATTATTATTATTATTATTATTATTATTATTTATAATAGACTCCTAAGTCCAAATAAAAGAAAACAGCTTTTTAAAAAAGTATATTTAAATGTAGCACGATATTCTGTTAAAGGGGTTCTTTAATCCAGCCATTGGTTCAACAGGTTTGTGTGTATAACTGGCTAAGTTTAGGTCAAAGTGAAATGATTAGGTCTTTCAAGCAACCACTCGCAGGACTTGGACACTAAAGCTTTAAGAGATGGGAACTCAGCGGAACCACCGAGAAAAACAGGGTATATTCCTGCGGGTTCCATGAAGACCAGATCCAAGGGCGGCACCAAGATGGATACATCATCGTGTTTGAGAGGAGAGAGGAAGTTTGCAGAGCATTTCCATATAGAGGTTATAGCAGAAGACTGTGCTTACAGCTGGTGCTCAATAAATGAAATGCCAAGAATAAGGCCCTTAAAGGTTGTGTGAGGGCTTGATGTGAGCCGATATGTGAGGTTCTGGTGCTTTGCTGTAGCCGGTGGGTTCTCTGCGTAGTTCACGGAGCTCTGAGGATGACGACTTGGAGGTGGGGAGTGAGAAGTAGTGTGGACGGTCATGGCTTCTAGGTTATGCTTCTGAAACATCTGCTTATTTTTGTTGTTTCAAACTAGTGCTTTCAGTCCTGATACTTCCCATATGGCCCCGTTCTAGAGGGGTGGAGAATGTAGGGCAAAGTCAGGGAGTCTTTTCTACTGAAAATCTCCCCTTTCGCCCCTTGAAGAAGGTGAGGAACCTGAGTAGAGAGTGTGATGTCGGGGTTAAGACAGAGCAACCGCCATACATGACCGGTGAGGAAAAGTTTCAAATCCAAATATTTATTATGTAGTGAATACAATTATTTAAGGTCACAAGAACTTTACACTATTCTTTTTCTTTCTCCTTAAAAATGCCATTAAAATTTATGTATTTATTTATTTATTTAAGAGAGAGAGAGAGAGAGAGAATGAGCATGAGCATGATGTGGGTGGGGTCAGGGAATCTCAAGTGAGATTTCAAGCAGATTCTACAGCAAGCACAGAACCCAACTGGGGCCTTGATCCTATGACCCTAAGGTCATGACCCCAGTCGAAATCATGAGTTGGATGCTCAACTGACCGAGCCACCCAGACGTCCCTTAAAAATGACATTTTGATTTGATCATGTAGCTATTAACTCTGAAAGAAGCTGATATTGGAAACATTGACTTGGAACTAGATTTTTCTGTTGCTTTTATTAAAAAAACAAAACAAAACAAAACAAAAAAAACCCAAAGGAATAGTGCAAAGAATCTCCAGTGTGAACTTCAGCCGTGAGATCTGAACCAACGATGCTCTAGGGAGCAAAGAAAAATGGAAATATCTTCACATCAATGTTGACTTAAATAGTAGTGATGGAGTCCTTTGCAAAGAAGCGAGACGCCCCAGCGTTTACTCAAGTGTGTCTGTTCTGTCCAAATCAGTTATGAGGGCAGTTATGGAGTTTCTTTAAAAATGTCCCTGCTTCTCAGTGGCCTTGATTCTCAGGGTGAAATCTTGCGGTGAAATCTTTTCCAGATCCTCTTCCCTGTAAGGGGCTGAGTGAGAGGAATCATGGAACGTGTTTGGAAATAGAGCTTCAGAACTCCTTCGGCCTCAGAGGACTTGCTCGGGGCAACATCTAACAAAACAAATTATGAAACACCCACTGCGGAAGAAGAAGAAGCGCTCCTTTAAGGTATGTTTAATTGAGCCAGTAACACACACGGAGGAACAGCCCAAAGCACTTGCGTTTCAATCTCCTGGCTCACTTCCTGGGCATACTGGGCATGTCCTAACAGCCTCATAAAACACAACCAATTGTCTCTTATTTCGTAATTAGCATCTTGTAAAGTTGACAGTGTGGTTATGATTGGATCGAGCCAGAAACGAATTCCCACTTTTACCTGCACAGAACATAGCCTCCTCACGGGAACTAAAGGAATAGCGTGCACAGGAGAGGAGGAGCTGCCCACTACGTGAAGACGAAGCATAAATGTTATCAGGAGCTCCTTAAAACCTTTAGAGAAGAAAATAACAAAAGTAAGCCGGATCTTAGCTCTATGCATGATTCCTTAGTCTGCTTAGTCAGCTGCCTCCTCCTTCACAGAAGACTGGCTGGGTACAAGCAGAGTCAGAAGAATCAAGTCCCAGGTGCAAGTTTACCTTCTTTTCATAGATTATTTCGTTTAATCCTACCAACCAACCACCAGGAAGATACGACGACCGTCTCCTTTTACGGGTGAGGGAAACGAAACACAGAGAGGGAACGTAGCTCGTCGGAGTTCACAAAGTCATTAAGTTCTGTGCTGGGGTTACAACCTGAAATTCTGACTTTGTGGTTGTGCTTCGTACCACTACACCACACTACACTGCCTTTTCTTCTGCTAAACTCTTTTTTTTTCTTTCTTTCTTTCTTTTAAGGAAGATTTCTGTCCAGTGTGGGGCTTGAACTCATGACCCCAAGATCAAGAGTTGCATGCCCTGCCAACTGAGCCAGCCGGGTGCCCCTCTGCTAAACCCTTAAAGCAATGTTTCTCAAGTTGGGCTCCAAAGACACATTTTCAGGGACTCTGGAATTCTGTGAGAATTAGCATTTTCTATGATCTTATCTTTTGTTTTAATCTGAAAAAAAAATTAACATAAGCATGTTTGCGGAATCACATCATAATTGGGTATGGGCCTATGTTGTAACTTCTTTTTGCCTATGTAAATTCCTGCCTCCTGTGAAGCCACAGACTTGGCGAGAGAAGGATTTAGTCATTAAGGTCACATGCCTCTGACGGTCTTATGATATACTCCACGGAAGGAAGAAAATCTCTAAATACAGTCTGTATCCCATGTTGGGGTCTTTTCCTTTTTTTCATTGGCTGTCAATTCTCAGTGGCTGTTTTGGTTCCCTAATTTTTTATGTATTTTCAGTGTAGGAGAAGTGGAGATATGGGATTCTCTGCCTTCCCAATATTATCTGTATTCCTACAGTTATGATGTTGAAAAATTACGAGGATTCCGTTGGGATAGGTGCTTTAAAAGAGAAAGTTTGTCTTAAGGCGCTAAGTGAGGCCCTTGGGAAAACTGGTACAGCCTTCATATGTTTCTGAACAAATGAATCTCTTTGTGGTTATGTTGTCAAAGTGAGAAAAGAATGTCATGTCATGCCACCTAAGTAATTTTGAAATAAACTTTTCATTTTGTAATATGTTAGATTTATAGAATAGCCACAACTATAGTAGAGTTCTTGTCTATTTCTTACCAGTTTCCACTAACGGCAATTCTCAACTTACACATTTGTCAAAACTAAGATATTGATACTTACACATTTTTTAAATTAATAATTAATTAATTTATTTATTAATTTATTAAGATTTTATTTATTTATTCATGTCAGACACACAGAGAGAGGAAGAGACACAGGCAGAGGGAGAGGCAGGCTCCATGCAGGGAGCCCGATGCAGGACTCGATCCCGGGACCCGGGGATTATGACCTGAGCCAAAGGCAGATGCTCAATCACTCAGCCACCCAGGCAGCCCTTACACATTACTTTTAACTAAATTCCAGATTTTATACAGATTTCACCAATTTTTACCATTTTTTTTCTGTTCCAGGATCCAATTCAGGAGACCACACTGCATTTATCTTCTAATAATTGTGTCAGAAATATTAAATAATTATTTTAAAGATTTACTTATTTGTTTGAGAGAGAGAGTGTGCTTGAGCAGTGGGAGGGGCAGAGGGAGAGGAGAAGCAGACTCCCTACTGAGTGTGGAGCCTGACACAGGATTTGATCTCACAACCCGGAGATCATGACTTCGGCTGAAACCATGAGTTGGAAGCTTAAGCAACTGAGACACTCAGGTGCCCCTGTCAGAGGTATTTTAAACAAAAATCTCAACTAATATTTGATTCTTTCTTCATTCTAAGAATTAGTATGTTGCAGTTATACAACAAACGTTTTGTTAATATATCATGAAATAAATGTTTAATAATACCCTTTCTTCCAATTTTCAAATCGGAGTACAAATCAAAACATTTCTTACACAATTTACTACCAAATTTTACTTAAGTATGGAAATTTAATTTTAACTAGTCTTTTCCTCTTACTATGTTTAGATAACTAGTTGGATAGAGGGGTTTCTTTAAAATACATAAGACAAAAAAAATAAAATAAAAAAATAAAATACATAAGACAGGCTATTAGGATCTATAGATAAAAAGAGTAAGTTTGATGTCTGTATAACCAGAACTATGTACAATGTGCACATCCATTCTTTGAGCTAAAAATTAACAAATTGATAAAACAAAAATAGTTTTGATGCATTACAGAACCTTCAGATGAATACCTGGACAGTAAAGCACTGTCAGATGGTAATCACTCTCTGCCTGCCTCTTGATACACAAATGTATACCTTCAAACAGATATGCAGTGTTATGATAAAAAAAGTAAAGTTTCTTTTTTTTTTAAGATTTTATTTTATTTACTCATGAGAGATACAGAGCGAGAGAGAGAGAGAGAGGCAGAGACACAGGCAGAGGGAGAAGCAGGCCCCATGCAGGGAGCCCGACGTGGGACTCGATCCCCGGACTCCAGGATCACGCCCTGGGCCAAAGGCGGTGCTAAACTGCTGCGCCACCGGGGCTGCCCTAAAGTTTTCATTTATTTCAGCAGTATTATATTTCACCACTATCACCTTTATAATATTATGAAATAAACCTCACTGAATATGTAGCTTACATATCAGGGGTAAGGTACTTAATACAGTTTTTTTTTTTAACCTTTACATTTTTTTGGTTTAATAAATAACTTGTCATATCCAGGAAAATGAACACTTTCCAAGAAGCCGAACTCACTCCTCTTCCTCTTTATATATTTTTTACTGAACTGTGGCAGTTAGCTAGTGTACTATATGGCAGACAGCTCTATGCATTTATGTCTTTGCTGTCTGAAGAATTCAGCTAAGTTGGCCTACCTCCTGATCTTGACCTGAACTCACGTGTCTGGGCACGGGCTATGAGGCAGCTGGTTTGGCTGGGCTTAGTGGGATAACTGGGTTCTGCTCCACATGACTCTCACTTTCCTCCTGGGCTAATGGACTAGCTGGGTCTATCCTCCTCATTTTGATGGTAGAAGCACAAAGCAAGCCCAGGTTTTCATGCTTCCTCTTGCATCACATACACTATTGCTCCATTGGCCAAAACAAAGCAAGTGGCCAAACTTCTAATCAAAGGGTGAGAAAAGATATCCTACATCCTGATGGGAGGAATAGCAAAGTCACCTGGAAAAAGGCACAGAGACAGAGACGGCTGCAAATGTATTGATCAACCACCAGCTTCTTTCAAGGATTTAGCCGTCTCGTAACGGGGGCCTATGTCACAATGTTGGAAACTCAGTACAGCCTGGGTTTGTAAGGAATACATACAGAAACATTTCAAAGCCTGAAATTGCAAAATACAGCACCTAACTTCTGTCATAAAGTTTAGCAAAAGCAATCAGTAGGGTGGAAATCATGATTTACAGGTTTTATAGACCCGGTTAGCACTTAACTGAATCACACATGCCCACATCACTGATGAGGACTGATTTCTCAGTCTTGGACCACCTAAGAATGCCCTTTCCTTTTATATCCTTGATCGTCATTCCGGAAAATTCAGGTTATTCTTCATGTGGGAATGGCAGGAGGCAGAGGGCTACATGCAATTCAGAGAATGGATTCATTCTGAGTAATAAACGTATTTATTTTCTTCATGCCTATAAACATTGACTTTTTTTGAAGGATGTTATTATGTGGCAAGGTTTCAGGGTATTTTTAAGAGGTATGACAGGAATCAATTTCTTAAATAAGCACTGAATTATCACAGCTACTTTTTTTCCAAATGGATAATTCTAGGGAGGTTTAAAAATCCTGTCTTTACTCCATTTTGTGATGTAAATAATTTAGGATAATAAAGCAGAGTGAGGTGAAGATGAGTGTTATGGTCTGAATTTTTGTGTCTTCCCCAATCATATGCTGAAATCCTAATGCCCAAGGTGATGGTGCTAGAAGCTGGGGCCTTTGGGAGGTGATGAGGTCATGAAGGAGGAGTCCTTATGATGGGATTAGGACTTTTAAACAAGGTCTGAGAAAACTCCCTTCTGCCTTCCCCAAGTGAGAAGACAAGAAGTTGACAGCTTCACCCAACCTTACTGACACCCTGATCTCAGACTTTCAGATTCCATAATTGTGGGAAGTAGTTGTCCATTGTTTATAAGGCACCCAGTCTGTGGCATTTTGTTATGAGAGGACTAGGACAATACGGGAAAAAAAATGTAACTTTTCTGTGTACTTAGCATGACTTATGAGCTGACAACCTAGCTTAAATTTTCCCACCCCACCCGATGTTTCAAATGAATCAAGTACTCACAACACTCAGAAAACAAAACAACAGCAATAACGACCAAAAAAAAAAAAAAAAAAAAAAAGGAAGAAAGAAAGAAAGCACAAAAAAATAGAAGAGGAAGCGGCTTATTTATTTGGGTTAATTAGACAAGCAGTAAAGATAGTGATGGCATCAATTGCTTATCACCTAGACTCTCCTACCCTTGGTTTCAAGATAGAATATTTTTACCATCTGGGCATTGTTCCTCAGGGTGTCATGAAAACACTAATGACTTCCCCTGAACTAGCCTAATTTGCTCCTAAATTCTTGTAATTTCTCTGTTTCTTAGAGCAGGAGTCAAATCAGGCAGAGTTAGATTGCAGATTGTCTTCTGAACTAGCAAGTCAGCCCCAAATGGGGCTGGGCTTACATGCGGGCATTTCCATCCCTCAGTACTTACCTGTCTGAGCACAGCTTACTCTCCATCAGTCCCTCTCCTGCAAGGCTGGAGGATGGAGTGGAGTTCTCAGGGAGCTGAGTGGTAAAGCTGCCTCACTTGCTTGTTTATTCTCAATATCCAGCCTGAGAAGTAGAGAGAGAGTGATTTAGCCACTTTTTGGCTCAATGACTAAGCTAGTCAATGAGATAATCAATTGATCCCATTGATTAACGAACGAGAACAAACTTCCAAACGCTGATGCGGACCCAGTTCACGGTTGTTTTTGTTTTTTTTATAATTTTTTTTAACTTTTATTTATTTATAATAGGCACACAGTGAGAGAGAGAGAGAGGCAGAGACACAGGCAGAGGGAGAAGCAGGCTCCATGCACGGGGAGCCTGACGTGGGATTCGATCCCGGGTCTCCAGGACCACGCCCTGGGCCAAAGGCAGGCGCCAAACTGCTGGGCCACCCAGGGATCCCTCACGGTTGTTTTTGAATTCATGATTTACGAAACAAAGAAACAAAGCTTGCTACTGGAATGTAAACCTTAGTATGGCCTGCACTTTACTTTTCAAAATTGAAGGAGGCGATGGGGATGGCACTGGGCGATATTCTGCACAGTAATATTTCATACGTATAGACCATAACCTGTGGTGTTTTTTTCATCCCGGGTCCTTAAAGGTCACAAACAAGACACGAGTCTTGTAAATAAACCACCCAGAAAGCGAAAGGGCTGCATTTCAGAGAAGGCTCTTCCTCTCTGGTCTCCCATCCATCATGCTTTTGTATCTCCCTCCCTTGCTTCTCCCTCCTTCTCTCTTTTTCTTTTCTAAATTTATAGACATGTTGCAAGAATAATACAATGAACTGTCTCGTATTGTTCACCTAGATTCACCGATTATAAACCAAACACTTGGGGCGCCTGGGTGGCTCAGCTGGTTAAGTGTTCGACTCTTGGTTTTGGCTCAGGTCACAATCTCATGGATCTTGAGATCAAGTCCCACGTTGGGCTCCATGCTCAGCGGGGAGTCAGCTTGAAGATTCTCTCTCTCTAACTCCACCCCCCACTCTCTCTCTCTCAAATGGATAAATCTTTTTTTTTTTAATTTATTTATTTTTTTTATTTTTTATGATAGTCAGAGAGAGAGAGAGAGAGAGAGAGAGAGAGAGGCAGAGACACAGGCAGAGGGAGAAGCAGGCTCCATGCACCGGAAGCCCGATGTGGGATTCGACCCCGGGTCTCCAGGATTGTGCCCTGGGCCAAAGGCAGGCGCCAAACCGCTGCGCTACCCAGGGATCCCTCAAATGGATAAATCTTTAAAAAAAATAAACCAAACACTTTGCCACATCTGATATCTCTCTTCACATGTAATTACTATTATTATTACTATTACTATTTTTTCAGAACTCGTTTTTTTTTTTTTTTTTTTTTTTCAGAACTCTTTGAGAGTAAATTGCAGACAATGTGGCTCTTTACCCCTAATCTAAATATTTTAGCACGCATCTCCTGGGAGTGACAACATTCTCTAACATAATCATAGTGCAATTATCAAATACAACAAACTTAACATAGATTTAATACTATTATTCGATATAAACTCTACATTCAATTTCACCAACTGCCCTGATAATATTCTTTG
Source organism: Canis lupus baileyi (assembly GCF_048164855.1). Taxonomy (NCBI): domain Eukaryota; kingdom Metazoa; phylum Chordata; class Mammalia; order Carnivora; family Canidae; genus Canis; species Canis lupus. The sequence continues at coordinate 70,039,321 of NC_132848.1, read as the reverse complement.
TAGAGGTCTTTTTTTTTCCTTCATTGATTCTGGATCCGATCCAGGATCACACATTGCCTTTTGCTGTCATGTCTCTCTAGTTTCTCTCTCTCTCTCTCTTTTTTCTTAAGATTTTATTTATTTAATCACGAGAGACACAGAGAGAGAGAGAGAGGGAGGCAGAGACACAGGCAGAGGGAGAAGCAGTCTCCACGTAGGGAGCCCGACGCGGGACTCGATCCCGGGTCTCCAGGATCACGGCCTGGGCCAAAGGTGGCACTAAACTGCTGAGCCACCCGGGCTGCCCTAGTTTCTCAATCTAGGACAGTTTTTTTTTTTTTTTCTTTCATGACAAACATTTCTGAAATAGAGCTTTTTTTTTTTTTTTTTTTCCTTTTTCTTTTTTTTTAAGAATGTCCCTCACTTTGGGTGTGTTTGGTATTTCCTGAGGATCAGATTTCAGATAATACCCTTTCGGCAGGTATAATACATTAAATGATAGTGTGGTCTTAATGCATCATCAAAGAAGGCACGTGATGTCAGTTTGTCCCATTAGTGATGCTAAATAGAACACTTGGTTTTATATCTACCAGATTTAGCCATTGTAAAATCATTTTTACTTTCATAATTAAAAAATAACCTGTGATGAGGTGTTTTAAGGTGGTATAGACGTCCTGCTCTCCATCAAACTTTCACCTAACAGTTTTTGCATCTACTGATGCATCTCACCTGAGTTTATTATTATTATGATGGCTATAAAAATGGTGACTCTTTTGTTATTATCCAGAAGATAGAAAAAAAATTCTATTTAATTATTAATTGGGAGCCTGATTTTGTTATATATAATTTGAATACTAAGACCTAAGAAGTTTCCTAAATTCCACATCAGAATTTTCTATTTCTGTCAACATTAGAATTTTCTAATTTCCTTTTTTTTTTTTTAGTGATAATACTGCATAGTGGTAATTCCTGTAATGAATAATTAATGTTTATTAAATGCTTATGTGCTGGGCACTATAGAAAGCACTTATGGTGGCTCATTTGTCTCACAGTTATTATTAGCTTTATTTTGCCAATGAGAATAGGAAGGATCATGAGAGGTTAAATACCTGGCCTAAGGTCGCATAGTTTGTCCCGAACAGCTAGTTTTGCATCACTCACCGTCGTTTGTGCTGTGAAGTAATCAAATGGGAAGGAATTGCTCTGCCCTGGGAATGTGGTCAGCGCCTTTGCTTCCAGTTCCAAGGCCAGCTCTACTGTTAAATATTGAGTCTCTTTCATTGCAGCCACGAGCTGGAGGATTCAACTAGCACGGAGGTCAATTCAGTCTCTGATGTGAAATAGCAGAACAGAAACTGTGATGTAGCACAAAGCAGTGGTTTTCAAATGCTACCAGGAGGCATTTTTTCCCCTTTTGTGACCAGAGGTTTTGGATGAGTTTCCTTTTTTCTTCTCCCCATTCCCCCACCCCCACCAGTTTTACTGAGATGGAGTTGACCTGCAATACTGTATGCATTTAAGGCATACAGTACAATGGTTTCATATACGCACATCACATATCACAAGTTACAAACGCGAAAATGATGCTCTTCGTTGTTTACAGTAGCCCCCACCTTGTCCTTAGAGAATATGGTCCGAGGCCCAACACCCGCCCCCATGCCTGACACTGCAGATATGCAGTATGTACTGTTTTTTCCTATTCATACGCATCTAAGATAAAGTTTAATCTGGGGACGCCTGGGTGGCTCAGTGGTTGAGCGTCTCCCTTTGGCTCAGGTCGTGATCCCCGGGTCGGGGATCCAGCCTGCTTCTCCCTCTGCCTGTGTCTCTGCCTCTCTCTGTGTCTCTCATGAATAAATAAATAAAATCTTTAAAAAGAAAAAAACAGTTCAATCTGTAAACTAGCCACACTAAGAGATTAGCAGCATTAGCACAATTATAATATTTTTAAATTAAAAAAAAGATTTTATTTATTTAATTGACAGAGAGCAAGAGAGCAGAAGCACGAGGAGTAGCAGAGGGAGAGGGAGAAGCAGGTTCCCTCGCTGAGCAGGGAGCCCAATGCGGGGCTCGATCCCATAACCACGTGGGGCTCAATCCCACCGATGCAGGGCTCGATCCCATAGAGGCGGGGCTCGATCCCATCGATGCAGGGCTCGATGCCATAACCACATGGGGCTCAATCCCATCGATGTGGGGCTCAATCCCATCAATGCGGGCTCGATCCCATGACCATATGGGGCTTGATCCCATAACCGTGGGATCATGACCTGAGCCCAAGGCAGACGCTTAACCCCCTGAGCCACCCGAGCCACCCGGGCGCCCTTATAACAATATATTGTAATGAAAGCTATGTAAATACGGTCTCTCAAAATACCCTACTGGGCTGCGCTGGCCCTTCTGGTGGCGCCACGAAATGGCAAAATTCCCCGGGCGATGAGATGACGTGGCCTGAATGGCGGTAGGGACCTGCCGGCCTACGAATTCATCACAAGAAAGCAGGTGCTTGCAGACCGCGGCTGACCCCGGGTGACACCTGCTGACCCCAGGTGCTGACACCTGCTGACCCCGGGTGCCAACGCGTGCTGACTCCGGGTGACACCTGCTGACCCCGGGTAACACCTGCTGACCCCGGGTAACACCTGCTGACCCCGGGCGCTGACACCTGCTGACCCTGGGTGCCAACGCGTGCTGACTCCGGGTGACACCTGCTGACCCCGGGTGCCGACGCCTGCTGACCCCAGGTGACACCTGCTGACCCCGGTGCCAACGCCTGCTGACCCCGGGTAACACCTGCTGACTCCGGGTGACACCTGCTGACCCCGGGTGCCGACGCCTGCTGACCCCAGGTGACACCTGCTGACCCCGGTGCTGACGCCGGCTGACTCCGGGTAACACCTGCTGACCCTGGGTGCCAACGCGTGCTGACTCCGGGTGACACCTGCTGACCCCAGGTAACACCTGCTGACCCCGGGTGCCGACGCCTGCTGACCCTGGGTGACACCTGCTGACCCCGGGTGACACCTGCTGACCCTGGTGCTGACGCCGGCTGACCCTGGGTGCCAACGCGTGCTGACTCCGGGTGACACCTGCTGACCCCGGGTGCAGACGCTTGCTGACCCTGGGTGACACCTGCTGACCCCGGGTGACCCCTGCTGACCCCGGTGCCGAGGCCGACGCCGAGGCCGAGGCAGGCGAAGGCGCCGAGCGAGAGGCGAGGACAGCAGGTGGCTGCCGGCGAGCAGCGCTTCCCGCCGCAGCCCCACTGCGCGTGTCGAAGCCCAAGTTTTCGCGCAGGGACACGGTAAGGAAGGACCGAGGGCGCCTGCCGCGCTCTGCCTCGTCTCGGGGTCCTCGCCTCGCCGCGCGGCCCGAGCGGGAGTCGGCGCGGAGCCGCGAGCCCTCCCGGCCCCGGAAGGCGGGCTGCGGCCCACGGAGACCCGGCCCCGACGCGGTGCAGGCGGAGGCCGCGGGGGCAAACCGCGCGCGAACGGGGCCCGGCGGCTCACGCGGCTTCCTGCTGCCCGGGCCCGCCCCGCCCCCGCTGACCCCGCTGACCCCGCAGCCCCCGCAGCCCCCGCCCGCCGCCCGCAGGGGCGCCCCTGAGCCGGCGCGGGGCGGGGCGGGGCGAGCCGCCTGACGTCACCACGCGGCGCCGCCCGCCCCGCCCCCGCCGCCCGCGCCGCCGGCGCCTCTTTGACGTCACCGCCGCCCGACTGCTCTTCCCGGAGGCCGGCGCCGGAGGCCCGCGAGGTACGGCCGTTCGGAGCTGGGGCGGGAGTTTCTCTCGTGTTTCTGCACAAGTTCGCCCCCTCGGGGAGCCCCCGCGGCTTTCACACGCCGGCTGGCCGCCAGGAGCGCCCGCACCCCCCCCCGCTCACCTGGGCCCCTCACCGGCGCCCCCTCCCCGGGCTCACCTGGGCCCCTCCCCACTCTCCATCCAGCCTGCAGGTGGTTTGCTGGTTTGTCTGCCGTTTCTCCCTGGTCAGCTCCTCGGGCACCTCGGCAGGGGGAGGAGCCCTGAAGTGACGTCACAGCTGTCAGGGCCCCAGGGCCAGAGCGAACGCCGCGCCCGTGACGTCCACGAGGTCACCTGGTTGATGTATTTTCACGCCTCCGGAGGTCGAGGTGCCTCGGCCGAGGTTCAGGTGCCTTGAACGCGCCTCTGTTGGCCGCGACCCCGTGTCTGCGGGACGCAGGTGTCTGCCCCGCCAGCGAGCTCTGGGCGGCCTGATCCTGTGTCGGGCCGGGAGTCCCTGTGTCCTGACGACGCCGGGTCCCAGGAGTCGGGCAGGCATCTCCCGCTGAGACTCGGGAAGCCGCTTGCGGCTGCTGTTTGGTTGAAAGGTGGAATAACGGGCGTGCGGGCGGGGCTGCATCCCGGGGCCCCATCGCGGGGCGCCCATCGCGGGGGCTCCATCACCGGGGCTCCGTCACCGGACTCCATCCCGGGGCTGCATCCCGGGGCTCCATCCTGGGACGCCCATCCCGGGGCTCCATTCCGGGGCTCCATTCCGGGGCTCCATCGTGGGGCTCCCATCCCGGGGCTGCATCCCGGGGCGCCCATCCCGGGGCTCCATCCCAGGGGCTCCATCACCGGGGCTCCGTCACGGACTCCATCCCGGGGCTGCATCCCGGGGCTCCATCCTGGGACGCCCATCCCGGGGCTCCATCGTGGGGCTCCCATCCCGGGGCTGCATCCCGGGGCGCCCATCCCGGGGCTCCATCCCAGGGGCTCCATCACCGGGGCTCCGTCACCGGACTCCATCCCGGGGCTGCATCCCGGGGCTCCATTCTGGGACGCCCATCCCGGGGCTCCATCCCGGGGCCCCATCGCGAGGTTCCATCACGGGGGCTGCGTCCCGGGGCTCCATCCCAGGGGCTCCATCGCGGGGCGCCCATCGCGGGGGCTCCATCGCGGGGCTCCATCACCGAGGCTCTGTCACCGGACTCCATCCTGGGACTCCCATCGCAGGGGCTCCATACCGGGGCTCCATCCCGGGGCTCCATCGCGGGGCTCCTCCAAGGTGCCACGGGATGCTGTAGCGGCCTTCAGGTGCTGGCGCTGTCTGCGTCCCACTCAGAGGACGCTCTCAAGCGGTTCCTTACAGTTGTCTCAGCCACCGATTCCAAGCACTTGGGCCTTCCATATGTTTTTTTTTTTTTTTCAATATGGGTTTATTTATTTATTTATTCATTCATTCATTCATTCATTCATTCATTCATTCATGATAGAGAGAGAGAGAGGCAGAGACACAGGCAGAGGGAGAAGCAGGCTCCATGCAGGGAGCGGGAGGTGGGAGGTGGGACTGGATCCCGGGACCCAGGGGTCACGCCCTGGGACAAAGGCAGGCGCCCAACTGCTGAGCCACCCAGGGATCCCCACAATATGGTTTTGAATGGTCTACATTGGATCAGGATATTTGATCCTTTTCACTCTAGTAAATTAGTAAACTGTTGCTACCTGCAAATGTACTGACTGGTAATCGAGCCAAGCACTGTTCTAAAAGCTTTACCAATATTATTCATTTCACTTTTACGATAGCCCTATATACTGTTATTATTTTAGAGATGAGACTATTGTAGTAAGCAAATTCCCCGGTTCTGGAAGGTAGTTTTGCCGCTTCATAACTGTAATTTTGAAAACGCTTTGAGGTAAACACTAGCATTAATAACAGAAGTACATTCATTGTATAATTTGATGTAGTTATTCATCTCAATTTTGAACGACCTTTTGTGATTTAGATCTTCTGTTATTGGACTTTGGGATAAATTTGGCTTTTTTGGAGGTCAGCACCTTTAAAAGGAAAAAGTCAATCTTAGGGATTTTACTGTAAGTTTGAAGGAGAATTATAGGTGGCATCGACACGGACTGTCTGCTAAAGGAGCAACATTATTGATAGACTGTTGTGTGTACTTTTCACCATTATTTTCTAAGATAATGCAGTACAAAAGTACAAAAAGGTCATTATGGTAATAGAAATCTAGTGCAGCATCTGCAGATGTCCCTCTAGTTCCAAAAAAATTATAAATTGCATTGTTTTTCTGGCTTAGTTCATAATCATATGTAACTCTACTTAGCATAGGAGTGGAAGTAGCCCTAGAATGTACATTATGGTATATTTTTGTTTTGGATCTATGTGGTGACTTCCTAATATCTTTAAGTACAGACTGATCTCATATTAAGATTCCCCAAGGTTTGTCCCCAGTTTGCTTTCTTTGGTTTTGGACAGGTAGCAAACAGTTACATGTACCTAATATGTGGGAAGACCTTACATTAGTCATGTGCAGATGCAAATGTCATGCAGAGTAAGTCTTGCCTTGAAGGAACAGCATAGAGGATAAGTAACCAGTGGAATGCTCTGGGCAGAGGGGTGTCAGGACCTGATTTAGCTTTTTAACAGTATCACTTTGGCTGCTATGTTAAGAATAGATTGTTGGAGAGTGTGGTAGGCAAAAGCCAAGAGACTAAATAGGAAGGTGTTGTAATAATTCAGTGAGATTATACTGACTTCATAGGGTGAAAAGAAGTGAGTTGCGGTGAGAGGCAGTTCAATTTTGGATGTATTTTGTCGGTAAAGGTAACAGATTTGTTTATGGATTGAACATGGATTGTAAGAGTGAAATAATTGCCAGGATCTGGAGCTCGAGCAACTAGAAGGATGGAATTGCCATGAACTAAGGAGTGAAAAACTAAGGAGCCAGTTTGTGGGGGAAGATTAGAAGTTGCGTTATGACATGTTAGGTTTGAGATGACTGTAAGTCATCCAAGTGGAGATGTCGAGTTACCCAACCTGAAGTTCATTGTGGCGAGGGAGTTCATTGCTGGAAAAGAACATTTGGGAGTTGTCAGTGAACAGATGGTATTTAAAATAGGGAGACTGGAGATAATCACCAAAGAAGTGAATGTACAGAAAAGAAAAGTAGTACAAGACCTGAGTCCTTAGGCATCTTAGCCTTTATAGATTTGGGGAGATGAAGAACCAGGAAAGGAGACAGAATGAATGAATCACTGGTGAGAAACAAGGACTGTTTTGAGAGTCTAGTGTTGTAGGATTCAGGGCTGAATGAATAGTGTGATCATTTTTGTCGAATGCAATGAACAAATGGATCAAGTAAAATGAGGTTTGACACCATCGGATTTATCGAGATACATGAGAAGGAGTATGACTGATGAATATATAATAAGTCTGGAGAACCTTGGGAGCAAAGGAGAGATACTTTTGTTTGGGAGCTATGGAAGCCTTTTGATGCTGGTTTAAATAATTGATGTTTCACTAGGCTCAGAATACAAGGGGTGCAGTGTGAGGATGGGGTACTCCAGCCAGAGGGAAAGGCCTTACTTTTTCCCTTCAAGGCCATACTTCCCAGTCAGTTGTTTTAAGGATGCTTTTGCAAGTCCTTGCTCAGCCATTCCCTCATTCTGGATAGCTATTCTTGCTCTAGGCCTACAGAACACTACTAAAGAAATTCACAGAAGACACGATTTAATGTTAGTTATCCTCAACCAGATCCTTGCTCCGTTCCCTGACAATTCTTTTATTTATCCCTATTCCTCCTAGCACATAATCTACAGTGCCATGTAAATGAATAATGTTTACTGAGCACTTACTACATGCTGGGCACTGAGGATTCGTTTATTTAATAGATACTTATGTAGCATCTATGACATGCTGCTATGATACTTGGAATATACTAATGAGCAAAGACTTGCCCTGTACCAGGCTTACAGTCTAGCGTGGATGGTGGACAATCATCAGATAATCACAGAAATACAAAATTATAACAATGATAGGGAGAAACCAGGATGCCGTGAGACTCTGTAACATGTGGATATGACTTGATCTGAGTGATGAGCGAGCTGGGTTAAGTAGGCAAAAAATGGTGGTGACTGGGAGTCCTCACAATTCTAGGAGTTCTAAGAGAACAAGACTGTAGAGGCGTATGTACCACGAGAATAGGGAGAAAATGGCTAGAAAATTTATGTGTAGAAAAAGGAATCTATTCATATGGTTCTTTGAATATAATAGGGCTAAAGAATGTAAGTTTGAGGGGCACCTGGGTGGCTCAGTGGTTGAGTGTCTGCCTTTAGCTCAGGTTGTGGTCCTGGGATTGAGTCCTGCATCAGGCTCCCTGCAAGGAGCCTGCTTCTCCCTCTGCCTGTGTCTCTGCCTCTCTCTGTGTCTCTGATGAATAAATAAATAATATCTTAAAAAAAAATAATATAGGTTTGATTTTAGCTGCTAAGTTGGGGGAAATGACACTTTATCTGGCATATTTGGGAATAAATTCAAAGTTTCAGATAATTGGAAAAATTATTAAATGTAAATATATATAATTATTATGTTGTATCTATTATTGTTTAAAAATCATAATTCTGAGAGTATGACATAAAATGTGCTCCCTTATCATCCTGCTTTTTGGTTTCCCAGAAGTAGCCATAGTTAGCAGCTACTTTTATATCCTTTAAGACATTTACATGCATATCCAAGTATGCCTCTATACTTTTTTTCTTAAAAACAAGTGGGTTGTATTAGATATGCTGTTCAGTTTTTGTTCACTTAATATATCTCAGGAATTTGTTCTCTACTTCATACTTTTTCACTGCCTCAGAGTATTTTATTGAATGTGACTATATCATAATTTATTTAACCAGTTCCTGTTAATAGGCATGCAGATTGTTCTCTGCTTTCAAGTTTCAGTATTTCAAAGAGTGTTTCCGTAGATGTCCTTGAACATTATCTTGTATGAAAACGTACTCTTTGGGAAGTAAAATTGCTGGGTCAAAGAATTTGAACATACATAATTTTGAAGCACAGTGCCAGATTCCCAGCAACCCCCTTACTTATTTTACACTCCAGTTAATAGTAAATGAGAGGCTGTTTCTCCTCACCTTTGCGCATATTAGATACTATCAATCTTTTTAATTTTTGCTTGTTAGATGAAAAGTGACATCTTGTTTTAGCAATTTATGTTTCTTTGATTATAAGATTGAGTAGCTTTATGTTTATTGGTCATCTGGATTCCTTTATATTTGAGCTCCTGATTTTCTTGTTCTTTTTTATTTTGGATTGTAGATATTCTTTTCATTGTTAATTGATTTGTTGAGGTTCCTTTTTATCTCTCTTTGTGTTGCAAACATTTTCCCTGGTTTTACATGTGACTTTCGACTTGTTTTGTTGGTTTATTTATTCATTTTTGCATGCACACATTTTTAGGAGGGCCAGATAAAGTATAGGGCATCAGAATTTTTTTTAGAACAAAATTTGTGACATTACTGAAATAATCAGACATTCTGAAATGTCAGCCTTTGTTGGAAATGTTAGTAATACAGACCTCATTTGAGGCCACAGTATCTGTTTTGTTTTTATAAGTATTGTTCAGTAACTTACAGATCTGATGAGTGCACTCAGTAACCTAGCTTCCCTTTACCTCCCAATTATACTTGGAATTGAAACGGGAGATAATAGAGCTGCTTAAGTATTCCAGACTGTACTTGATGTTTAGGTGTTACCCAGTTTATGAACTGAGTTAGTTCTAACTATTCTAAACATTAGTTTGTGAGTTAGATATGTAATTTCACTATAGAAATAATGTGCATAGGTTCTTTTTTAAAAAGCTTTATTATTTTGAGAGAGAGAGAGAGAGTGCATGAGCACAATGTGGGAGGAGGGGCAGAGGGAGAGAATCTTTTTAAGCAGACTTCCCGCTTAGAGAGGAGCCCAACTCAGGGCTCTGTCCCACAACCCATGAGATCATGACCTGAGCTGAAATCAAGAGTCAAGACGCTTAACCAGCTGAGCCACCCAGGTGCCCCTGTACATAGGTTCTTACCTCAGCCCTCAACAGTGTAATTAACTCACGAAGGCTAGCTTTCTTTAAAATGCAAATTCAAGATGTCCCATGATTTTGCCCCTATGTACTTAGTATGCATCCTTAGAGGATAGGGATATCATTATATAACTATAATGCCATTTTCATAGCTGAATTCTAATTTCATAGCAAAATTATCAATAATTCTTAATATCATCTAATATATCTGATCCATCTTCAGATTTCTTTGCCTCGAAATTCTTTTTATACTTGATTTGAATCAAGATACAAAGTCTACGTATTCTATTTGCTAGCTCTCCCAAATCTCCTTAATTTCTTCTTCCTCTGCTTCTCCCTTTTCTTAATTTTTCTTCATCCCATTTATTTGTTACAGAAACCAGGTCAATTGTCCAGTAGACTATTTCTCATTTGAGATTTGTCTGTTTGCTTTCTTGTGGTGTTAACTTGTTTCTCCATCCTCTGTATTTCCTATAAAATGGAAGTTAGCTTTAAAGGCTCAGTTAGATTCAGATTCAACTTTTTTTAGGAAGTTGGAAATGCTACAGAGATGGTGCTGTGTACCTCATTATTGCTTCACATCAGGAGATTCATGACATGTTTGTGTCCTATTTTCAGTGATGTGAAGGTTGATCCCTTGGCTTAAGTAGTGACAGTCCCACTCCTGTGTTGTCATCTTTCCATCACCCCTTTATCTGTCAGTGATTGTTGTCTGAATCTATAATTTCATTAGGGGTTGCAAAATAGTGATTTTTAAAAAAATTTATCATTCCTTCACATTTGTTAGCTGGAATTTTAAGTCTGATTTTATTACTTGGGGACCTGACAATCAGGAATAACAAGGCTATTGTGGGGGAAGTTCTGTTGCATCAGAACAACTTGTAATGCCAGGAATATATCTTTTTTTTTTTTTTTTCCCCTGTAGTTCTGGAGGCTTAAAGGAGCATGATGGTCTTTTTGATGTGACAGCTTGGCTAGGCTGCAGTGCCAGATATTCAGTCCAAAACCAATCTAGGTGTTGCTATAAAGGTGTTTGTAGATGTGATTAAAATCTACAAATTAGTTAACTTTAAGATAGGGGCTGTATTCTAGATAATCTGGATGGTTTTGATTCAGTCAGTTGAAAGGCTTTAGAAGCAGAGCTGAGGCTTCCCTGACAAAAAGAAAACTCCACCTGTGGGCAGCAACTTCAGCTTGGAGCTTGCAGTAAGCCCTTCCTTGATAGCCTGCCCTGCAGGGTTTGGAATTAGTCCCCACATTTGCTTAAACCTGTTTCTTACAATAAATCTCTTCATATATATCTCCTGCTGGTTTTGATGCCCCGGGTTAGCCCTGGCTGGTACCAGGAGCAACTCTCCTGATGCTTGTTTTCTAACAAAATGGGTTGGGGAGTGGTGGTAAGGGTCAGAGGACTTACATTGTTTAGGGTGACCATACGATTTATTGCTCAAAGTGGAGCTTCTGAAAGAGAAATGGGGAGCTGAGTAGATGGCCAGCTGAAACTGCAGGTACATCCTGGGATTGTCTTGGGCAGATTGAGACATAGTCATTCTATGTGCCAGGCGCTGGTAATAGAATCTCAGTGTGACACAGGCCCTTCAAGGAGCTTGTAGTCAAAGGCACATCAAGTACATCCACAGACAATACCAGATAGCGTTTTAAGTGATAGGACAGCTTGTAGTTGTGTTTATCCGGACAGAATGGGAGGGTGGCACTCAGAGAATTCTTCACTGGCTAAAGCAAAACGTGATCTTACGTCCAAAAATAAGCAGAGTTTGAACAAAGTTGAAAGAGTGGTTAACGTACAGAAAGCCATGTAGTGAAAGGTTAGAGAATGAGCATGGCATCTCTGGAAAACTGCCATGGTGGCTACAGCCATTGGACTGGAAGAGGGAGGGAATGAAGGAGGAGGTTAGACAAGGGCTACGTTATAACAGGCCTGTGTCCATACTGAGGGGGCGGGGAGCTATTGCAGGATTTTAAGCAGAGGTGTACGATGACTAGAGCATCTTTATAGAAAAATCGTATCTTGAAACTTTCCAAAATTGAGAGTAGAAAAAATTGACAATAGGAAGACTACTCAAAGGCTCTTGAAATGATATAGTCAGTGAGAGTGGAGAAAAGCGTGTGATATAAGGACATTAAGGAGGCCAAATTGATGGGGCTGATTGGAAGGGGTGAGGGTAACCCCTGTGTTCCTGGCTGGATTGATCTCCTTGAAGTAAGAGAACTGAGGGCAGGAGGTAGGGACATGGCTTCTATTCTGCGTGTGATGTTGTGCCCCCCTCCTTTTATGCTTGTATTATGGTTTTTATGACCAGTGAGAGGAGGGGAGTGGCAACAATATCCTGTAGGGCTTGCGAGCAGAGTCCTCCCATCTGTGCTTTAGTCTTAGCTTGACCATAGGGATGGAAGAGACAGATTTTCTCATGTGCTCTTCTACCCCCACCTTTGCTTGCTGGTACTTGAGAAGGAGCAGTTTGAAAGGTGAGAAGCACCTGTAGACCTTGGGAGGGGGTAAAGAGCAGAGGAGATGGAGTTCTTTTCTTCTTTCCCTTCTTTGGACATTTCACCATATGAAATAGGCAAGTTATTGAACCTCCAGTAAATGAGTACTTAGAATAGTGCCTGGCTCATAGGCAGTGATTTTCAAATGTTTGCTATTGCTGCTAATACCATACATTTCAGGGCTTTATCCTGGGATCTGAGTAGCAAAGGAACAGAGGTTTCTGCAGTTTTCTCCTTGTAGCTTTTCCTGTGAAAGGAACACATATTTAGGAACTATCTATATAAAATGTTAGAAAAAAATCATATGAATTGGAGGGAATTTCTAATAATAGAAGAACTATTATTTTGTAGTTTGCTTTGCCTTTATTTTTTTAGTTAGGAAAAAGGCAAGTGTTTCAGTTTGTATTTAATGAGGATAATTATTCTTACTGCTTTGCTTTCAGTGTTCACCCTAACCCATTTTAACAATAAATAACTACTTGTTTATTGGGGCTTAGGGACCAGGAATAATTGCAGGAAAAATCCCCATCATGATTCTGGGGAGGAAAAATATTTTCAAATAGAAAAGTTGATGAAAAAAATACACGTTTATATAAAGGCTTTACTATTTTTTTTATATTTGCAATATTTGTTAAAAGCCAAAATACATTGTTAAAATATGCTTTCATTTGAATTTAATGATTGTTTATTTTTTACTATGATTTTAGTACATGTTTTTTGAAATAATAAAATTTAGGGGTGCCTTGGTGGCTCAGTGATGATCTCAGGGTTGTGAGATCGAGTGTCACTTTGGCTCAGCGCTGGGTATGGAGCCTGCTTAAGATTCTCTCCCTCTCTCTCCCTCTGCCCCCATGTCCTGCTGGCCGTGCATGTTCTCTCTCTCTCTTAAAAAAAACAAAAACAAAAAACAAAATGAGTCTGCTTTGATCTTATTCCCTAATCCTTACCCGTTCTCAAAGAGAATGTCTCTTTTTTATATATCTCCCTCCAGGCTTTTTTCTACAGATCTTCATTTATACAGATTTTTAAAAACAGTGACATGTTGGATGCACATTGTTTTATACCCAATGTTCTATCAGTTTTTTCACCATTTCTCATTGTGTGTTACTACATAAAGATTTACTTGTTTTTAATATTTCGATGGATGTGTTGTAATTCATTTACCTGTTTCCCTATTGATGAATATTTAGATTAGTCTTTCCAGTATTTTGTTAGTTTTTTTCATTCAACAAATGTTTATTGACTGTCAGACAGTGCTAGGGAACAAAACACACAAATTTCTGCTCTCCTATGATTACATTCTTTTGGAGGTGGCCAGACAGTAAATGAATAAAATAAATATGTCAGGTGCTACTGAGCGCTGAGGCCATTTAGGTTATTGCAATAATCTGGGCAAGATACGGTGATAGCTTGGACTGGCTTGGACGAGGGTGGCAGCAATGGAGGTGATAGGACATGGTTGGATTCTAAATATGTCTTAAAGATGGGGTGAGAGAGAAGAGTCAAGGCCCATTCTGTAATTTCAGGTCTGAACGGTTGGAAAAGTGGAGTTGGAAAGACTATAGCAGGCAAGATTTTGGTGTGGGCACATTACATTTGAGAATCTATTAACAACCAGCCAGAGGTATTAAGTAAGTAAGCAGTTGGAAATGTGATTTGAAGTTCAATAGGGAGGTCGGGGTTGGAAATAAAGACTTGGGAGTCACGGAGGGAGTAAATTAGAGGGGAAAAAAGAATCAAGGAGAGCCCGTGGGCATATCAAGGATACGAGGCTGAGAATATGAGAACGATGGCACAAGAGACCAAGAAAGCAGCCATGAGGTAGGAGGGAAACTAAGAAAATGTGATGCCCTGGAAACTAAAGGAAGGGAGTGAACGATGTCAAGTGATGAGAACAGAATTGACCGTAGAATTTAATAGTGTAGCTGTGTGGGCGACCTTGACGAACAATTTTGAGTGAGGAGGAGGGGACCTGATTGTAGCCGGTTCAAGAAAAGATGGAGGGAGAATTGAGACTGTTAGTGTAAGCACTTCTTTCAAGGGTTGGAAAATGGGGCTTTCGCTGGAGGGAATATGAAGTCAAGATGTTTCTTTTGTTGTCAAAGATGGAGAAATAAAATGTGGTAAGCTTATGGTTAATGATAGAGCAGAGGGAAAAATTGATGCAAGAGAAAGTGGGAGAGATTGAGAGAAGAGTTCAAGTTGTCCATTTTAATAAATTTGTATGTATGTATACAAGGATTCCTGTAAGCTAGATTCTTTTTTTATGATAGTCACAGAGAGAGAGAGAGAGAGAGAGAGAGGCAGAGACACAGGCAGAGGGAGAAGCAGGCTCCATGCACCGGGAGCCCGACGTGGGATTCGATCCCGGGTCTCTAGGATCACGCCCTGGGCCAAAGGCAGGCGCCAAACCGCTGTGCCACCCAGGGATCCCCCTGTAAGCTAGATTCTTAAAAGGACTTCCTGAGTCAAAGAGTATGTAAATTTTAAGAAATCTGTATTCCACCTTCATTGTATACGCTTGCTGACATTGAACTTTAATAATCTTTATGAAATAGGTATCTCAGTTTTTCATCTTTTTCTGTGTTCTTAAACAATTAAATACTGTAAGAATTACCTGTTTCTTAAAGGTTTGAAAGAAATTACCTATATCTTCTAGGCTTGGAGCCTTTTTGGAGCATAGTTCTTTGACCTTAAATTTTTTGACCTAAAATTTTTTGTCTTTGGTTACTGAACTATTTGGTGTATGTACTTCTTTTTAGGTTAATTTTGGTAATTGTTTTTTTTCCCCCAGCACCTCATTCTTTTCGTCCAGATTTTCAAATTTATTGGCTTAAAATTCTACATAAAAAGAAGAAATACTAAATCTTCTCTGTGTTTGCAGTATATCCCTTGTACTTATACCTTTATCTGGGCAGCAGATGCTGGAGCGTTTCCAAAATCTAGAGATTTTGGTTTGACTGTTTTCAGCCTTCATAGCCCAGCTCTTAATGCCCTTCATCTTGGAGTTATTCATACATTCTCCTTCCCTTTGGGGGGATTGCAGGCTCCTTGGCTCTCTTTCCTATCACTCTGATCCCCTTTGCTCTTTAGCTTACAGAAATTTGTGCTGTCGAGGTCTGCCGATGGATACGTGCCCTTTTTGGTTTCCAACATTACTATGGCCTCTTTTTTTTTTTTTTTTTCTTCAATTTCTTCTGTCATTTTGGAGAGATTTTGAGAGAGATGAGAGGCAAATACATACTCTTAGTTAGATTTTTGAAATAGAGAGTCACGGTTCTTCCTGTGTGGTTTTATCAGAGTCCTTTATTCAGTTGCTGGTTGCACAGTAGTTTGATAGTAATTTTACAGCCCAAGCAGTGATAGTCAGATGGACTTCACTATTTTTCCTTTTTTAAAATGAAACCAGATGTTTTAGCAGAATATACTTGTTGAATAGAAATGATACATTGTCAATAAATATTCCAGTAGTACTTTTTAAAGTTAAGTGACGTCATAACATTTAGAACTATAAGGGACTTTACAGATCATTAGACCAACTACCTTATTTTATGGATGAAATATTTGAGGCCCTGAGATTTTCAGTGATTGATCAGGTGACAAAGTCAGTGTGATCAAGCAAGACTTTCGAAAGTCCATGTCTCTTTCCTTCAATTCTACTATGGTATTTTATATATTCTTGGTTGTTCTACTTAGCTTTGAAATGAAAGAGGTATTTTCAGCTAATATTTGTTTTTCAAACCTACAGATGGTATATATGTTTTGGCTTGGAATTGCTTCTGAAAATTTGGCCTTAGATATCATATTAAATATGTTACTGTGGATTTTGTTTTTTCTCACATAGACGTTAAGTATAATGATATAAGTGTGAATTTTAAAAGAATATGCTGTCAAGATATACTGTAGCCTAAATGAAAATCATATAGTTTACTTCTCCCCAGTTTCCTCTTTTCTGCTGGTAGACTTTGATTTGTGCACTCTCTAAATTTGTTATTAATATTTTAAAAGGGGCTTAAAGAATATATATAAATGTAAATAGAGCTTAAAAATCATTTTAGTGATAGTCATAAGCTGTTTCAGACCTAGGTTTTCTAATTTTTTTAGTTTAATATACCATGCTGCTAGATCAACACCTAAATTTAGAAGGGCCAGAATACATAAGTTTTTCAACAAAAGAACTTACTATTTTTTCAGCAATTATAGAGGATAGGATATACTCATACTTTCATACCTTTCTTGTTTTTTTTGTTTTTTTAAAGATTTTATTTCTTCATTCATTCATTCATGAGAGACACAGAGAGAGAGGCAGAGACACAGACAGAGGGAGAAGCAGGCTCCATGCAGGGAGCCCAATGTGGGACTGGATCCCAGGACCCCAGGATCACTCCCTGGGCCGAATGCAGATGCTAAACCACTGAGCCACCTAGGGATCCCCCCCTTTGCTTAATCTTTAACTTCAACAAAAAGGATTTTCTTTTTGAAAGTTTTTTTAAATGTAAGATTTTTATTACTGATAATCCATATTTGGTCTTTTGTTCTTGAAAAACATTGAGGCTCTGATATGTGTCGCATTAGTGAATGGTGGGTTCTCTTCTTCCCCTACCACCTCAAACAGATTGAAGAGGGGAGGTTTGAATATAGTTGCTCTAGAATTATATTCTAAGATTTGTTTAATTATCTTCAGGTTTTAACTCTTTTATAACTTTTTAATACATGTTATAACTTGTTGATTTTGTTTTTGTAAACTTAAAGAGAAGTCTGTCTCCCACAAATTCTAAGAATTTAATTTTTTTCCAGTTGGTTAATAATGGCAAGTGAAGAAATTAATGAAGACTATCCAGTAGAAATTCATGAGTATTTATCAACATTTGAGAATTCCATTGGTGCTGTGGATGAGATGCTGAAGACCATGATGTCTGTTTCTAGAAATGAGTTGTTGCAGAAGGTATTTTAAAAATGCAGTTTCTAAAAATGTAATTTGTAAAACAGTGCTGTGTTATGAAAATATACAGAAGAAGACATAGTTTAATGACATACGCTCCTTTCCCCCTTAATTTCAATTTTATAAGTGGGTATTTTTAGGGGGTGAAAAACAAACAACTCTAACTATATTTTGACTGGTTTTTGAGAAAAAAGGAGCACTCACAACATTCTTTTTGACGGATTCTATCTTTGACCTTCTAAATATTACAATGATGTTATCAGGGTTTCTGGAAACCCTATAGGACAAAAAGAGTAAATTGACTTTGACAGTCTAAAACAAATCTCATTATGTTTCTTCTGTCTTTGGTATTGCCTAAGCATTTTAGCCTGCCTCTTATACATAAATGCATCATGTACAATGTTTATATTGATAAATTACTTTTGACATACAAAGCCCAGATCGTAACTCCTGAAATTAAAATAATTGAAGAGAATTTTTCTTGGGTTATACACATTCCTTGTCTAACTAAAGATGATACCCTGAAGTGAAAATTTGTGGGCAAAATTCACCCGTTAACAAAACTACTTCTTTTTGCAAATTATTTCAACATCACTTGGTTATTGGATTTTAGGACGTGAAAGAAACGTCTCTTTGATGTATTGGTAAAGTTTAAAATAATGTGATGGTGCTCAAAGTTTGTGTGTATTTTCTTTCTCTCTCTCTCTCTCTCTCTCTCTCTCTTTTTTAAATAGTTGGACCCTCTTGAACAAGCCAAAGTGGATTTAGTTTCTGCTTACACATTGAATTCAATGTTTTGGGGTATGTATGTTCATTTGGAGTTAATTAGAAAGCATATTATTTATTGTGTCAAAGGTAATTTATTTTTTAAATGCTAGCAATTTATATTTAGTTATACATTATGGCAATTTTAATAGTTATTTATTTCTTTTAAGTGAGAATACCAGATGTCCATGAGCCACATAAACATTTAATATTACACAGAAGTTGAATAATTTAAGATTTAAGAAATCATTTTTTTGGTGATATTTCTTTTTTTATAACTAGAGTTTCTTTATTTAATGCTCTCAATTAATATATATGCCATTTTATTCCATGAAATCTTTGTCTTGTAGTTTATTTGGCAACTCAGGGAGTTAATCCTAAGGAACATCCAGTAAAGCAGGAATTGGTAAGATTGCAGTGGATTTCTTTTTATTTGACTATCTGTTTGTTGTGGTATTCCTGAAGTCAGAGTCACAGTACCTTTATCATACTAGTTATGGAGAACAGCATTATTTAGAGTCCAAATTAGGAAAGTGAGCCAGATTTCATCATGTCTTTAGTTTTTCTTTTCCTTTGTCAGAGAAATGGTGTTCCATATATTATATAAATCTCTGGATGGGAAAATGTTACAATTCAAGTAATTATTTATAACTTCCATATTATTTTTTCTATAAATTCTTGAAATCCTGTTCATCCCTACAACTGCCTTTTTTTTTAAAAAAAAAAACTCTTACACAATTCTTAAAAGTATATTCTAGTTGATTTACTAGCAAAGACGGGAAAGTTTCTCCCCCACCTTTTCAATTCTTCCATTAATTCATTTTCTCAGCAGTAAAGAATCCAGTTCAGCAACAAAGCTAAAAGCTTTTTTGGCACCAGTTGTATGTGTACTGTCCAGTAATTCTGCATTAGTGACATATTTACAACCTGTAATAAATCTTCTAGGTTTGTCTTTGTATTCCATTTAGATGTATAAGTACAGTATATAAGGTCTAGTATCTTGGAGTTTTTGCTGACTTCAAAAGTTAAATCATTCAATATGAAGGAAAAAATTAGAAATCTAACTTATGGTTACCTTCTTGACTTGGCCTTATGAATAAGAATATTAATAAATTCTTTGTTTATAAGATATAAGGTAAATATGTGAAATATGCTTGACATTGTAGTAGTGTTCTCAAGTCTTATGGTGGCTGATATGTATGTTATTTAAATTTAGTAGAATATTTGGTCATTTATTTACAAAAAAATGAGTAAACCAGTTTTATAAATATATGGATTAAGGCATTTTCTTCTTTGAAAGCTCTTGGGGGAAAACAAATTTATTTTTAAATACAGAAATTGTAAAAAATACTTCAAGCAAAAATGTAAAACAACATGAGGCACAGATCTTGATTGACCAGTGATACTGACTTTAAAACCTTAAGAAGTGTGCCCTGTATCATCTGTTTTAAACTTTCTAATATGGACTTTACATTTATAAAGTTTCTCATTTTTCCTTTAATACAAAGTTATTTGGAGTTTCTTAACACTTGATTCTGTCATTGGAAATGGATAAAATCATCATCTGTCTTTTTTCTGTGTCAGAACCCACTTTATAGAGGAGTACATTCGTATTCTGGATTATGGTTGGCACATAAAAAGCACATATAAACCTATTCCCCTTTTCTGACCTTGACAGACATCACTAATTGATCACAGAGTTACTGTGTGAGAGGAAATCTATTTATCATATATATTATGAGTGGGGAAAGGCATTGAAAATAGTTTATTTATTCGACAAATAATTGAATGCCTATTAGAAGCTGGGCATTATATCCAAGTGAGATGATTCCTCTGTGAATAAAGCTGATAAATACTGCTGCCCTTGTGGCAGATGCCAGGCTACCTAGTGGAGGGAGACAAGCAATTAACATAAACAAATAATAAATGTATATAGATGTATAGTATGTTAGAAAGTTATATGTTATGGGAAAAAAATAGCATAGGATGAGAGGGGTTGGAGTGCTTGAGTAGGATTGCCATTTTAAGTGGTAAAGGCAGGACCTATGAACAAGGTTAACGTTTGAGCCAACTGGCAGGGAAAGAGGGAGTGGCTGTGGAGATATTTGAGGAAGATCATTCCAAGCAAGGCTGGTGGGGGTAGGGGGGGAGGTTGTGTTGGAAGGACTCGGGCTTTTACTCTAAGGGAAGTAGAAAGCCATGAGTGGATTTTGAGCAGAGCTGTCAGCCTTTCACAATTAAGTTCTATGGGTCTGCATTTTTCTGTGTATTTTTCTGTAACTATTTTGATTATTTTAATGAAACTTGCTTTTGTCAGTGATCAATCATTTACTATGCTATTTTATGGCTCTCATCCCTTTTATTTCTCTAGTCAAAGTATAAAAAAGCCCTTTATTTTGATTAATGGTCTCAGAAGATTTGAAGTGGTATGGCAACCTATTATGTTTCTCACCCAAAGGCTGATTAGAACTGTATATTTCATTAGAAAGTATCATGTGCTTATCGATCAAAACTATGAAGTTCAAAAAAAAATTTTGTATTTTCATTTTGCTTATTTTAATTGTGATACTAGAAGGTAAAATTTAAAAAATAGTTAAGTGCTACTACTTCCATTTCCTGTTTAGAAAAATTCCAAGAGTTTAATTTGTATGTTGCATACAAGTATACGAAAGCTCTAGTTTAGATTATCGACTTCAGATACAGAAGAGTTAACTATGTGGACTTAGGTTAATGTTAAAATAAAAAATGTATAACCACATGTAAACAATTCAGTGTTTATCTGTGTAGTGATGTCTTAGTATTGTTCTTCCTCTTTTGAAATACTCCAAACACTTCTGAAATGACTTTTTAATGTCTATTCCCCCCAGACTATGAGCTCCAGGAGAGCATGGAGCATGTTTATCCTGTTCACTAGCACCACTCAATAGGCAATAAATATCTATCTGTTGAATTTAACTGAGGTATAGTATAATAAAACTTAGTGGTGGTGAACGGCTTAGTAAATCTGTTGCTTTTTTTTTTTTTTTTTAATCTTTAAGGAAAGAATCAGAGTATACATGAACAGAGTCAAGGAAATAACAGACAAGAAAAAGGCCGGCAAGCTGGACAAAGGTGCAGCTTCAAGATTTGTGAAAAATGCCCTTTGGGAACCAAAGCCTAAAAATTCATCCAAAGTTGCCAATAAAGGAAAAAGTAAAAATTAACCTTTTGGTTTTGATGTACACATATTGAAAAAGTACATCATTTTTATTGTTTTCCACACAATAGATGACTCTGTGGCAATGCAAGGTTTAAATGTATTCCTTATTGAATTCATATGTAAAATTTACATTTTAAATTTGTAATGCTAAATATTCTTTTCCCTAGAAAGATTAAGTTATCTTTATTGATTTTCCTGTGGAGCACTATGAGGTTTTTAACACTGTGATATATTTTATATTTATAGTTTATCATCTCTCTTGACAAGATTCTTATTTCCTTATACAGGTCAATCTTTCAAGTACCATTTTATAAGCAACTATGAAATTTAAGTTAAATGTTCTTTGTAAACATTTGTCTATTTTAAATGAATAATGACTTTATGAAGTATGCTATTTGAAGGCTAAAGTTATAAATACATCTGTTTTCACTATATAATATTAAGAAAGAAATGACTTAAATGTCCATTTTTTTCTAAGTAGCTACTTCATCATGTTTTCATGATTTGGGGAATTATTGCTTTTTTTGATATTCAAAGTGTGAAATTAAGACTTTAGGGTTATATTTTAGTTCTTGGCAATTTGCCTCTATGTCCCATTTAAAGTAAAATATATTCTCATTAGCTTTAGATGGGAAACGAGGCTGTATATTGATGACTGAATTTTGGCTTCATATACCCTGTCAATAAAGACTGTAAAGGTTGTATAGCTGACTGTTTATTTTTCTCCTTTGTGTAAATTTGCTCTTGAAATTAGGAAGTTAGTTTTTAGAAATCATTAGGAATAGAGAAATTCATGAGTTTTTGTTGCTTATGCATCATTCCCATAGACCTCTTGGTCTAATCTTTTCAGATCTTTTGATTACATATTTTTGAGGTGATATCAAGTACATACAAGTTTTTTGAAATAACTTTCTATGTTTATGTAATGCCAACCACTTAAGGAGAGGACAAGTCCAGAGGATATCATATTGTGTTTATATTCTTATTTTTCTGGAATATTTGTTCCAGAGAATTCTGTGTGTCAGAAAATTTTTTTAGTGTCTGAGTCCTTGAATTTTAATTATATGCTTTTAATGCTTTCAGTCTTTGAATCCACATCATTATGTATAGGAATGCCAACTACAGTAAAGTACTTTAATTTTTGAAAAAGAAGTTGTTAAAATTTTCTGTGTGATTAATTCTTCATAAGTAACCTTGAATAAATGGATTTCTTGATTTATGGTAGAAGATATTGGAAATGGTCTTAAAATGTAATGGATTTTGTAAAGCACGTTGAACTCTTTTTATGACACATGAAGAGGAAGTCACTGATAGATGCAGAGAGTCTTCTGGCTCAGATGTCAGACCATTTTTGAAGTAGAAGAACGTTTATAATTATTTCATTCCTTTTTTCAGCCTCATCCTCTCAAATTTCTAGCTTTTTTAAAAAGTAACTTCATGAGACAAATAAAGGTTGTTATGAGCAAGTGTAGTGTACATGTGTTATTTATTACAAAGAAACTTAATAACTTGCATTTCTGTATATTTTCTTATTTCATGAAAAAAAAAATGAGAAAGGTCCTACAGCTGCAGAAAATCATTAGCCAAAGTTACCGGTTTACGAAAATCCAACTCTAAATTCTGTTAAATTTAAGTTTCTTAGTGAATAATTAGTAGAAATTTCAGTGTTTTATTAGTAGAAATTTAAAAATAGTTTGAGTGCATTCCATTTTATAATGTAAGATTTGAAATACTTATTACCTGGCACATAAAAAGGAGTTGAATGGTGGTAGTGCAGTGGGCGCTTATTTTTTATTGTTGTTTGTTTATTTCACAAATATTTAATGACATTTACATTTGCAAATACTATGCAGGTTCCAAGGAAGACAACTCCAGTCTTTATTCTATTTTTATAAAGTGTTAGGAAAAAAGTAGTCTTTTTGTTCAATTCACTTTTTCAGTGTTACTAGAAAATTGATGATAAATTGTGCTCATTAACCTTAGTCAGAACCATAAAGGGTGATGGGTTGATCTATTTGACTAGAGTGTAGTTATTGTTAACATAGTTTTTTCCAAATGACAGTCTGCTCTAAGTTTAGATGTTAATCACATCTTTTATTAATCTCTTTGGGAATTAACAAGTTGGAGAGGTTATAGCTGTAGATATTTTTAAGATTGGAATTATAGACTATTAATCTAATACTAAATAATGAGATTTTGTCTTTTAATATTATTTTAAGTACAATTTTCTTGTTCATAGTTGCAAGATGGGAATTCATTTTAGTAAAGTAGAATATGTTAAGAGGAAAATTGAAGGTTGAATTATGGTTTACATTCCTGGAATTAGGAGGTTATGTCAAGTTGATTGGTTTTTAAGATACCCTGCAGATTAAAAAATTGGCCTACTAGCTATTAGAAATGGATTGGTATTATTTCTAAATAAGGCTTTTAAAATTGACTAGAGATGTAGGAAATGCTTCAAAAATGGACAAGGTATTGAATATAGATACTTCTTAAGTAGGTCATTGGAGAAAAAGATGCTCTAGGACTCACTCAGTTTATGATATAGTTAAACGATAATTTTATGCAATAAATTATCAGAAATTCTGGCTTTTCAAAGTGACATTAACTGAGAAAGATTTGAACAGTGATTCTGACCCTCATGTAATAGCTAAGTCTGGTATGTAAAGGGAAGAAAAAGAAGCACTGGCGTCTCATTTTCTTCCCTCATAGCATCGTTCATAAATTTGCCCTTGCCCAAATATATTCACTGGCTCTTTTACCAAATGACCTTGATAGCAACCTATTTTATATAAATGTGATCTGAATGTACTTTACTAATAAAAAGCATTTCCTTTTCCTTTTATCCTGGTCTAAAACACTTCAGTTTTGGGAACACAAACCACATTTTACTTATTTTGTATACTAGCATTTTACAGTTGTCATTAACAATTATGCTGGGGGAAAAATCTATAGGACTTCATAGTAGAATTCTGTTGATTGTTTCTACTTGGTTAATTTGCTATTAAGTTACTTGTGAGCAGGATTTCAAGCAAATGCTTTTTGAATGTTTTTGGTTTGCAGATACGTTTTCCCGTCAGAGTGAGCTGTCCTAGAGTACTCTGGAGCAGCCACCCTCTGACCTGATGTGCCTTTTAAAAGTGTTTATTTTGTGGCATAATTTTTAATACAGCCAGGAAGGATTCGTAAAGTTATCTAGCAGATGCCTATAGTGATATCTACTGGCAGTTGAGGTTTAATTTTAATTCTGCCCTCCTACCCCCAAAAGGCCAGAAACCAAAACCAGTCTAGCTCTGTATTATTCTTATTCTTCTGTTCATAAAAGGTTGAGAAAAGATGCTAGCTCCTCCCCCCCCAACCCCATAAACCTTGAAGTCAAGCAAGTGTATTGTAGCAGAATTACTGCATGCAAGATGTCACTTTTGCAAAGTGATATATTTCAGACAGTGCACAAAATTTGATGGTGGGGGAAACAAGCTTTTATAAATGAAACATTTAGGAGACTTTTTTATTTTATTATTTGCTTTCAGTTCAGTGTTGCATTTTAGGTGCAGCCTTTCAGTTTGGCAGCTACAATAAATGACTGAAGGGAATTGAAGATGATAATTCAACATTTCGAGATGCTTCTGCTGAAATGAATATAGACCTATTCAGGGCTTGAATTTAAAAGTTTACAGTAATACAGTTTGTTTGTTTTAAAGCCAAGTACCCAGGAAATGATATGATTTGAATGAGATGATTAGGAGAAACAGAAAACAATACCTTCAGCCCCTTGTTACGGGGGGCGGGGGGTATTATCTGTTGAGAGTCTGTGTTGAAAATGTTAGTGTAAAAAGAATAGAGGCTGGGCAGCCCGGGTGGCTCAGCGGTTTAGCGCCGCCTTTGGCCCCGGGGATGACCCTGGAGACCCGGAATCGAGTCCCACGTCGGGCTCCCTGCATGGAGCCTGCTTCTCCCTCTGCCTGTCTCTGCCTCTCTCTCTCTCTCTCATTCTCTCTCTCTCTCCCTCTCTCTGTTTCTCATTAATAAATAAAATCTTTAAAAAAAAAAAAGAATAGAGGCTTGTTATGTACAATTTACTGGAGCGTGTACAATTCATCTTGGACCTTGTCCAAAGAGGTTTAGTTATTAAAATAGCAGAAGAGTTACTGTAACAAGGACTCACGGACATCAAGGGATTACCTGTAAACCATGCTAAAATTGTTCATTTAGTGACCCTTGCTCTCTCTAATAACGCATCCCATGACTTACTTAAATCGAGATCATTTACTACCCTCTTTCTGATACCGTCTTTTCTACTATCTTTCCTTAAGAAAGAATTCATTTAAGAATATGTATAACAGTTGCTAGGTTGGGCAGCCCGGGTGGCTCAGCTGTTTAACACCGCCTTCGGCCTAGAGCGTGATCCTGGGGTCCCGAGATCGAGTCCCACGTCGGGCTCCCTACATGGAGCCTGCTTCTCCCTCTGCCTGTGTCTCTCATGAATAAATAAATAAAATCTTTAAAAAAAATAGTTGCTAGGTTTTATAGGTTTTAACATTCTTTAGTTCTAACATTTGTGATTTTGACTATTCACGAGTGACCTCACAGGTCCATGGGGTATATGGCATTTTGCAATTTTGCCAAGGCATAGTCCTAATTCCCATTAAATGCCATGCAGAATGGCATCGCTCAGCTGGTGGTGTGGCCTAGCAAATGTCTCCGCAGCCACAGGTTCTTCCCTCAGGGTCTCATGCATTTATTCACCCATTCATTCCACAAATATTTATAGAGCCTCTCCTGTGTGCCAGGTTCTGTTGTAGGCATGGGAAGTCGAGCAGTTATTCAGACAGTATGTAGTGACTGGAAGATGTCAGACTTTTATTACGTGAGAAGGGCTGCTGTGGGCTGAAGGGTGCTCCCCCAAAATGGGTACGTTGAAGTCCTGACTCCCAGCATGGTTTCTCATAATGAAACCCAGAAATCAGGTCATTGCAGGTGTAGGTAATGAAGATGACGTCCTTGGGGCGGCCCTAATCCAAGGACAGGTGTCCTTAGAAAAAGGGGTAAATCTGAACATAGACACGGACAAGAAGATGAAAACTGAGATCCAGGTAATGACTAGACAAGCCTGGGAGCGCCGAAGATTGCCCGCAAACCACCAAAAGCGGAGTGAGCGGCCCACGACAGATTGTCACGACCCTTGGAAGGAACAACCGGGCCAGCACTGCGATGCTGGATTCGTAGCCTCCAGAGCTGAGAGCGCAGGCCTCGTTGCACAAGGCCCGGCAGGCCAATACGAGGCCCTCCCATGAGGGGGGTTAGGTCAATAGTTCGCATGTGAAAGTGGGTGTAGGAACCTTTAGGACACAAGGTGGAAGTGTAATTCTGAAGAGAAAACCGGGAACCTGTATAGATTCATTCAGGAGTATCTTTCAACTTGGGCAGAGATCTCAGGGCTTAGGCTCTGAAATGTCAAGGGTCTGTGACACTCCTGAAGCCTGGGCGCTCAGACTTTCCTGGGAGGCGTTGTCGGTTCTGATGGCGTGTGCCGTCTTTTAAACTTGGTTTGAAGAAACTCATTTCCCTGAAGGAAGGAAAACCCCGTCAGGTTTCGAAGGAGAGGATATTTTCCCGGGCCTACTATGTGCTGTGTGGTCTTCCCTAATGCGATGCAGCAGTCAGCTTCAAGTAGTGAAAATAAATACTTAGAACATCGTACCCAAGTTGTGCTCATCCAAGAACACAAACCACTTAAATCTCCTATTGAATTCAGTTTGATAGAGTGTTTTTTAAAAAGACATTATTATTTTTTCAAATTCTAAACTGCATGATGTGCAATTCAGTTTTCTTTCTTTAAAGAACTTAATGCTTACTGGTTTGGGCCCGGTTTAATATTTTTTAATATATTTTTTTAAGATTTTATTTACTTATTCATGAAAGCAGAGAGGCAGAGGCAGGAAGAGCTGACTCCATGCAAGGAGCCAACATGGGACTCGATCCCAGGACCTCGGGGTCACACCTGAGCCGAAGGCAGATACTCAACCACTGAGCCACCCAGGCGTCCCAATATTTTTCAATATTTTAAATGCTGTGTATTGATTTTCAGCTTTTAGAATCAATCAGTAGGTCAAACACGGAAGACAAGAATGTAAAAATCTGCCTTGACAAAAAGTAAAAGTCAAAGCACATAGAATAAAAGTGAGTTTGAAATGGGGAGAAGAGGACATCATACGGGGAACAATCCAGATGCTGCACAACACGGGTGGATGAATATCGCTTTGCGTTTATTTCAGGAGTAAAGGTAATAGCTCTGCTATTCTTTTTAAATTCTTAAATGAAAAACTGGAAGGAGTAAGGAGGAGTGGTATAAATTAAATCCTTATTTTTAGGATGGGGAGCCAGATGAGGTCCCATGAAAATTAGTAGTGTAGATGTACATTATGAAGGTAATCACCAGAATTAAAGACAGAAATGATTTGAAAGTGATAATTCCTCACTTGGAGATGAAGTGAGAGTATGGCTTTTTTGTTTTGTTTTGTTTTGTTTTACATGGTTTGGTAAAAAGATGTGAGAAAGTCGTACTGATGAGCAAAACATTTGTTCAAAGCAGCAGCATAACAGTTGGATAACCCAATGAATGGTAGTTTAGTTTTTGAAACGTTAGGCAATAAATAAATACATCAGTGAAATGATACCAGAATGCCTAAGTGTGCATGCATATATTTCATTGTCTTTAAAAAAAAAAACCCTTAAATACTTGTATATAAAAATGTCCGTAGGCATTTAAATTTTTTCCTACATTTGAACTCAGTTTATTTTTAATTTTCATTTTAGACAAGTTTCATTCCAGATAGAGCTAGAAAATAAGAATCTTTACATTGAAGTGGCTCTCCTAGCATGCCTTCCCTGGTCTTTCTCAATTTCTGAGTGTTATTCAAGGTAACATTAGCACAACCGTAGGGTTATAAGTAAGTGATGGTGTGATCTTTGCTCAAATGTTTTAATAATGCTCAATCGAAAGGGGGGTTTTCTTGTGCCTAATTTTCTTTTTTTTTTTTAAGTTTTTATTTATTTATTCATGAGAGACATACAGAGAGAGAGAGAGAGGCAGAGACACAGGCAGAGGGAGAAGCAGGCTCCCTGCGGGGAGCCCGATGTGGGACTCGATCCCGGGACCCCAGGATCACGCCCTGGGCCGAAGGCAGACGCTCAACCCCTGAGCCACCCGGGTGTCCCTCTTGTGCCTAATTTCCACTAAAAAAATGAAACTTCAGGAGAAATGCCCTTATAGATTTTTTTTTCAAGACCTTATTTCACGCTATAGTCTCACTAAATATATGGAAATTGATTGTTCAATAACAGAAGTTATACATGTCAGAAGTGTAGCAAAGCATAAAATCTTTTTAGGATTTGTCCTAACAACAATTAGGGTTTAAGGAATTGGAATGGCTAGATTTTATCTACCACTTTTAAAATTTGTAGAAAACACTAATAATAAAGACTAACCTAACAGTGGTTTTCTTTTTTTTAATTTTTAATTTTTAATTATATATTTTGAACTTTTAATTTTTAATGTTTAAATTTATTTATTTATTTATTTATTTATTTATTTATTTATTTATTTATTTAACAGTGGTTTTCTTAATTATTGATGCTACTTACAACTTTAGCACAAGTTGATATTCAAAGTTACCTCCCTATATCACCTAAATACATACCATTAGAAATAACCCATGATTAAATTTCATGCTCTCAATTATCTAGGCATTTAAGGTAACAAAATAATTTAAATATAGAACGTTGAAAAGAAATGTTCAAAGCAACTTGTGGAAATAGTGTTAGTTAATGTGTATTTTAATCCCCTGAAGGGAAGTGCTATGTACCCTTAATACATGCCTTCTTAGACTATGACTTGTTAAGCTTAACTCTTCTGTTCTGCCTTGAAATTTATAGAAATATTGCAATAATCGTCGTAAGCTGTAGTTGTGTGTGATCACTCATGGCCTGTATTGCTCTACCCCCCGCTTAGATGTGATCTTAAATCAACTGATAAGCTTTATTTTCTACGGCAGTTTTAGATTCACAGTGGAAAGTGTGGAGTTCCACATACCCTCTGCCCCCCAGCGTGTAAACCCCCAGCACTACCGACATCCCCCATTCGTTCTCACTGGTGAACCTACACAGACACATCCCGTAGCACCCAGAGTCCATCGTTCACGTTAGAGTTCACGCTGGGTGCCGGACAGGCTACGGATTTGGACAACTATACGAGGGCAGGTATGTGTCATTACAGCAGCACACAGAATAGTTTCACGGCCCTAGAATCCTCTCTGCTCCGCTCACTCATCCCTTCCTCCCTCCCTCCGTCCCCAGAACCTCTGGCAACCACCGATCCTTTTCCTGGCTCCCTAGCTGTGTCTTTCCAGAATGCCACCTAGTTGGGATCACACAGTTACGTGGCTTCTTCCAATTGGCTTCTTTCGCTTGTAACATGGTTGTCTCCTCCACGTCTTCGTGGCTTGACAGCTGCTTTCAGGTGCGAGTGACATCCCATTGTCTGCATGTACCGACGCTATTTATCCACTCACCGTCCTGGATGCTTCTAAGTTTTAGCATTTATGTTTAAAGCTGCTATACACATCCATGTGCAGGTTTTCCCATGGACGGGTTCTCAACTCCTTTGGTCTAGTGAAGACCAGCACATGCGATTGCTGGGGGATGCGTAAGGGTATGTTTGGGGTCGTGAGGAACTGCCCACTGTCCCAAAGTAGCTATACTGTGCCCAGTGAATAAGGTTCTCGTTGGCCCACGTCCTGCTATTCCACAATTGCTGGTGTTGTGATTTATTTTTAAAGCTTTTATTTGCAGATTTTGCCATACATTTTTGTTGTGGTTCAAAAAAAAAAAAAAGTGATCAAAGGAGATGTAGAAAACCTTAAATTTCTTTTTTTGTTTTTTTTTTTTTTTAAAGATTTTATTTATTTATTAGAAACAGAGAGAGAGGCAGAGACCCAGGCAGAGGGAGAAGCAGGCTCCATGCAGGGAGCCCCACGTGGGACTCGATCTTGGGACTCCAGGATCGCGCCCTGGGCTGAAGGCGGCGCTAAACCGCTGAGCCATCGGGCCGCCCCGAATCTTAAATTTCTTAATGATAAAACTGGAACAGAGCTAGGATCTACATCCTGAAAAGCTGGCGACTAGAAGATTTCATTCAGGATGAGACCTGGGCTCTAATTTAAAGTGCATCTTTAAAATTCCTTAAATTTCTTGACTTACTGAAGAGCATTTTCAACATATTCAAACCCATACAAGACAAAGTGTTGTGAATGAATAATATGAATGAATAAGTGAATGTAATCTTAAAGTATGTGAGTTGGGGAATACAATTGAATTTATTATGTCTTTGTTTTTAATGGCATCTTTACCAATTGTTTTAAATCTTGCTGTTATCAAGATAGACTGATTACTGGATTGTCATTTTCGCGCCTGGAACTCGGGCTCAGTGTTCACTTTTTTTGTACTAGTACCTGTAACCAAAGCGTAGGTATTCAATTCATTATTTTTTTTTATTTTTAAAAGGCCTTATTGATTTATTCATGAGAGAGAGAGAGAGAGGCAGAGACCCAGGCAGAGGGAGAAGCAGGCTCCACGCAGGGAGCCCCACCCAGGACTCCATCCCAGGACCCGGGTCACGCCCTAGGCCGCGGGCAGCCCGAAGGTCATTCAATGTAAAAAACGCTCACAGATGAATAGGAAGGATCCGGAGTCCGTCCTTCCCGAAGGGCTGTCGTGCGGGTGTCTCCCCCCCCCCCCCCACCCCGTGTGCCCGTGGGGCCGTGAGCCCAGGTGCTGCGGATGCTGCAGGTCGGGCCTCAGGTCCCGTGTCCCGCATCCGAGGCGGCCGCGGGCCTGGTTGCTCGCGAGGGACCTGAGGGAGCGGCGCGGGGCCTCCACCCGGGGTCCAGGCGGCGGGAGGCCCACGAGGCCCCATGGGCACCGGCAGGTGGATGCGGCTGCGCGCGGCCTGCGCCGAGGGTGGGCGTAGAGGGTGAGTGCGGAGGGTGGGTGCAGGTGCAGAGGGTAGGTGCGGGTGCAGAGGGTGGGTGCAGGTGCGGAGGGTGGGTGCAGGTGCGGAGGGTGGGTGCGGGTGCAGAGGGTGGGTGCAGGTGCGGAGGGTGGGTGCAGGTGCAGAGGGTGGGTGCGGGTGCGGAGGGTGGGTGCAGAGGTGGGTGCAGGCGCGGGGGGTGGGCACGGAGGGTGGGTGCAGGCGCGGGGGGTGGGCGCGGAGGGTGGGTGCAGGTGCAGAGGGTGGGTGCGGGTGCGGAGGGTGGGTGCAGAGGTGGGTGCAGGCGCGGGGGGTGGGCACGTAGGGTGGGTGCAGGCGCGGGGAGTGGGCGCGGAGGGTGGGTGCAGGTGCAGAGGGTGGGTGCGGGTGCGGAGGGTGGGTGCAGAGGTGGGTGCAGGCGCGGGGGGTGGGCACGGAGGGTGGGTGCAGGTGCAGAGGGTGGGTGCGGGTGCGGAGGGTGGGTGCAGAGGTGGGTGCAGGCGCGGGGGGTGGGCACGGAGGGTGGGTGCAGGTGCTGAGGGTGGGCGTGGAGGGTGGGTGCAGGCGCGGGGGGTGGGCGCGGAGGGTGGGTGCAGGTGCAGAGGGTGGGTGCGGGTGCGGAGGGTGGGTGCAGAGGTGGGTGCAGGCGCAGGGGGTGGGCATGGAGGGTGGGTGCAGGTGTGGAGGGTGGGTGTAGGTGCAGAGGGTGGGTGCAGGTGCGGGGGGGGGCGCGGAGGGCTGGGAGGGCGCGGGGTGCTGAGCGCGGCCGCATCCCTGCGTGTCCCCCCGCCTCCTGGAGCCGCGGACCGTGTCGGGGGCGCGCGGCCCGTGTTCCTGCGCGAGGATGGGGCCGGGCGGGGGACACCCGGGGGGACCTGCAGTCGCGAGGCCGGGCCGGGGTGCTCGGGACCCCGGCACCTGCCCCTGCGGCCCGGGCCCCTCCCGGGGCACCTGCCGTCGTAGGGCACCCCACCCGGGATGGGGGGACCCGCTCGGGGGCGGCGGCTGGCGCCGAGGCTCGGGTGGGGCGGGGCTCAGCGCGGGCTCCCGCGGGCCCTTGTTCTGGAAGCGCCGCCCAGGGGGTTGCAGCTCCTGCGGGGCCGGGCCGGGCGGTGACCGGGACACCACTTGGACCTCTTCCCGCTTCTAAGGGCGGCCCCCGCGGGCACCTGCAAGGAGGTCCTGGAGGGGAGGGGTGCGCCCCCCGCGGGCACCTGCATGGAGATCCTGGGGGAGGGATGCGCCCCCCGCGGGCACCTGCAAGGAGGTCCTGGAGGGGAGGGGTGCGCCCCCCGCGGGCACCTGCCCAGGTGGGACGAGCGGCCCCGGAGCTGAGAGCACCGCAGGCTAGTCCCGGAGCCCCCACGGCTACACCTGGCCTATGCCTCAAAAATAATTCTTTCCTTAAATTAACTGATTTAACCCATCGAATCCCCCCTCTGGCCGTGTAAAACATGCTCTTTATAGAAATTAAAGAGAGATTTCACCCCTTCCCTGGCCGAGAAATAATTGGCTAACACTTAAAATATTTTCTTGCAGCCTGTTATCCCTTTACATTCAGCTGCGAATAGTTTTTGAGTCATGTTTTTATTCTATCTCTTGATATAAGACTTTTTTGTTTTTTGGATAAGAATTTTAATGGGGGGCCCCTGGGTGGCTCAGTCGGTTGGGCGTCTGCCTTTGGTTCAGGTCGTGATCCCAGGATGCTGGGATGGAGCCCGGTGTAGGGCTCCTTGCTCAGTGTCTCCCTCTCCCTCTCCACCCTGCTCATACTCTCTGTCAAATAAATACATAGGTACACATTTTTTTTTTTAAAAAAAGGATTTTAACGAAACAATTAAAAAAATGTAACCGGTTTTAAAAAAAATAAAGATGTGGTTGGTTGAGATTAACAGGTGTTTATTGGGTGCCTGCTACGTACGCTGCGGCCCAACCAGCCAAGTGCCCCCACTCTTGCTTGAATTTCCATACTAGGTGAGGTTTCCCTTCAATATTCATGCAACACGATGGAATGCTTTAACTGCCCTCCTGAAAATGTATCTCTGTTAATAATTTGGATTTTCATGCCTTTGAGAATTTTCTGAGATGTGCTTCTGTCTCCACAGTTGTCATCGTTGCGTTGGCCGGTCAGAACCACTGGGTGGCAGCAAAAGAACATAGAAGATTTTCTATCTTGCTTTTGTGTGCACAGAAATCCAGTGAAAGCTGTTCTTTGAGTTTCATGGGTGATGGGGAGAGAAATAGGTGATTAAAACTTGACGTGTAACCAAGGCAGGCGACGCACCAGCACACCTCACCACGAAACGTATGTTACTGTAGGTAGAAAATATTAAATATGTGCTTCCTGCTACCAAAGCCACGTTATAAAATCCTCCTTTCAGTTCCCTTTAGTCATGAGCATATCTTTCAAGATTCCTATGCAGTTACTTTTCTATTTATAAAGGCGAAGAGGAAAAACCCAAGCCAGATACTAAGAAAAACTTGTTTTGTGAGAAACTTGTGAACAGAGATTTCGAATGTCAAACAACAATGGGAAGGAGTCATTTTCTTGACAGTGTGTTTTAAAGAACATTCTTGGAAGAAGACTAATTGAATTTGGAGTCCTTGCTCATAGACAAGAGTTTGTTTTACCTCTTCTTTTCAAAAAAAGGGAAAAAAATCACTTAGAAAGCAGCTTTTAAGTAGTAGTTCTGGTCTCTTTGGACGATTTCGTCCTTTCCTATAAAGTTACAAATGGCTCAGGTCCAAGCTGAGCACACCTTACGTATGATGCAAAGGCTCCAGCTAAAAATGTGAGATGGTCCCGAGACAGGGGCAAGGGAACAAACACTTGTTTTATTTTCATTTTTATACGTATACTTGAAATCTGTTTAGGTGAAAAACACGGCTTCCCTTTTCTCCCCAAAGTTTTAAGGCAAAATACTTTAAAAAGAATCTTGTTCTTTGAATTTTAGACAAAAATATGCTTAGCTTATCTGAAAGCTTCTCCATGAGTTATGCAAAACATTAAGTGCAGAATGAAAAGTTTGCTTTTGTCCAGAGGGCTGGGTATTGAGCAAGACGGGGTGTCATTCTGGGGCTTATTCCCAGAGGGTCTTGGAAGAACAGTGTGTACGTTTCTTCCCGTTGAGCTTCGGATCTTCCGGTTGTGCTTGGAGCCTGAGCCATGCTCGATCTTATTTCTTGTTGGCAACATGACCATTGCCTCTTGGTGTGTGTATGACATAGATCAGTGAAGCTTATGCTAGCTGACCCTTAGTGGAAATGAAGTTTAGGAAAAATAGGAACGTTTTCCCCACACTGAGTATAGGGCCACCAGAGTCTTGATGTTCACTTTTCCTTTAACATGACTCAAAGGAGGGGTTAAAAGAAATTTGCGGTTATTTGTGGGTGCTGAAATCCCAATCTGAAACTATAGGTGATAACGCTCCTGGGCTTGGACTCTGGCCATCAGTGTCTGCCGTGGACCCAGAACAAGGACCGAGAAATAATTATTTTCACTGTTTCCTCCCCTTGGAGCAGATTTGTTGTTGTTGCTGGAGGGGAGTGTGGGAGTAGGGAAGGGGAAGCATTTATATTGTCCCAATGCAAGATAGGTTTGTGTGAGATGTACTTAGTTTCTTCTTTAGAAATTATGTAGAGTCACTATGATGAGAGAGTCCTTTGCTATTTCTTATAGTCCGCAGTATTCGAGGGCCAGAGGGTCGTAAATCCTCTTGGGAAATTTCTGGGAAAGAAAGTTCTATACACTTGCTCAGTAATAATCGGCCATAAATTTCTTCTTATATATAAAATGTATAAATTTATAATCATGTTCTTCAATATACTAAGGGCAATTATGAATATGATGAAAGAAAGTTTGTTTTGAAAGTAAGAGATGGTAAAAGTAAAGGCTGAAGCGAAACATAATTTGTAGTTGTGTTTACAGACTATAGAGACCCTCTCTTTCAGTTTTCGGGATTTGTATTGTTCCAGGTTTAGTATTTGTACAGCTGTTTTACATTTTGTGGAATTTGATAATCCAGTGTTAAATCACCAATTCTTAAAATTGAAGTAAATATCTGAATAGAATATTTTTTTAGTGTGAATTGAAGAACATCAAAAGGAATATTATAACACAGCTTCAATTTCTTGATTCTGTCACTGACAGTTGACTTTGAATAAATCACTAAAATTATGCATATAAATCTCCATGTACAAAGTGGGCACAGCCATACCCATCTTTTCTCATCAACTATACAAATCCAAATGACAAGGATTCAGGTTTTTGGAAGATAATGCTATTTAAAATGCTACATGGGCAGCACTAAAATTATGATGACATTTTACAACAAAACCGGGCAGATTTGACGGAGAGTTTCTCTTCTAGTCTGTTCTCTATTTTCTTTGTACCAATAAGGTTTCTAAATGAATAGTTGAAGAGGTCATTTGGGGAGGTTAGGGCTCTAAGACTTTGCACTTGCCAGCTTCTTTGCTTGAAGCCTGACCCTGGAGTCTTACGCACTCTGGAGACTTAAGATTTTACTAGGTTGTTTGAGAATATGGTCCAATCCTTAGAGTCAGGTATTGAGGAATTTCTAACAAAGGAAAAGGCAGTGTATTATATGAGAAAGTGTCAGTCCTTCCTCTAATTCATTTGAAGAAAGGCCACACCACAAGGAAGAGATTCTCCCTATATTTGTTACAAATGAAAATTGTTCCTTTTGACTTGAGCAATGTCTAGAGTCAGCTACTCTCAGCACTGGCTCCTCATGGGCATCATTCTTGAAGCTAAAAAAAAAAAAAAAAAAAAAAAATCCCCACCTTGGACTCAGGCCCCACCAGAGATGAACAAATCAGGCCTTTTGGGCATGGGGCCCAGGCATTAGTATTGTCTGAAGCTCCTCAGGATGTATCATGACCATGCAAGGTTTAGAAGGACTGATCTAGACACTGTAATGGAAAGTAGCAATTTTGCAAAAGTCTTAAATGAGACGACAGTCTTCAACATCCACTCCTTTGTTCTTGCTTTTATTATCTCACTTTTTCAAAGCAAACGTATAATTTGAAGACAAACAAAAATATATAACAAAAAAGTGCTCGGAGTCCACACATCTTGTCAGTTAACTGTGGTCCTTCGTGGGACAATTCCAACTTGGCTCTGCCACCGTGAGGGATGGGGCGATTCCTTCCATCCTACCCTTCACCATGCCATTGAAAGGAGCTTAAAAACGAACATAAAATTCATCTGAGTTGTCTGACACTGCTAAAGTTCTTAGGTATTGACATAAAATGAAAGAAATCTTTTGCCCAACTTGAACATGAACCCATTCAGTAATTGCCACAGGTTTGAACAAATTGGTGGTTTTTCTATTCTGAAATGATCAAAAAAAAGAAAAAAAAAGAAAATAAGAAAAGAAATGAAAATAAACCCTCCTCAAAACATTCAAATAATGATTTTTGTATATATACACAAACAAAAACACATTTGCAGGATATCTGTTGTAGAATCTAGTCTCTCATTATGTGGACATGGGGGATAGACAGGGATTCTGGACTTGGGTTGGCCGTGGTTAGCTGGGACCCTAAACATTTCTTTTATCCTCACGTAGCTTCAGCTTCCTTATTTATAAAATGGGGTTGCACCTATGATTCTGACAAGTTGGGAGATCTTATTTGCTACTTCTACAATCCTTATCCACTTCTGAAATCAACCCTGCTGTAAAGAGATTTGAAGTTCCAATTAACTATAGCCTTGTTTCAGAAAAATCCTAACCACAGGTGATAATATTTGCTGGGTGAGTAGAAAAGAAGATTGATGTCATTTACTACCAATTGCATTTGTCCCTTTTTATGAGGAAGATAATGCAGACATTGGATTGAATTTCAAGACTGTCTTAGACACATTACACAGAGAGCTGGGAAATATTCTTTTCACTGATTATATTATAGACACTAATGTTTAATATGACACATAAATCAGTAAAGTACATGAGCAAGAGTCTGACATACTTTAAAAAAGAATGTAGCAATATACTTATATATTTGATATATAGTTGGTACCCAACAAATATTTGTTAAATGTGAGTGAATTTGAAAGGTTAAAAGCAATTTCTCAGTCTCAAATGCTCATTTGAAGAGGTTTTAAAAGATCCGTGTTTTTTGGTCATAAAATATGTTTTCGACTTGGATTTTCTTAAATGGTTGAAATTTGAGTACGGTGAAATCGGGCAAACATCATGGGGCAGAAATGGGAATTTTTAATTAGATAGTGCCTGGGCTAATAACTTACAATAATCATTTTGAAAAGTTTGCAAAAGTTACAGCAAGCTTTAGAATATCTTTAAACCATTTTATTAAAACTGTACTCTCAATGAAGAACTCCAAGTTTGTTCTTCCTATGGAGTGTCCATCTAGTTATTCCTGTAGTTATATCAACTGTGATAAACTTTGTGGCTATGAAGCACAGTTTTATTTAGATTTTGAAGAAAATGGAAGTCACATTAATAATATTCTGATATAACCATTTGCTTAAATTAATACTTTTAAAAGACATTATTTTAAAAAACATAAATAAAAGACATTATTTTGGTCAAGTGAGTTTGTGGTTATTTTGGATTAAATGATTATAAATTGAGGAACCACTTGGGAATAGGAGGAATTAGCAAGCTTTTTGTTTTCCTAGCTCCTCTTATTTAAGACTAAAAAGAAAAGGAAATTATGTTTAAATGTCTTCTATTTTAATAATGGTGGGCAGAGTCATTCGGACTGACCTTTCTGCTGAGTCCAACCTGAAAATTTGGATCCAAACCAGCAAACAAACAGACAAAAACTGTGTTACAATCCCAGAAAGTGAACAAAATAGCAAAGATTATCAATGCCAGAATCTAGAGATAGGGTAAGACTCAGAGGGTGGTCTTGGAGCTGAGTCTGCTTTTCTCCCAGTTCTTGGAGATAGGAGGCCAAGAGGTCAGGGGTCATGCAGTAGTTTGATGCCCTATGAAGTTAATGCTGCAGTGATTGGTGTCCAAGGCCCATCAAGGTTGAGAAAGAGTTCTAGTGCCTCCTGCCCCACATTGATTTGGGACTACAAAGGGTTGTACTCTAGGAGCAGAAAAGGGTGAATGGGAAGTCGGCCCAGGGTGCTAGTATTTCTAGGCACCCAGTGAAGAAAATATAAATCCGTCCTGGAGAAACAATATCATTATCCAATGCCTCAAATTACTTCTAAAAGGAATTTTGCAAAAACGGTATTTAAGGCATAATAAAAAATATACAGACAGGAGACGTGAATGAAAGCCAACAGAAACAACACTATGGAAATAGACTCACAAGGGTGCCAGATGTTAGAATTTTCAGATATAGAATTCAAAATAAACATACCTACTTTGGAGAAGGTGGTAAAGGACACAATGGAGAAGTTAGGCAGATGTGGAACCTATACGAGAAAAGACCAAATAGAAAATCTGGAACAGAAAATTTAATAATGAATTTGGAATATCTCAGTTGATTGACACAACTGATGAGAGAATTAGTGAGCTGCCTGAGGGGTTAAAGTCAGTCTCTAGAGTGAAATTGGTAGAAACGAAAAGAATGGAAAATTGGAATAGTGGATAGAAGACACGGAGGATGAAGTGAAAAGCTCTAACTTATGAGTAATTATAGTTCAATAAGGAGAGAAGAAAGAGAATGGAGTAGAAGCAAATCTGAATAAACTAGATGTAAGAATTTCCCATAGCTGATGAAATTCATCAGCCCACAACGGTTGCCTACAACTCTGAAACAAGACATATTATGATAATATTACTGAAACCAAGGGTAAAAAAGGAAAGCAAGGTTAAAAAAAGATAAATTGTCTTCAAAGAAACAACAATTAAACTGATGGCTGACAAATGATGGAAACTAGAAGACAAAATCACCATATTTTAAAGTGCTAGAAAAAAACCCATTAGTAACCTAGAATTCTAAGCCTTTTGAAAAGATCACTGATGAATAAAAATATAGAGAATCTAGGCAAGAACTAAATTTAGAGAATTTGTCAGCAGATTCATGCAGAAAGAAATTCTAAACGGTTTTCTTTCGGCAGAAGAAAATTAATTCAGATGGAAGTTTGGGAAGAATGAAGACTATTCCTCCCAAAAGAAAGTATATTGGTAAATATAAATGAATACTAATGGCATAAAACAATAATAAAAAATTTTAAAAATAAAACAATAATTAAATGGTATTATGGAGTTTTAAATAAATAAGTTAATTAAATAAACCATATAAAATACATGACAAATTGGCATGTAAGTTGTTAAGGGAAGAAACATGGAATTAAAGTATTCTAAGGTATTTTGTCCATCAGAGGGTGAGAGCAGCAATTAGTATTAGAGTTTGGTAAGTCAAAGGATGCAGGTTGCTATCTAGAGTCACACTAAAAGAGTACATAACTTCTGAACTAATGGGCAAGGATTTGGAATAATTAAAAATATTTTAAAAGATTGAATCTGAAAGGAAAGAAGAAAAAAAGAAGCACAGAACAGGCAGGACAAGTAAAGAATCCTTAGTAAGATAGTAGACTTAATAGGAAAGAATCGGTCATTGCATCAAATATAAATGGACTAAAATTATCAGTTGTATAAAAATTTTGAGAGATCCATCTAAAACATAAGGAACAGAAAAGTTAAGTAAAAGGATGATAAAATGTTTGATGTATGGGAAAGATGTAAGAATTCTCATTTCATGTGTAACAATATAATATCAAATACATGAAGCAAAAGTTGACAGATTAAAAGTAATAGGGAAACTGACACTCTTAGTTCCTGATGGTCACATACTTTTGCCAGTAATTGATAGAATAAGCAGAAAAACAATTGTAAAGGAGTAGAAATTTTGAATGATGTAATTAATAAACTTGACCTAATTGACGTATAGAACACTGAATATCCATAGAATTCTTTTCAAACCCACATGGAACCTTTTTTTTGAATTGATTATAGACCATAAAGCAAATTTCAGTAAATTTCAAATACTTGAAATTAAATAAAATCTATTCTCTGATCACAACATAAACTTGAAAGGTAACTAGATAATTAACTAGAGAAAGATTACTAGAAGTTTCCCATGTCCTTGAAAATTAAGAATTATACTTCTAAGTAATCAGTGAGCCAAAGAAGAAATCATAAGGAAAATCAGGAAACATTCCAAACTGAATGAAGATGTGATATAATGTATGGAATGCAGCTAACATAATAGATAGAAGGAAACTTGTCGCCTTATGTATTTCTATTAAAAGAGAAGAAAATCTGAGCCAGTAATCTGTTACCTCAAGAAGCTGGTAAAAAAAATTAAATCATATCAGAGAAGAAGATAAAAAGAAATAATAAAGAGTAGAAATCTATGAAATAAGAGACAAATGTGTAATAGAGAAAAATCAATGAAGCTAAAAATTAATAAAATCATTGGTAATAAAGACCAAGGAAAAAACAGGCAAAGTACAGATAATCAATGCCAGGAATGGAAAAGGGGACATTACCATAGATCATCTCAGTAGATGCAGCATAAACATCTGATGAAATTTTAGCATCGATTCATGATAAAATCTGTGGGTGAACTAAGGACCGATGGGCACATCCTCAGTCTGAAAAGAGTGATTACTAAGAGCCTGCTGCAAAGTTTGGGGAAAAAGTTAAGAAAAAAGTAAAGGTGTAAGGACTGAAAAATAAGAAAAACTGCCTTTATTTGAAGATGGCAGGATTATGCACATAGAAGATTGGAAGAAATCTACAAATAAATGTATTTCGCAAATCACTTAAAAATACCAGTTACTGGTAATAAATGCAGAAAACTCGCTGCAAGTCCTATTCTGGACTGGATGTTTGTGTCTCCCCCTCCACCCCTCCCTCCCCGCCTGCCAAATTCCTGTTGAAATCCTCTGCTCCCTAGCCCCAGGGCTGTATTTGGAGATAGGGCCTCTAAGGAAGTAATTAAGGTTAAATGAAGCCACAGGGGTGGAGCCCTGATCCCATAGGATTAGTGTCCTTCTGAGAAAAGATGCCAGGGAGCTCTCTCGTTGCTGGCTCTCTCTGCTCTTCCTCAGAGGAGAGGCTGTGTGAGGTCACAGGGTTGTCGTCTGCAAGCTGGGAGGAGATTCCCACTAGGAACCGAATTGGCTACCCCTTGATCTTGGCCTTCCAACCTCCAGAATTGTGCAAACATGAATTTCTGTTGTGAAGCCACCCAGTCTATGGGATTTCAGTATGGGCGGCCCCTGCTGCACAGTACAGCCTCTCTTTAGAAAACTGTACAGAATTATTGAGAGCCTTTAGGGTAGACTTAAATAAACGTACTA
This sequence comes from Canis lupus baileyi, assembly GCF_048164855.1. Taxonomy (NCBI): domain Eukaryota; kingdom Metazoa; phylum Chordata; class Mammalia; order Carnivora; family Canidae; genus Canis; species Canis lupus. The sequence goes on along the minus strand of NC_132848.1, from coordinate 69,997,755 downwards.
TAGCAGTTCATGGTTTGGAAGATAATCTCTTCCAAAGTGTTCTACAAACGTACTTCTCAAACTTTACTGTGCACACCAATTATCAAGGGATCTTGGCTTAATGAGGTCTCTGATTGAGGGAGTCTGGCACAGGGCTGAGACTCAGCCTTCCTGAGTGGCTGGAAGGTGATGCTGATGCTGCAGGGCCCTGAACCACGCTGACTACCAAGGAGGTGTAGATCCACTGAAATCCCACTTTTTTTGTGTGTCCAGGTGGTCTCCCCCGTTCCCTCTCCGTTCTATCAGCTAGCCAAGTGACTTCTCCAGTTCTCAGCATATGGTCTACTTCTTTTCCTCTGTGGATCCCCTCCTTCTTGCAATGGACGTAAAATTAGAGATCGTATCACATCACCTCTAAATACTCGGTAGAAATCTTTGTAAGGAGTAACTATCGTGTAGTTGTCACATCTAAAAAAAAATTTTTTTTGACGTTATTTCTCAAAAGTCATCAAGTATGTAGAAAGGTTTCAAATCTCCTTGTTTTCTCATAATTTATCAATAAACTGATATTCTTTTCCTCGATGATGTGGTTTAATATGTTCCTCTGTAAAATAGTAATTGATCTAGATGAGGCTTCATGAGATTGGGCTCCAACTCTATTTTTTTTCAGGGACACTTCGTAGGGGGTGGTGTATGTGTCCCCTGGCACCCAACAGAAGACACACGACATCTGTTTCTATTTTCATGACATTAAGATGGATCAGTTGTTCACCTAAGGGTCTTCGCAGCCATTGGATATAACTGCCCACGTACATGATTTCACTAGGGGTTACAAGATGGTCATATTCTAATTTTATTATTCCTTATTTATTTATTAGGTGGCATTCCTCTTTTCCTGAACAGGAATTTTCTCTCGTCAGCTATCATTACCCGGAGGTATATAGTCTGTATAGAAAGGCAGAAGAAATACTGGATTCCTTTCCTTTGTCAGCCTTTAGAATAATGAGTTGATTCTCAAGCATTTTTAAGAGGCAACTAATTTATTAAAAAGTATCACTATCAACTCTGGATTCTTTTTACTTTTACTGTGCTTCCGTTTTTTGTAGGTATTACTCTTCTTGAATGTCCAGTTGTTCCGTCTTTGGCCAGTGGGAGCCTTTCTGGGGTTTCTGCTGCCTACTTGTGACGTGACCTCAATAAGTCTGCAGCTTCAGCCCAGTTCACTGCTTAGCGTTTATATTCTTGTCTGGTCCACAGAGATATTTTTTTTTTTTGGGGGGGTGGGTGGGTGTTTAAACCCAAATTTATACTCGTGTTTCTCTGTCTTTACACTTTATCATTGCTTTCATTATGGAAGAGGGTGGCGAATCAAAGCATCACCTCCCTGCACTCCCTTGAGTAAAAAGTCCAAAAAGAAGCTTCGAAATGACCATCCATCCATTCGTAAGATGCCCTAAACAAATAAACTGACATTTCAGATAATAGGACAAAAGTTTTGTGATCATGAGACACACATAAGGAGATGAAGGGTCCAGAAAGGGCCAGGCTGAAGACTTGGGGTCTTGACCACAGTGGTGGGAGGAGGAACCGGACACCAGAATTCCGTGTTTGCCCTGTACATTTTGCCCCTGGTCACTTGTAGAAAAATATTTGTCAGCCTCATCCTAGAAGGTGAGTTTTAACCATTCTCAGCAAGTTGTATTTTGCCCTCTTTGAGTTTTAGCTTAAAGGACTCTTTCTGGTGATGTTTACCCATAGATTCTTGGATGAGGTAACCCATATATCTGGTGTTGGGAGCAAGCCAAGGCGCAACAACTGTCCTCTGAGGCTTATTTTTGTTGGAATGTGCTTTTTTACTCTGCAGTGACATAGCCGATATTTTAAGCTCTTGAGCTGACACTGTAGAAACAATCTACTCATGTTCTAATTTTTAAGAAACTCCTTTATTTAGTTTTCATTAATTATTGAATAGCTAATATTTCAAAAAGATGGGTGTTTCTAGTTAAAATGATACATATTTTATGCTGAATGATAGGGCCTGAAATATGTTTATTAATTTAAAAAGACGTGTGTGTGTGTGTGTGTGTGTGTGTGTAAAGTTTTGTTTTGGGTTTTACTACTATCATCCTTACCTAGCATCACAAAGATCTCTGCACTTTTCTCCTTTCCAAATGTTCATGATTGACCTTTCAAACAGGACTAAGGAGTAAATAAATGAATGTGTACATCGATAAATCATAATTGCCTTTGAGGTGCTTTTGAAATCTGAAAAATGGACTGGGTGACGGGCACTGAGGTGGGCACTTGACAGGATGAGCGCTGACAGGATGAGCTACATGTTGGCAAACTGAACACCAATAAAAAATAAATTTATTAAAAAAAAAGAAATCTGAAAAATGTCTTTAAATTATTTTTATTAAGTTTAGAATAACTGATAACTCCCTTACGGTAGGAAAGATGCTACAGTTAATCCTACCGTGCTGCCTCATTTTCCTGAATCGTATTATAATTTAAATCCGCTCACCTGTGTTAATTAATGCAATTGAAACAAGTTCAGTTTCTCTTGTGAGTATTAGTGGAGGTTCAGACTAGTGGGCATAAAAAAGTAACGCGGAAAAAAAAAAGGTGACAAAGTATTTGATGGTTGATAAGGCTCAGAGTTCCCATTATGTTGTATATGAGTCCACAAGACTCCAGACTTAGGGAAGTGAGATCTCGCCAAAGGGACTGGGCAGCTTTAGTGCCCCAGTGATGACTGAACTCAATTTCCACGTAACGTTCTTGTCTCTGCTTGAGTTACTTTGCTAATAGATTTTTTCGAAAATTGAAGCTTGGGTAATACTTGTTATAAGTTTGACTTTTCAAATTTTATAGACAGATGATCCAAAGCCGGGCAGGAAGTTTAGGAAACTGGGGTCTCTGCCTCGGCGTCCTCATCCTGTCCAGTTCAGGAGCTTGCTGCAGTCACTAGGGACGCGCTGAGAGGACCCTCTGATTTGGACCGCTGTGGCACGTGGGAGGACAGATCCACGAGGATGGTGCTACCGACACTGCAAGGTAGATCGTCTCTATCTCGTGTTGGGGTGAAATACGATTTTGAACTGCCTTGTTCAAGTCAGATAGCGTCATTGCAATCAAAAGCTACATTTAATCCTAATTTTTTGATTACACTTTTTGCATTTCCCTCCGGTATCGTAGGTTTCTGAGTGTTTTATTCTCGCTACTGATGGCGTAAGTCCTCACTGTAAATATTCAAACGTGAGAGAGATACAAGGTAGAGAAGGAGCACACCTACCAATCCCGCTGCAGTAGAGGCAGCCTTAGCCACGTAGGCCCATCAGTTCCACGCGCAACTTTCAACTGTCAGCACCTGAGAGCCTTGCGTGAGGCTTTTGCTTACGGGCTTAGCGGACCTGCGTTTGGGCCAACTGCAAGTGCTGGGGGATCAGTTGCCCTTGGGAGCTCTCAACCCTGACTGACAGGATATGTGAGTAAATAGCGCTGCTTCCTTCCCCCTTTGGGACAATGTTCTAGAGTTTTCTCAGCATTCCCTGGTGGGATTAAGCTTCCATTGTCTACACTGGTAAATTAGCTTGATAACATCACCCTCCCATGGCTTCCTCCGCTTCCTGTCTGCTCCACAGCCCTACTCATTTTCCCTGGGATTACCTCCCAAATGAAGCATCCCTTCTGGGAGGACCTAACGTAAGGTACCCATCTTCCAAGGATGATGCCAGGACTTCAAATTCTCATGCTTGTCATGTGCAAGTGAAGGATCAGTGCTGTTCTAGGGGCTTTCTTGAGTGCTGTCAGGGTGGAAATTTAGCGAGAGATTCTCCTGTTCATAGGAGAACCTGTTACCATCCTGTTCATAGGACCTGAGTCTTTGGGAGTCGGGTTGTCCATTCCCTCTGGTCAGTCATCTATCAGGGTTTCTCCGACTTGGCACCATTGACATTTGGAGTAATACTTTGTTATGGGGGCTGACTTATGCTTTTTCAATGTTTAGTGGCATCCTTGGTTTCTATCCACTAGATGTCAGGAGCATCCCTCACCCTCACATCTCTGAACATCGCCAAATGTCGCTGGGGGCCAGAGTTGCCCCCAGTTGAGGACCGTTGAGTTAGAGCAAGTGCATATGGGTCGAATGTGGCCAGTTTATTTGCTGTACTTGAAGGTTTTCTGATCACCTAACAGGAAGGAAAACACAGATTGAAGATGACCTGAAAAGAATCTTTAGAGTTACTCTTTTGTGTCGGAGTTACCTCTTTCCAATAAAGTAGGAATAAAAGGAATATATTAGAAGAAGTCTTGTATGGGAAGGAGGGTTCGTTGGTGGTGGTACTGGGTCTGGGGAAAGCGAGCATCTTTCGAGAAAGTGGTGGCTGGCTCGTGTCCTGATGGAAACTGGGAAGTTGCCACTGAGATTCTTCAAAAAGAGGGATCTCATGAAGACCCTGGTCCTGGATTGCAAACTGACTAAAGGGTCTTAAACTCTCTAGTTATGCCTTTGTATTTAAGGCTGTGGGTTCAAACTTCCCTGGGAAAGGAAGACACCAAACCACCGTCAACCATAGCATAGGCGTAGGCAACAGCCTGGTCTCCCATAAAGAACAAGTAAAGATTAAGTTCTTGGGGTGTCTAAGAAACATGTGGGCACGGCCCGGTGTAGCTCAGAGAAATGGTATCGACTAGGAGGGGAGCAGTAAACCTGCATCCCAGGGCAAGCCTGGGTGGAGGTGGAGGGGCAAGGATCTGGGAATACGGGGAACAACAGGAATTCCCTGGGGATTGCCTCCAGGGCCGTGCAGGTGGATAAAAAGTGGATGTTTCTACCTGCTGCGTTTCCAGCTTGGTGCAGTGGGAAACTCAAAACCAGACCCAGACAGGAAACTAAGAATTCTTTGCACAAACAAGAGTCAATCAAATTATTTCCTAGAGCAACGTAAGGGTGGGAATTGAACAAGTGTTTGACATACTTGGTTTTCACACCAGGTGTCAGAGATAAGATAAGACTGTCCAAAGTCAGAGAAAATGCTGGGGGGAAAAGGGATAGATTATCATCCGGTTGATAGTATAGAATTCCGACCCCTCCCGCCATTCTAGTTCTCAAAAGCTTGACAATTCCCTTCCTACACCCTGGGAACATATCCTAAACTTGTCTGAGCTGTACTTTTACTCACCTAAATTCTAATGAGATATCACTTCTCCTTTTTTTTTTTTCCCTTTCACTTCTCCTTTTCAAAGTGACTCCACCTTTTCCTCCGTTGAAAACTGCGGTGGCTGATTTTATTCTCAACTTGGAATCTTGGGGGAAGGCATAGAGGTGTTACTGGAATGTCAGTCTTTTATAAAATTATTGGACCGTCGTAGGAAATAAGCTACTGCGGCTTCCGTTTCCTGGTCTATGTCAGTGCTTCTCAAAGTGGAGTTTCACAGCCAGCAGCATCACCTTCCTCTGGAAACTACGGTTAGAAATGCAAATTCTCAGGACCATCCCCGACCTGCTGCGTGATAGACTCTGGAGGAGGGGGGGGCCCAGCAATCTCAGTTTTATCGAGCTCTCCCGGGGATTCTGGTTTACATTCCAGTTTGAGAACCATTGGTCCACGTTATGGAGGAAAAGACAAAGTGAGGATGCCTCACCCTGTAGTCCCAGGCTCCTGCCGAGACTCTTCTACCAGGCGGGGTCCTTGTCTTTACCTGACACCAGGCCCTGGCGAAGAGTGCCCCTCCCGGTAATTCTGACCTCCGCGTGGCACCTGTGACGTGGATGTGGGGAATGTGGGCTCCTGGGACCAAGGAGCGAGGCCTGGCCACCCTCCAGCAAAAGACAACAAGGTCCCTTGTTGGGAATGCCATCGTAAGGGCCTGCCAAACACAGCCCTGCGTGAACAGTGGTGCTGGCTTATGGAAATCCTTCCTCTGATCACTCCCCAAAACAGATCAGGATGAGAAAAACGGTCATGGTTACTGAGTTCCAGGACACGCCAGACACGGTTAGTCCTGTGTGTAAACGACAGGGAGTCAGCACAGCTCCCCGCGGTAGGCACTTGCTCTGCCCTGAGTGTTCAGGTCTCCTCCCAATTTGTATGGTGAATCTGTAACCAGACTCAAGGGCTTGGGCTCCATCGAAGGGAATAGAACCCAAGGAGATGTCGGAAGCGAAGAACTTCTCAATACTTGTTACAAGTCGAGAGGCAGGGAGGTAGCTGTCGAAGGCTGTGTCCCAGGGGTGGTGCGGGCAGCTTTCCCTGGGCGTGTGGCGGAGCTGGCTTGGGCATGCGGGGTCAGGCGGCACACCTAGAGCGTCAGCAGATGTTCGATGTTCAGCAGATGGTCAGATGTTCAAGAAGTGATGGAAAGCTCTGCCCACAGGAGCAGATCTTAGAATTATAATGAGCTGAAGGTAGCCTGAGGATGACTGCAGGGGGCCCCTGCACAGGGCCTCAGCTCCCGTCCGGCTCAAACTGGCTCAAGTAAGGGGCTCCCAGGGGAGACACCTGCCTGGGCATCTCCTTGGCTGGAACCGTGGACTCTGCACAATAGAACACACTTCCATCCCCACTTTCGTCCCTTCCCCGCCTTCCTTCTGCTGATGGCTTTCAGTCCTCTTATCTGAGTAACTCTCTGTTGCAAGCTGGTTAACAAATCCCGAACCCACCATGCGATGGTTTGGGAGGTGAGCCCTTTCCAGATGATGAGGCTTAGATGAGAGAGGCCTTGAGGTTGGATCCCCCGTGGAGGGACTAGTGTCCTTATGAGACAGGGAAAGACCCTCACCGTGCCAGGACGTGTGGATGTGGCCAATTACGAGCCAGGAAGAGGCCCCTCCCAGAACCTGACCGGGCCATCGCCCTGATCTTAACTTTCAGCCTCCAGGACTGTGAGAAATGAGCTTCTGTTAAGCTTCTCTGTCTGTGGTGTTTTGCGACGGCAGCCAGAGCTAACGCAGGACTATTATCATCCCATTTTATAAATGAGAAAATAGGTTCAAAAAGGTGAAGTAATCAGCCCTGATTAACCCAACCGTTGAGCGGCAGGTGGATCAGGCTTACGGCCTGTGTGAGTCTGTCCTTGTCAACCCGAAGATCTTAGATTTCTCGGGCAGCTGAGAGTGTAAATCCCTGCTTTGGGCTGGAACCTTAGCGGTGTGGCCTTCTTGTCTCATCAGACTGCTGGACTTTGGACCTTTCTCAGTATCCAGGCCTCCGTTTCCCTGGACACTACCTCCTGACTCCACCAAGCTCCCCCTCACTTTAGGGAGCAGCTATGTTACCTTGCTCAAGTGCAAATGCACCGTGAGGCTCCTGCACAGGTCTCAGTTCTCTCCTTTCTTGGCCCAACCCCGGGATCCTACTCTCTCTCCTCAAGACTCGAGGTGCCACATTGCAGTTCTCTACCTTCAAGACTGTGTTCTCCCCATCGCAAGGCTGCTTTTATTCACTTTAAGCAGACAGTTTAAATCCCCTAAGAGGTGGGCTGCTATTTCTTTGCATGTGTGTAGTTTGTGTTTGCCTTGCTTCTCTGGTGATCGCGTCCCCTTGAGGAGCAAGGGCAACCCTGGAAACCCCATGTATTGCAACTCGGTGAGACTAAAACAGAATTGTGAAGAGAAGGGTCCAACTGGCCAGCTTTGTGACTGAGGGAAGGCCGATGTGCGTGTGTGTGTGTGTCTGGTGGCGGGGGTGGGGATGCTCACTGTTGGCAGAGAGGGAGCCCTGCTATTCTGGATGTATCCGTGTTTGTGTTGACATTTCATGTTTGCAAAAACCTCACAGCTTGATGTGTTGATCCAATAAAATCATCAAGGGAGGGAAATGAAAACACCCAGAAGATCGGTGGACAGGGGGGCCGACTGTGTGAAAGGCACCAGAAAACTCTTCTTGACACACAAAGCATTGCTCGAAGGGGAAAAAAAAAAGGCAGTCAAGGAAAAAAGGTCCAGCAGGCAATAAGGTGATGGCAGGTGCTCTGCGTTTGCCTTGGGTCTCTAATGATAGGCTTGTATCCTATTAGGGCTTGACTGACACAGAACTTATTAACAAATTAAGAAGTGTTCGTTCCTTGAAATATTTTGGACGTTATACCGACTTTTTCTAGTGGGTTGTTGAAAGGACTCTATTATGTCAGTTTGGCGTGGAACCCAGGAAATGAGCTGGCACTCTTCAAAGTTAATAAAACATCATTTGTCATAGGATTTGCAGGTGTGACTCAGTTCCTGTATTAAAATATACAGTAAAAACCGAGGGCTGAGGGGCCAGCCCTTTGCCAAGCCTATCGAGTCTTCTGTAACTGGCCTGCTCCGAGCTATCTGGAGTCTTCCGTGTGCAATCGAGGTTTGATGTGTTTTGTTTGTATGAGGATCGGGCCTGGTACCCTCACCCCCACGTGATCCCTTCTTGCCAGGGGCTGAGTTCAAGTCATCCCTTGCTGTCCTGGGGTGCTGATTGGAGCTCTGGCATCGTGTGACTTCGGTTGCTGTGAAGATGGGGATTTTGTTGAATTTGTTTGTTCATCCATTTGGACGTGCTCGTGGCAGGGGCAGTGGCCTCACAGTGGTCAAAACCAGAGTCTTTCTCCAGGTGAAGTGGGTTCCAGAGGTGACTGGACATGTCAGTGCAGAGTGCGGCTGTGTTCAGGCTCTCACCTTCCCAAGCCGTTCATTGCTTATGGGATCCTTCCTCCCAGGGGCCCAGAGTAGGGTGATGTCCCCAGGATGAAGGGCTCCCACCCCAGCGTAGTTCCGCCCTTTCCCTGTGGCTAAAATTCCCTTTGAGGATGATGAAGAATTCATATTTCAGGTAGAAGAGCATTTTTCAATCGTTTTGGTTGCAGGGTCCCTTTACACTTATAAATTAGTGAGAACTCCAAAGAGCTTTTAAGTCAGTTGTATCTATCGATATTTATCATACACGACAGGAGTCAGCAAATTATGGCCCATGGGCCACATCTAGTCCAGGATTATTATTATTATTATTAATTATTATTATTATTATTTATTTTTTTGTAAAGTGCTACAATGGCAGAGCTGGTCAGTTGCAGCAGAGACTGTAGGATCCGTGAAGCCCAACATGTTTATTATACCTCTACCTTTACAGAAAAGTTTGCCAGTCCCTGACATAAAAATTAAAATGAGAAATGTTTAAAATATTTATCAATTCATTTAGAAATATCAATAAGACCATGGTAAGAAAACAGATTACATTTTTTGTTTTTTTTAATTGAAAAACATGTCTATACTTTCCAAAACAGGCAAAACAAAACAAAAAAGTGCTTGCTCAGTAAGACTCAGAATGGCATCGTTTTATACTTTTGCCAATTTCTTTGATGTCTGGCTTAATAGGAGCGAGTGGACTCTCATCTGCCTCCGCATTTGATCTGCTGTGGTACGTTGCTTCTAGTTGAAGCGGGTGAAGAAAATCCAACTTGTGGAAGTATGTCGTTAGAAAAGGGAGGAGTATTTTAATAGTCATTTCAGATATTTACGGATGTTCTTCTTTAACACTACAACAAATCTTGACAAGTGGTAACTTCTAGGAGGTTGCATATAGAATCTGAAACCGTGCAATGCAAATTTCATACTCGGTTACGTTTAAATACACGGGTCTAAACTGCACTTTGGTTGGATCTTACACCCATGTAAGATTTTATAACAGCATGCATTAATTATTTTGAAAATATCAGTTCACTGAGTTATTCAGATCTCCCAAATGTTGACATATTTCATTTTGCACCGTATCAAAATATCACATTTATTAATGTCACCATCAAGCTCCTTTAAAGAGTCCTTAAGCTGTCAAACTCATGGTGGTACATGCAAGTTCTCCAAAATTCTAATTTTTCTTGAAAGCTCACATTTTATAATTGACATCAAACACTGTCAGTTGTTTGCCCTGTCGAGATACGCTCATTTCGTTCTTTTTCAAGAAAATGTCTGCCAAATACCCAAATCTGTATAACCGTAGTTTGTCTGTCAGTCAGATGGAATGATGTCTCATAAAAAAAAAAAGACAAATTCAGCTGGAGACTCAAAAACAGTTGCATGAGAGCATTTCCTAGAGACAGCCATCGTACTCGGTACGCGGAGGTGCTCTACGTATATTTCTCATTTATTTACACAACGTGTTTAAAATACGTATACTCAATGGTTGTGATTTGATAAAATTCATGCTTTTCTATGTTTATCAAGGACATTCTAAAGCAAAACTGTTTTTTCTTTCTTGGAAAAAAAAACGGTGGTCAGGAGTATGATGGTCACGAGCACGGTTTCCGGCCCCTGCCTGGCCATATGCGAAGGCACCGTGTTTCACCCTCTCCATCACTATCCGTGCCTGTGTCTACACAGTGAAGACAAATATCATCTTGCTGTGATTATGAATAGAGTTTTGACTTCATGGCCTCTTAAAAATGTGTCCGTGGACTCTACTTTGGAAACCCGCCGAAGTGGCAAGGTAACAAACTAAATTCCGTTGGTTCTGGGAGATGTTCTGGGGTAAAGGGTTTTATGATTAAGTCATGTTGAGAAAATATCGTATACTGCATCACACTGTGGGGATTTTCCAGTACTCACTGGGTTTTAAAAGCTCTGAGAAGTCCTCAAAAATCAAAACAACAGCATCTTTTAAAAAAAAGATTTTATTTTAAAAAAGAGAATCACTACATCCAGTGTGGGGCCCAAACTTTAAACCCCAAGATGGAGAATCACATGTTCTAGGGACTGAGCCAACTGGTCGCCCTAAGAATAAACATCTTTTAACTTTGGATTTCCCAAAACCATTGGGGGGGGGGGGACATCCCTTTTCCTTTTTTTTTTGATGTATGTGACTTCCCTCTGGGAAACCATCAACGTGGCTCTTGGGATCCCTCCCGAGGGTGGGCAGAAGTGCTGTCAGGGGACGGTTTTCTTTCTTTCTTTCTTTCTTTCTTTCTTTCTTTCTTTCTTTCTTTCTTTCTTTCTTTCAAGATTTTATTTATTTATTAATGAGAGACACACACAGAGAGAGAGAGAGAGAGAGAGAGAGAGAGAGGCAGAGACACAGGCAGAGGGAGAGGCAGGCTCCACGCAGGGACCCCGACGTGGGACTCGATCCCGGGTCTCCAGGATCATGCTGCCCTGGGCCGAAGGTGGCACTAAACTGCTGAGCCACCAGGGCTGCCCAAGGGAATTTATTCAACACCACGTTTCCCAAATGTGGGCCATTGAGAAGCCTAAGACCCCGTAGTGTGTCCTGACTGTCGGGCTTGTGGACTTGAATACATAACGTCTTGTGCACGTGCAATGATCTTCCCCTTGTGTCTAGAAGCGGCCGCCACTCACAGAATGTGGCTCCTCCTGGAGGCTCCGGAGTTGGTGGTGGCCGCGAATGGCAAACATAGTAGAGACTAATGTTTATTAAGCGTCCGCTGGGTGTGAATGCCGGTAAGGGCTCGTCTCAGGTCAGATTTCCAGATCTGGAGAAGAGGATTTGTGTGCAGGGGACCCCTATAGGATCGCTCTGAGAATTGGAGGAATCAGAAGAGAGGAGAAGAAATGAAGCCAGGGTGTAATTTCGGGTGAAGTCCCAGCCTCAGCCTGGTCATATGGGGGGGACGGGCGGGGGGCAGGCTCTGCAGTAGAAGGTGGTGGAGTGCGACCTCACTCATGGCAAAGGCAGCGGGCCTTCATACTTCCGCCCCCCTCGGTTGCTGGCTATGAGCCACCCCAGCAGGTGATGGTGGTGTCGGGGGACATGAGCCCCCAGGTGTTCTCTGGCTTTTTCTGGGCCTCACCACAAAGCAGTTTGGGCAGCCTTCAAACAGTTCTCTGACAAGAATCACAGGTAGTAAGAAGACGAAGGAAAAAAAAAAACACCCCAAACTCCTCCCTACAGGAGGCAGGTGCCCAGGGACCATGAGGGTGCTCCCGGGCGGTGCAGTGGGCTGGGGACCTCCGCCAGCACCCGCCACGGAGCTCACTAGCTCATCCAACCTGCACAACGACCACAGAAAGTCCGTATTATCAGCTCCTTTTTACCTGGAGGAGACTGAGGCTCAGAGAGGGAGACCCACTTGCCTATGGCCCCACAGCCGGGAAACAGAGCCAAGGCCCAGAGCTGGAAGCCCATAGCTCTGCCACCACACCGCACAGCCTCTGCTTCTCCAACGGCCACAGCCGTCGCGCGTGTCACCAAGAGACTCTGGGGACTTCGTGGGCGGGATACCGGAGGCACCGGCTGGTGGGCTAGTGTTCGGTGACACCACGGGCTCCTGCCAGCGCCGTGCTCGGATTTCAAAGCAATTTCAAGGGCAATCTGGATTTCGGTTATTTTCTGTCTCCGCCGTCCTCTGACTTAAGCAATTTTAATCAGAGTCAAAAGCTCCAACTGCAGTTTGTTAACAGCTAAGAAAACAACGGCCAAAGGTGAGAGATGGTTTTTGAAGAGCTACAAGGCGCTTCTGTTGGCGGAACAATGGCGAGATGGCTGTTTGGGCGGGAAACGACGTCGTTTGGATTTCTAATTCAGCAAAATTACTTAATTGGCAACATGTGCTTCCCAATCACAGAGAAGAACAAGAAGGTGGCTTGTAAGGGGGGGCTCTTGGGGGGTGAAGCAAGACGGCAGATGCCTCAGTGTGGAACAAGGAAGGGGTTTCCTTCTAGTCAGTGGGGACCTCCCGTCATTGCGCGCCTCGTCCCTTCCACAATGCTGTGCTCATGAGGACAGTGATGCAAGGCTGCAGCATGGCTCGGGCTGGTGGAGCACCCTACAGCTGTACAGTACAGCCTTGAGGGCACTTAGGGGGGTCTTGACCTAAACTCACAGGGGTTCTCAGCCAGGGACAGTATCCGGCCCCCTCCCCTCCCCAAGCGTTTTTAGAAACATGGGGGGAAATCTTGTGTGGTCACAACGAATAGGTCGTCACAAGGTGAGCGTGTGTGGACTGCTTACTGGGATTTAGTTCCTGGGACCCCAGTGACGCTAACGATCCTGCAGTGCCCAGGAGGGGCCCACCGGGGGGAAGAAGTCTCCACTTAAAATGCCAATTACACATTGAGATACTCTGGGAAAAGGGATCGGAGTTAGAGGATCATCTCCAAATAGGAGACACAACGGCCTCTGAAGTGACCTTTACGTTTCCACGTACCTCTAGAAAACCATGTGTGAAATTAGAGGGAGACAGAGCACCTCAGCAGTTAAGCATCGCTACTCCATGTCCAGAGTGGAGGAGCCCTTGGCTTTGGTGGTGAGCTCCCTGTCGCCGGAGAGATTAAAGAAGAGTCCAGAAACCCCACGTAAGGGATGTTGTTGAAGGCTTGGCCTGAAGGAGAGGATGGCTTAGGTGATCTCCGAGAGGACTTTAATGACCAGGATTCTAGGGTTCTGCTTACTGTTATTCTCAGAATTCCAGGTAAAGCTTGGGAAGCCCAAGGAATTAAAACTGGAAGTTATGCACATATGAGAGGTAGAGTCGGAGAGACAGAGAGGTTGGACGGAAAGGACGTGAGTCGGGTATTGAGCGATGGAGGAGAAAGTGCATCATCATGTCGGAAAGATCTCTAGGTGACTTGTCAACCAGCTCTGAGTCCTGCCCCTACCACTGACTCACTGGCTAGTGTGGTCTTGGGTTTGTCATATTTTTTCTGCGTCTGTCAGGCAATGGGGCTCAGCTGTCCGTTGCTCAGAATCTGTGAGTGCGCCGTGTTCTCTGACATAATTCTACTTGGGTCTAGATAAGTAGACCTTCATTTATTCTTCTTACCCAGTGTGTGAAATAAAAATAAGGTCTATTTGCTTTTTTCTCATTCACAAGGAGGAAGATAGGCTTAAGTAAGCTCGAATGCTAAAATACCTTAAAAGTGGAAAATATAGTAAAATAAGTGCCATTCTGGAGATTTTTCTTCTCTAATGCCATCCTACAAATTCTAGTGCTGGTGGGCAAATGGGTCTCAGGAAGCTGCTTGAAGGCCTCGCAGGTCCTAGATACCCTTATTTTGGAGCCCCATCGCGTCAGACTTATTAAAATTTTCTCACGTTCTCCACGAAATAAAATGTATATATAATAATATGCTATTTTTTTCTGATAAAATGTTTAATAAGTACTTACTTAAATATTTAGTAATATCAAGTTCTATATTTTAGAGACAGAACTTTTTTTTTTTTTTGATCTCAAACATTTTCAGTAGGCCCTTTGAAAGCTCATAGAGGAGGTGGGCAGGGGGTGGGGGTGACTGGGTGATGGGCACTGAGGGGGGCACTTGACAGGATGAGCACTGGGTGTTATTCTATATGTTGGCAAATTGAACACCAATAAAAAATAAATTTATAAAAATAAATAAATAAATAAATAAATAAATACATGCAAGCTCATAGATCCTAGTTCCCGTAACTATTAGCGCCTGACGTTAGGTAAATGTCTTTAGAGAAGAGACATCAGGTCAGATTAAGATCTATTAATAATCGTAGAAAGAGAAAAGTTCCTGCCTCGTAGCCTCCCTGTGTGCCCTACGAGGCTAGCCCTTTCAGGCCAAGATGGGTCTCAGTTCAGGGGGAAGGCTCAGCGAGCCAGGAGTAATGGCCAAATGGTGGCAGCTAACTTGCAGGTGCCCGCGGAGAGCGGCGAGGATGTTTGTGCATGTGCACGTGTGGGTAGGTGTGGACGGATGAGGGTGCTGGAGGTGAGGAGACGTGAGAGGAGAGAAACCGCAGCGTCAGTGCTGGGGTACCACAGGCAGTACTCTGAGATGGCCCCCCAGCACCCACCCCTGGTGCACACACCCTGTATGACCCCCTCCATCAGGGTGCGGGGACCTGTGAACATGAAGAGTTACGGTATATGGCAAGAGGAAGGGGTTTTGCAGATTAAGGCCCTCGTTCAGCTGACTTTAAGTTCATCAAAAGGGAGATGACCTTGGGTGGGCCTGATGTGACCAGGTGAGTCCTTCTGAAGGAGGTCTAGAGGTCAGAGATGTGAGAAGTTACAGACGCTCTCCCGTTAGCCTTCGTTATGGCCTAAATGTCGCCTTCCCACCCCCTCCTCCGATTCGTGTGCTGAAGCCTTAACCCCCAGAGTGATGGTGTTTGGAGATGAGGGTCTTTGGGAGGAAACTGGGGCTCAATGAGGTAGTGAGGGGAGGCCCTTCTCATAAGAAGAGACACCAGGAACCTGGCGAAGAGAAGGTCAGGTGCAGACATAGAAGATGGTGTCTGTAGCCCAGTGAGAGAGCTCCTTCCAGAACTTGACCGCACTGGCACCCGGATCTCAGACTTCCAGCCTCCAGCACTGTGACAAAAATAAATTCCAGTTCAGCTAAATAAATAGTTTCAGCTCTGCCGCCGATGGTGTGTTTTTATGCAGCCAGCAGACGGACGGGCCGGGACGAGCGAGCCGCCACGTGGTCGGGGCCTCGCAGCTGGAGTCGCAGGTGCCTTCAGAGGCCCAGGGCCTCGGTTCTAGGCTGTGAGGGTCTGAACACGCCAGCGACCAGTGAGCTCAGGTGACAACCCCAAGGTCCGGATGAAAATGCACCCGCAGAGGACTCAGCTAAGCGATGCCTGGGCTCCGGACCTGTGGAAACGGGCAGGTGGGGGTGTCACTTTGGGTCGTTTGTCGTGTAGCTTCGAAAGCCATCCCACGGTGCCTGCTGCAGGTGTGCCCTTCTGCAGGACTAGACAGGAGTTGTGGGGCGGGGGACCAGTTTCCTTCCCTCACTTTTCCTCTTACTGCTGCTCCACTGACGTTTCACATCTGTACGATTCACGTCCTACTTCTCTTAGGAAAAGCCGACTTGGCTTCATCATCCAAAGTCCATTTACTCACGTACTTGGCGTGTGGTGGCATTTCGGTGGCAGAGCGCTTGGCGTGTTTTCCCACGCAGGTAGCCCAGGAGAGGTTTCAGGAGTTGCAAAGCAAAGAAGACGAGACGCTTTTAGCAGCCATGGCTTAAAACAGAGAAGCTGTACCATAAGAGACCAATCATTTCTTTCCAGATCATGTTTCCAGCTCTTTTCTCCTATTGTGGACAGTGACTGCTCGTGTTCAAACAGGGTCAGCGGGCAGCTGGGTGCGTGTTGGGTCCCCAGGAGGTCGTCTGCCCTGCTTTCTTCCTGGAGAGCTGAAGAAGCTGGGAACTCACGCACCCCCTGACCCCCCAGTTTCCATATTTTCTTGACTCAGCATTTCGTGGGAAGAAAGCTGAGTCTGGATAGAAAAAAAAATCCAACTCGCCCTCCTTGATGGTTAGGGAAAGAAAATGCTTCCATAGATGGGGGCCCCGGTGGCTGTGAATTGTGCACATCGAGGAAACTGGCTGTTGGGTATCCCTTCCACCTTGGGCTGGGCTTGACTCACGACTGTTGCGTCCCGCACACGGTATCGCTTTCCCTCGTGACTCAGGGCCTCTTCCTAATTCCTCTCTGAAAGCCTCGTCCTTTTCATTACGTGGTCATAATTATTTCTCTGTCGAGTGCATAACCTAACACCTCTACTTGCACGGTGCCAAGGTTTGAAACCATAATAAGAGGAATGCTCACCTTTGAAGCCATTATTTCAATCATTAGGACACAGTTTATTCCTTGAGAGGACATTAACATTTGAAAATGTGTCAACCAGAGTAAGAAATCCATCATGATCATAGACCACCTGCCAAATGATTAAAATGCAATGTCCTGATTTTCCTGGATTTTTTTAGATCTGACATCAGTTTACGTTTTTATGGTGTCTTGGTTCAGTTCCTTGTACATTGCTTGTGAACACCAGAGGAGTTTGATTTTCAAACAAGAAACTAGAAAAAAAAAAATGCGGTCGGAAAGGGGCAAAGGGATCCCCCGGGAGCATCAATGTCGATGGGAGAGATTGCGTCTCCCCGGCCCCCACCCCTGGTCCAGAAGCCATTTTCATCCTAGCGGGACTCAAAGCTGGAATGGCCTCTGCATTTGGGCACCTATAATTTTGAGCGAAAATGAGTCTGGTTGCTGTGCTGAATTTCATAGAAGACTTTAATGAGATCATCTCTGCAGTTCAATCGGTAAGGAGTAAAGGACAAATATTCCGCTTCTGTCGAGCAAAGAGCCACATTTCATCACTAATACCATTGAAACTGTTAGTTGCAAACATCTAGCAAAAAAAAAAAAAAAAGGTGGTTTGAAAGTAAAATATAAATTCTCTGGAAGCTGGAACGTGGGGTTAATATCATGTCAACCCAGAGATTTTCTGGGCAGTGTTTGTCGTCAAGGTAACACAACTTCTTCCTAAAGCTCCGAGAGGAAACTAGCAAAGTAAGATGGTACAATTAGAGTGACCTTAGCCATTCACCTTTCAGCTTCTGGAATGTTTTTGAAATGGCTAATATTTTTGGTTAGGTATTGCTTTCTCTTACCTAAGGCTTCGTAACAAACCATCCAAATTTCAACGGCTCGAAACGATAACATTTATTTTGCTTATGGATGTATAACTTGGGCAGGGATCAGTGGGGACCGTTGGGAAGTTAGCTGGGGTAGCTTGCCGGCTGGGGTCGGGATCATCCGAAGGCTCGTCCACTCACCTTGGGAAGACTGAGGTAGTGAGCTAACACAATTGGGGTTCTTTAGGCATCTTTCTATTTCTGTGTGGTCTTTCCAACGTGGCAGCTCCAGGGTAGCTCGTCTTCTTATAGGTCGGCGTCGGGCTCCCAGGTGCACATCCTCCCTAGGAGGGAGCAAGGCCTAGGGGAAGCAATACCATATTATTAACTTAAAATTTTGTTGGGAGGGTAAGATTTCACATTAAGTGTTCTTATAGTAAAATAAAAAAATAAAAAAAATTAAAAATAAATAAATAAATAAATATTAAAAAAAATAAAAAGGAGGAGGAGGAGAAAAGGAGAAGGAGAAAAAGAAGAAGAGAGAGCATTCTGGGCGGAAATTGCATCACGTTTATAATCCAGTCTTGGAAGACAGCACTTCTGCTGCGTTCTCTTTGTGAGATGCGTGTCACTAACCTGGCTCACATCCAGGGGCGGTGGAATTTGACTCCACGTTTGGGGCCCTTTGATGTGTAAGGGTGATCGCCAGTTGTGAGCGGATGTGGACCGGGGTGAAGAAGGGGCGGCTTCTCAGCTCAGGCAGTTAGGGAAGAGCGCCAGCCTCCGTCAATAAGGAGCAAAGGAAGATATCCTCTAGGAAGCGGTCTCTAGACACAGAAGATTGTCCCCAGCCCCCTCCAGCTAATCAGCCTTGTGGCTGGGGATGCTCCTCCCGTCGACACAGCCCCGTCACGCTAGACCTTGGCTAGTGTTTGTGTGCCCAGCTAGACTGGAAGCATCTTGAGGGCAGGAGCTGTACCTTTCGTTCCCGTCAGCTCCAGGCCTGGCCCCGGTGGATACCTGTGAGTCGGTTAGTGCCCTGACTTCCTGTGTCTTCTAACTCCTACATAGCTCTGTGAGTCGGGAACCTTTACGCTGCAAGTGACGGACACCTAACCTGAGCTACAGGTGGTCATTGAAAGGCATCCCCGGGTGCCCCCCATCTCCCCTTTCTCCCTGTCTTCTGTTGTCTCTAATTTGTGCATGTGGATTCGTTCTCGGTTCAGTTCTCTTCTGTGGTATAAAGAGATAGGTATGGGAAGCTCCTGATGTGTCTCCTCACATTTTCTGATTAATCCCAGAGCAAAAAGAGAATGTATGTTTCTAGAAAGCTCAGATGGCCGTCATTGGTCAGATTCGGGTCGTGGCCTTTCCTCTGAAACAATGTCCGTGGCCAGGGTTTGGGGTCCTCTGAGTCTTGTCCTCGCACCTATGAGAGAATCAGGGCTGGGTGGTAGCCAGCCCCACCAGACCAGAAGGTTGGTGCTCGGAAGGCGGAAGGCGAGGGCAATGTGCATCTACTACAAGCTCACTCAGCAGGGAGGGAGGAGCGAGCGGCTGCAGAGGTTCAGGGCTCTTAGAGGAGGAGGAAGTGTAAGGCAAGGAAGGAAGGGGCAAGACTCTCTCCTCTTATGGAGCACTAAACGTGTGCTGTAAGCAGTAGGCTCTTTGCAGGTTCTGATCTCATTTGATTCCCCAATAATTGAGTAAGGCAATTAGGATAATTTTAAGTTTAAAGATAAGAAATCAAATGAAGGTAAGGGTTCAAATCCAGGACATGTTTTTTTTTTTTTTTTAAATAAGTGGCTCCAAATAGAGGTTTTTTTTTTTTTAATTAATTTATTTATTCATGAGAGAGGCAGAGACACAGGCAGAGGGAGAAGCAGGCTCCATGCAGGGAGGCCGACGTGGGACTGGATCCTGGGTCTCCAAGGTCACGCCCTGGGCTGAAGGCAGGTGCTCAACCACTGAGCCACTCAGGCGTCCCACAAATCCAGGATATTTGACTACAAAGGCCTTGTGCTTTCCTTTAACCGGGGTTTCTAAATCTCAGCACTACTGACATTTAGGATCAGGTAAATCTTTCTTTGTTGGAGGGTGGACTGTCTTGTGCCTTGTAGGATGGTTAGCAGCGTTCCTGGCCTCCACCCATTAGGCAACAGTAGCACTCCCCACCCAGTTGTGACCCAGAATGTCCCCAGACATTGCCAAATTTCTCTTGGGAGGGAGGTAGGGAATGGTTCCAGGTGAGAACCAGTGCTCTAAAGCAGGCAGCTAAGCTAATACAAGGTTATGGTGCCTAAAAATCCATGCACCTGCCATTGAGAAACACCACTGCAGGTCATGTCCTTACATTTTCATGTGCTTCTGTTTGTTTTGGACAACTTCGGCGCTCACACGAGTGATTTCCCTAATCCAGTGGGAAACAATAAGAGGTTTTCCATACAAGGGAATTCTTGGTGTTCTTGGTTCACAGAAAATGCTTTTTCATTTGGAACGCACACCCGAGAATCAGCCTCAGGAGCAGATAGAGCTTCTATTATAACATAAAAAGAGAAGATGGTAAGTTGGAAGGTGTTCAGTTCCGTCCTCCACAGTCTAGGTGAAATGAAAGTGGGGAGTGTCTCTGTGGTGACTCGTCCCCAAGAGCCATTTGGTGCGTGTACAAAGTTTTGTGTCTGCGAGCGGTCGAGATGCAGTTTCTTTGCGGAGAGAAGTGTTCGCAAGGCCTGGTGGACGGAGCTGAGGGAGGAAGTTGGCACAGCCCCTGCTGACTTCATCCCTCCTGCCAGTCTGAGCTGATTTGTAAGGCTGTGTCTGGTGCCAGGGATGGAGTGGGAAAGGGGAAGTAAATCCAAACAAAAGAACGCCCCTGAAGTGTCTGAAAAGAGGCTTTTAGCACCATTCTTTTAGTGCTCTCAGGCAGACGGAAGGTGCAAAAATTTAAAAAGCAGCCACAACCACTTTGGAGAACGGGATAGTGTATCCAACACAGTGATATTATCACGTCTATTTGTTGGACAAAGGTCTTCATTGTGTCATAAAATAAAACATGTTTCTCCTTCCAGTTCCTGCTTTGTGATGAATCTTCAAAAATGAGCTTATAAAAGAACGGCCTGGAAACTTGGCAAGGGCTGTTTTTAGACAAGTGCCTTCCAAAATATCCGATCGAAAGGGTTTTCAGACTGTTTTCCTGGCATGCCGTACAATTTGCAAACAATCTCTTTTTTTTTTTTTCCCCCGGTCGGTTGTGGGTGGGAAGGACTGATAGAAGTATTTGAAACTCATTTCTAACATTTATAGACAAATCCCATCCAAGGTTACTAATTTCCAGCATGGATAGCGATGGAACCTTCTTGCCATTAATTATGGAGTTTGCATCTGAACCCCGGAGTATCTTGAAGGGTCTAGTTCCAGGGTTATTACCTGCTCCTCCTCCCTCCCTTCCCTTCGGGATCCCTCATGGGCACTTTCCAATGTCCTGATGAATTCTAGTGGTTAAATCTTTTATCTTTAGATGCTCATCAGATTCTCCGATTTCTTCAGAAATGAAACACTCTAAGTGACCTGAAGATGGGATCAGTTCTCCTCAGTAAAAATATGGTCAGGACAGTCTCCTCAGCCAAAAAATCCAGGGTCAAGTTGTAAGGCCACTTTCTCCTGAAAATAAAACTGCGTGAGTTTATCTCAAAAGGTTACATACTGTACAATTCCATTGGCGTAACAGTCTCAAAAATGACAAAATTATAGAGATGGAGAGTCGATGAGTGTTTGCCAGGGATTAGGTAAGGGAGGAAAGGTGTGACTATAAGGGAATAGCATAGGGACTTTCCTTTGTGATGGCGCAATGGTTCTTTCTCAATGAGGGTGGTGGTTACACAAGTCTACACGGGAGTAAAATGTCATAGGATTATACAAGGACATACCCCCCCCCCCAAAAAAAAAGTCCATGCAAAAATAGGTGAAATTCAAGGAAAGTCTGTTATCTGGTTCATTGTTTGGCGTCACTGTTGACTTCCTGGTTTTGCTAATGTGTTATCGATATATAAGATGTCAGGAGAAGCTGGGTAAGGGGTGCACGGAACCTCCCTGTACTACTTTCGCAACTTCTTGTGAGTCTATAGTTATATCAAAATAAAAAGGTCCAAAGATCCTAAAAAGCCCACCCAAACTGTGTATGGCTTTATCGTGCCCAGTGTGGCAGGGATGAGATGACCCATAGTAGGGTAAGACAGAAATGAGGTGGGTTACTGGACCAACAGAGGATGTCTTGCGTTATGTTAATGGGAGTTTAAAAGAATAACGATAATAGATGATGTTTTGAGTCTTAATATGCGTCGGGTTGTGCTAAAACGTTTTAAGCATTATCTCATTAAATCTTCCTAAGAATTTTGTGAATAAGGATTTTTTCCTTTCAAAGATAACTCTACATATTTGGTAGAGGCATAAAGAAAAGCAAAGGAATTATTACTGACAGAAATATCAGGGTAGTAGCTAACCCTGGTCAGTAGGAAGACCAGTGCTGTCACAGTGAATATATAGGGGTATTGGTTGTATCGTTCCTTTTAAAGTTTTACGTATTCTCTCGATATTTTCCTTGTATGAGTGCTGACGTGTATATGGAGAATCGGGTGGGGAAATACACAAATATGAAAACAAAACAACACAGAGCCCAGGGTAATTGATGGTGTGACAGGAGTTGTTCTATTGACAAAGGCAGAGCAACCGGAGATGGTGACTCCCAGGTAGGGGGTACCTGGCTTGGGTCAGCGGGTCATCGTGACTGCTGGCCTGGAATACTGGACCCTCACAGAGAGGCCCCGGCACGAACTACTGGAGATGCGTCTTCCAGATGAGTAGTGCTGTGGGGGAGACGAGCACGCTTTCCGGTGTGAATCCTGACAGTGGGCTCCTGGTCGAATAATTTCTCATCCCACAGGGACACATGGTCAAACCTCAGCGGCCGGTGTTGTTGAAGGGAGCCGAGCGTTCACACTTTCTTTGTAGCACCTTTAGGATATGGGGACGAGGGGAAACATAGAACGTGAAACCCAAAGTTTAAGAACCAGAAACGGATTTTTGAGAACCCTGGGCCAGACAGGTGCAGAGAAGCTGGGATTGTTCCAGACTTTGCAGCTACTTAGAGGGCCCGAGCGCACCGGAACCTAGGGCTGCACACTTGGCCCCTTCTACTGTTCCCAGGACTTACTGGGATTCTCCGTGAGAATTTAAGGTAAGCACAGAGATATGTGCAAAACGGATAAAAGCAAACATGGGGTAATGGGAAAATAAACTGGGAAAACAAGATAAAGTTCGGAGTAAGGTTTTTGTTCATTAAGTGTATGTTAGCTCTTTTCACAGTGCCATGTGATATTAGCCCCCTCACCCAAGCGCATGCGAGCTCTAAGGAGCGGACCAAGTGGCTCCTTCTCAAAGCTGGCAACAGAATGGGGAAACTTGGAGATAATTGATCGTAAATTATTTTTTAAACTTAATTTTTTATTTATTTTATTTAATTTTTTTAAAGTTTATATATTTTAGAGCAAGAGGGAGAGAGTGTGAGAGTGAGCACGGGCAGGAGGGGTAGAGGGAGAGGGAGAGAATCTCAAGCAGACTCCATGCTGACCACGGACAGAGCCCAAGGCCCAAGGCAGGGCTCAGTCCCCCAACCCTGAGATCACTACCTGAGCTGAACCCAAGAGTTGGATTCTTAACTGAGCCACCTAGGTGCCCCTTAAATGACTTTTAAAAAATTATAGAAGTAGTATATAAAGTACTGTAAAAACTCAAACAATGCAGATGTGTCTAGAATAAAAAAGTCTCTGGGGACGCCTGGGTGGCTCAGCGGTTTAATGTCTGCTTCAGCCCAGGGCATGATCCTGGAGACCCGGGATCGAATCCTGCGTCAGGCTCCCTGCATGGAGCCTGCTTCTCCCTCTGCCTATGTCTCTGCCTCTCTCTCTGTGTGTGTCTCTCATGAATAAATAAATAAAATCTTTAAAAAAGAAATCTCTGTCGGCACCCGGCTATCTGTATTCTGTGATCTGCTTTTTCTCTGAACAAAGTATCTTAAACGTCTTTCTGCCTGGGTGACATAGCTCTACCTCCATCATCTGAATGACTGCATCACAGCCCAAGGCGCGTAACTATTCTCTTAGTGATGGACATGAGAGTGAATCCAAATGAACAAGAATCAGTGGATATTCCAGTCCTCGTGACTTGACTTGGGCCACACTCTACGTGGTTTTGTAAGACCTGTTCTCTGAATTGGGAGAGCCCAGTGTCTGCACCTTTGACTACATACTATCAAGGTGGCCACCAAAAAACATAACGAGTTATATTTTCCCCATTAGATATATTTGCCCATTTTGCCACATTCTTTCTCTCTATATATATCTTGTCAATCTTTAAGAATTTTGCCTATCTGAGAGATGACAAGTGGTTTCATTATATTGTTTCAATATTCCTTTCCATGGTTCCTAGGAAGGTTGACCGCGCTTTCTTGTGTTGTTTGCCGTTTCTGTTTCTTCTGTTAAATTGCCTAATTGTGTATCTACTTTCCTTTTTGAAAAGAAAAGTTGTTCTTACTGATTTGTAGGCACTGTTTATGAATGGGTAGCGACTCTATGATGGTGCAGATATCTCCTTTTGGTTTATTGCTTTTCTTTGAGGTTTGTTTTTATGGTGGTGTTTGCCTCAGAGATGTTTTAGAGGTGTGAGTTGTCAAATCAGTAACCTTTCCTTTCATGTGTTTATACATCTTGTGTTTTATTTAGAAAAACATTCTCTAAGTTCATAAAGTCGTTATCTTAAACTTTCTTCTGATAACTTCTTAATATTTGGATCTTTAAGCAGGATTTGTTCTTGCACATAGTTTAAGAATCTAATTTTATACCTTGTTTTCCAAATGGATGGCCTGACATCACTTATAGTCTAGTTCATTCTTTCTTTGTCATATACTAAATTTGCATTTGTTTTCTGAAACTGTCTACCCTATTTCATTGTTTAGTATCACGCCAAATGTCACCCTGTAAAATATCATTTTTTACCTTGGATCTTTGTTGTGCACTTGCTCGTCGTCTTCTTTTTTTAAAAAGATTTTATTTATTTATTCATGAGAGACCCAGAGAGAGAGGCAGAGACACAGACAGAGGGAGAAGCAGGCTCCATGTAGGGAGCCCGATGTGGGACTCGATCCCGGACTGGGGATCACGATTTGAGCTGAAGGCAGAGGCTCAACTGCTGAGCCGCCCGGGCGTCCCATGCTCTTGCTCTTCTATGTGAACTTTAGGTTCAGCTTCTCAAGTTCCATAAAAAACCCTTTTGATACTCTAACTAGCATTTCTCTGAGTCTATAAATTAATTGTGAGAGATTTGATATTTTTACAAAATTTAGTCTTCTCATTCATTTGGGAAAAAATTTTTTTAGTACTTCACTAAAATAGTTTTTTAAAATAAGATTTATGCATCTCTTTATTTGGTTATGTCTAAGTATTTCACAGTTTTTGTTCCTCTGGGGATTTTCAAATTTCATTGCAATTTCTATTAGGGTTTTTTTTTTTATTTTTATGTGTGAAGCTATTGATTTTCTATATATTGATCTTATAATTGGCCACCTTACTGAACCTTCTTATTGATTTTCTGTTTTTTGGTTTATTTTCTTTATTTTTTGAAAAATAGATAATCATGTCATCTGACAATAATGGACGTTTTATTTCTCTTCCCCCAATACTGAATTTTATTCACTTTTCTTACCTAATTGCATTGATTAGAACCTTCGGAATAATGCTGAAAACAGTTATCGGTTATCAAATATCAATCAAAAAGACAAGAAATAACAAGTGTCGGCCAGGGTGTGGAATAAAGGGAATCCTGTACACTGTCGATGGGAATTTAAATCATTTCAATTATTGTGGAAAACAATATGGAGGTTTCTCAAAAAATTAAAAATAGAAATACAGTATGATCTAGTAATTCCACCACTGGGTATTACAGATGAGGAACTGATGCTCCCTGAGGGTAAGTCACTTGCCCACACTCACCCTAACGCTTGTAAGCACCACATCCTACCTACCTACCTACTGTCTTTACGATTTTGTAACCTGATTTGGAAAACAAATCCATAGATTCCTTGTCATGTCAATAGCTATGCATACTATAGCATTAAAGGTAATTGCTCCACAATATTGCATCTTATGTATGTACTCTATTTTACCAGAATTAACAATCCTGAATAGCAGACTATTTACTAAATTGTACTGAACACTTATCACGAGCTGGGCATTGTTTTGGGCACTGAGATAAGAAGGATGTGGTCTTTGACCACGTGGAATTTTCATTCTAGTCTGGGACCTAGACAATTACAAATAACTCTACAAATGACTATTTAATTGCATATATGAGAGACACAAGGTCTTAGTTTATGTTCAGCATGGGAACTGGTCTGGCCCGGGAGGCGTGAGAAGCCGTGTCTGAGGAAATGACCTAGCAGAGGAAAGTCTTCCTATTGCTTGCTTGTGGTTTGGTGGGCATGATGCCTCTACAGCTCAGTCTGTGAAATGGTGTTAAGTAGACTCCAACCCAAGGAGCCATGAGAACTATATTAACATAATGACATTCTTACTAAGAATCTCTGGGATTAAGATCTCCTTGCTGTGCACAAATCATCTGAATGAATTAAACATGTAATTGAAAGGCTCATCGTGTGCTACTCGAATGCTTTGCTGTACCAGAAATAAAATGAAAATGAAATCATTTTCTCTTTCAAATAAATATTATATACTGTGGGCTTCACTGGCTCCATTAGCACTGTCCGACTGCACAGAGGCGATTATATTATTTATAATACGTGCGGTAGTGAGAGGCTCCTTCAACTTAAGGCAGACAAGCCCTGCAGGATCATTTCCCTCCCTACTGGCCCCCACAGTACTTCTCGCTCCTTCTCTCTCCTAAAACCTATAGCTGTGGGTGTTTCTTCGTGTTCTGTTTTTTGTTTTGTTTTGAGACGCCAGAGCAGGCAGCCATTTTCAAACGGTGTTTCTTTGCTCAATATTGGGAGCAGGTCAAAACTAGCATCATCATGAGACTGGAATATTTTGAGTGACTCAACACTTGTACCATCATGAGACTGGTATGAGAATTTTTTGTTACGCTCTGGTTGGGTCATGATTTGTTTGCAGGTTACCTCTCTTGTACCAACTCAGACACCTAGGGTGTGTTGTTGGGAAGTGAAATGCCTGTGAGATCAGTCACTGACCCTGTAATAAGTTCATAAAGCTCTAAGGAGGTCCTTATCATCTTCCACAGTATGGTAAGAATGGAAGTAATAGTTATCATTCGTTGAATCCTCACAATGTGTCCCGGGCTTCACATAGTTTTCTAATCTGAGAAGGAAACTGGGGATCAATGATGTTAAGTAATTTGCTTAATGTCACTGTGTAAAAAAGTAGAGGCAGGATTTGAATCCAGATCTTTCTGGCATCTGAACATGAGCTTTCCCCATCTCTGGTGCCTCTAAAAGAAATGGTTGCAAATATTTTGACTCTTTTCAGATTGAGAGGTTAGGTCTCCGTCCTCTCCCTTTTGAATCTTTTTCCTTCCTTTTAAAGATGTATTTATTTATTTGAGAGAGAGAGAGAGAGCACAAGCGCATGTAGGGGGAGCAGCAGGGGGCGGGAGTACTGAAGCTGACTCCCCACTGAGAGTGGAGCCTGACACAGCTTGACCCCAGGACCTCAAGATCATGACCGGGGCCAAAATCAAGAGTTGGCCGCTTAACTGACTGAGCCACACAGGTGCCCCATGTCCTGTCCCTTTAAATCTGGGTGAATTTGTGACCATTTCAACAAATGGAGTCTGGTGGAAGTGATACTATATGATTTCTGACGTTGGATCACAGAAGGCCGTGAACTGCTGCCTTGTTTGCTGGAACATTTGCTCCTGAACGCCTACTATTCAGATGCCACTAAGGTATGTGGAAGCCCAAACCACAGGAAGTGGGCATATGTATAAACATTGCAGCTAGAGTTGGCAATTTCAGCTAAGCCCAGACTTTGAGACATCCTAGTCCAGGTGCAATCGAATAAGCTCTAGATGATTCTAGCCCCTATCATTCAATTACCTCCGGATGTTTGAATCTTTCTAGTTGAAGCCTAAATACTGCGGCACACGGGCAGATGGTCCTCATTGTATCTCATCTAAATTTCTGACCACAGAGTCCTGGGCATAATAAGAGCCTTATTGTCTTATTCCACTAAATTTGGGGTGATTTATTGTGCAGTAGTATTTTGCAGAGTTGAAGAGAGCTTGGGTATTGACTAAACTCTCTTCTACCTAATAATGAGAATCTCACCTATTTCTAATTGAGGGGTCGCACGCTGGTGGTGAGTGAGTGAGATCTGGCATTCAGAAGGGGTTGGTTTGGCTGAGGATTTTGAGTTTTAAACATGGTTACGCTTTACATGAGACCTGTATTTCCAGCTTCTCTGGGAAAACTGGAAGATCTGGAAACACTAGATAAGAAAACAGTCCTGTGTTTCTGAATAGCAGCTGTCTCCTTCACCTGGGTCTTGGCTCTCCAGTGGTGGAGTATCGGAGCACTCCTGGGTGCCTACTGGCCCCCCTGCACTTCTCCTTGCTTACCATAGGCAGGTGTGTTTGTAGACCCGAGAGGTAGATGAGCCTTTGGCCTGTTTCTGAGTTTTGAAAAGTGCCTAAGAATTCTTGTTTCTTTTGCTTCTATCTTCCAAAATTCAAGTTTGGGTTGCATTACGGTAATCTATTTTGCATGTATAGTAATTATAGTGATGACTGGAATACCTTTTAATGCTGTGAAATGGCACGGCTTAAGATGAGCATTAAACCCCAAATCTTGTATTTAAGGATCCATCTGTCATGATAAAGAAAGATGGAAGAGAAGTCAATTAACTTTAATTAGAAAAAAAAAATATCTCTCTTGCACTCAGTTTTGAAAAGGAAGGCTGTACTTCAAATGTAGACTTAGTGTTCACTCTATTCAGGACTTATGAATGGATTTGTTCTGGGGGAAGACCTTTCTTTTACTGGAGCCCTTTCTGGAAAAGAATTTGGATTTTGGCATAGATCCATTGCGTTGTGGTTCCTGAGTTGAAATCCAGCTCTTTTGTGCAGCCATGATAAATCATTTGATTTAGGAGAGCCATCAGTGAAAGTAGCTCCTATTTATTTTGCTGGGGTTAGTAGAATATTAATATGACTGCTTGCCAAGTGTCTAAAGGGGTAAAAAGAAAGAGAAGAAGAAATCTCACATTTACTGAACACTTAAAATTCAGACCGGAGCAGAATAACCCAGATCTATTTTCATTGGCAGGATGGCAGAAGGGAATGGCTGAAAAAATTTTTTTCACTCAAATTTCAGGGTTAAATAACATAGGAAATGATTACCAGAGGAAGTTATGGAAACTCATCTCCACCAGAGATGTTTAATGAAAAACAAAGCTTCCTAGATAGGAGAAAGTCATTCCGACTTTGGAACGGGTCAGTGGCAGGAGATAGGGAAGGCCAGACAAAACTTGAGAACCTTTTGAGATCTCCATTAGAGCTTTAATAGCTGCTGTGTGCTTTGCTCAGTGGCCGTAGACCCATAGCAGAAGTCTTTAACAAAGTTGGCTTGGAATTGGGTGCGTATTTGATGGTCATTGCTTATTACAGATTATTGGCTTTTACTGTTAGAATTGTGTTCTTGTGAGGTGAATACAATCTTGATGCCCATCCATGGCTTCCGATGATTTCTTTGGCCCTCTTCAGGATGATGTGAATTACAAAGAGGACTTTCCACCTCATAGACACCGTGCCATACAGCCATGGTATGGTTTTGGCTTCTAAGTTTTATGTTAATTTTCAAGTTTTCAGAGAGTTGTTCAAGTCAGTATGTGGATATTTGCTGAGAGGGGCTCTGCCAAGGGCTGTGGTGCTGATTATGATCATGCTTTTTGCCCTTGTTATTAGAAATCAGCATTGAATGACTAACTCCACTAGGTGAGAGTAGTCGTAGATGATTGTGGATGATACCCAGTGACATAATTTCTTTCTATGAAACAAGCATGTCATTTTCCAGTATCAAAAAAAATAATAATACAATGTTCTCTGCATTCCATGAGGCACCCTCCCCCTGTAGTGGCCATGGGAATCCTCTTCTTTTCTTTCAAAGAAATGTTAGTCTTGTACATCTGATGACTGAAGCCTGTCCTACTTGCCATAGCCTTTAGGAATGAAGAACTTCATTCTCCAGTTTGTGAGAGTGTTACTAGCGAAGAAAACCACACGTAAGTTCCACCCTTCCAGGAACAACACAGATCGTATCTGATGACTGATCAAAGTAGGGATATGCAAAATTCCATCAGACGACGCTCACATTTGATACCAACTGCAGAGTTTGGGGGTCTCCAAGACCATCCTCGGGTTTAATCATCCACTAGGAGATTCAGAAAACTCGCTAAAAGCTGTTATGCTTATGATTATGATTTATTACAGTGAAAGGATACAGATTAAAATCATCCAAGGACAGAGACCAGGAAAATGTTTATTTCTAGAGCTTCTTGTTGTCCTCTCGCAGTGGAGCTGTCGACAGCAATGACTTCACCAATAACAATGTGTGACAAAACAAATGGAGTGTTGCTAAACAGGTCAGCCCACCTGAGCCTTAGTGTCCAGAGTCTTTATTTGGGTCTCCATCATGTAGACATGGTTGACTGTCTACATGGCTGACCTCAGTCTCTACCTCTGATAGCTTGTTACCCAAGGCACCTATGATGGGATTTCTTTAGGAATTGCTTGAAACTCATGAATGTGCAACCTGAAATTGTATAGGTTCTGCTCCGTGGGACAACCCTTGACAAATGGGCAATAAGAGCTGATGGATCAAAGCATTATCTCTTCTTCCTTGATAAACAACATGAGCATCACATAGGATTCAATGGGATCCAGCACCCAGTCTCCAATCATGGTGGCCAACTCAACAATACATCCTTAGGGTGGCTCTTTCCTCTTCCCTGTTTCTTTTTTCTTGCCTGCCACTTCTTTCTGAGCTCAGTCTCCCAAGTAAGCAATTTTCAATCAAGTCTTGTTGCAGCTCTACTTTTGGGGGGAATGCAGCCCATGTACTGTAACATGATGGTTGCTCCCAGCCAGATGTTGTCAGGAACTACATTGTTAGCACATTATATCCCATTGTGTGTGCATGTGTACATCCTTCTCTGCTTTCACTTGTATTCTAAGCTGTATAAAACAAGGCAAAGCAGGTCAAGTTTCATTCTGAGCAAGAAGTACTCTTGAGGAATAAAAACAGGGATATTTTTTGATTGGTCCTTATCTGCCAAGCACCGTTCTAAATTTTATATATATTTATAATCTAATTTATTCCTTAACGTAATCCTTAATGGGGATTAAGGGAGTCACTATTATTTTTCCTATTTACACATAATAAAGAAACCAAGGCTAAAAGACTTTTAGTGACTTTCTTTAGGTGGCTTGGCTGGTGAATGGTGAAGCTGGGAAGCCATCTGATTCCACTGTCTGATGTCAGAGGAGAGCTCTTAAATTCTAGAAATCCCAAGATGCAAATCAATATTAGGCCCTGTGGGGACGGTTAATGGTGTTTGACTACCAACATTTAATGTGTAAGCATTAGGATGGGATTGCATACTGAGTCGATTTTTCTCAGGCAGCCCAGAGAGAGAAGCCAGGCTCCTCTAGTAGGAGTAGAAGGTCTCGTTCGCCAGGCAGGCTAGGGTCAGCAGAGGTGGGCCACTCAGCCTCCTCTGTGGCTTTGTCTGATTGCTAGAAAAGGGTGAACACTGTGATATTTATTTATAGTTACATATAATGTTTATGATTATTTATGATATTTGCAAATAGATGGCTCTGCCTGGTAATTTATGGCTATTTCTTGGGCTTTTAATCACAAAGATGGCCTTAAAAATAATTTCAGTCTGCCATTAGAGGACAAATAGATGGTGTTTGACATGTCAGGCTTCAAGGAGGCATGGCTGGTAACACCTGGGAAACAAAACAAATAGGATTAGGTAATTTACAAAAGTGCTTCATTTTTCAAAAGCTTCTCACTTTCCTCACTTCTTCATGTTAGTATAATGTTTGTCTTAATTAGAAGAAACAGGTCATGACTCTGAAGGCAAACAGATCCATTATTCTTCAAGAAATGTTCTAATCCTCCAGCCTGAGGTCAGGCTGCAGGGATAAGGGGTGCACTGGGAGGGGGAGCATATTTTGTTTTAAACTGCTGCTGAGCAAATATTTCCTTCCCCTCACAACGATCAGCTTCCAAAGCAACCTACAAATGTCTTTCTGAGGAATATATGCGGAATCTAGACCCCAGGCCCAAACCTGGTACACCTGCTTGGGCTGAAGTATTTTATGGTACTTTGATGATAGAAGTCATACCTACTACCATAACTTCTCTCCAGAAGTAGGATCAACCAAGCAAGTGAAGGATGAGGTTTTCTTTCAATTTTTTAAAAAGATTATTTATTTATTTATTAGAGAGAGAGTGCGTGCGAGCGAGCATAAGCAGGGGGTATAGCAGAGGAGGGAGGAGAAGCAGGCTCTCCACTGAGCAGGGTTGGGGCTTGATCCTAGGACCCTGGGATCCTGACCTAAGCTGAAGGCAGGCACTTAACCTACTGAGCCACTGAGGTACCCCACAATTGTCTTTTTTTAAAAAAATTAAAGATTTTATTTATTTATTTGACCGAGAGAGAGAGAGAGAGAGCACAAGCCAGGAGAGCAGCAGAGGGAGAGAGAGAAGCAGGCTCTCGGGTGAGTGGAGAGCCCCATGGGACCATGACCTGAGCCAAAGGCAGACATTTAACTGACTGAACTACCCAGGTGCCCCTCAATAGTCTTTTTAAAAACACGTGGTCATTAATGCATCCCAAAGTTTGTGAGATGCATGTAAATTTCTATTTGTCACATGACATGGCATTATTTGCATGAACCAATTTTATTAGCTTCCTGGGATTCTGGCCCCGAATGAAAATGAAATAAGAACCACGGCGACAAGAACTATAACGAGTTCTGTGTCCTTGGGCAACTTCCGCAAGACTTTCTGAGCATGTGCTAGGAGTGGCAGTGGATTCCAAGATGAACCAGGTGCAGAATGGGCCTTCGAGAAGCTCACAGACGAAGAAGGGAGGTGTTAACAGGAAACCCAAGTACCTAAAATGTGAAAAAGAGTCAAATTCCCTCCTACATAGAGTGTTATAGCAGCTGAAGGATGAGATTATCTCAAATTGAAAGGATTCAGAAAAATTCTGTGGAATCCTTTGGATTTACCCTTGAAGGGAGAGTTGGATTTGAACACTGAAAGGCTGGGCTGGGAAGGGCATTCCAGATGGAGGGAACAGCCTGGACGCAGGCAGAGTGTGTGAAGGCCAGTGTGCGTGGGCAGCAGTTTGGAGAGTGTGAGAGCTGGGGGTGGGAGTCCAGGGAATTGAGGAAAGATGTTGGGGAGATTTGCACATTAGATAAGGAATTGTGGAGTTGCCCCATGGATGACTCAATCCTTTGTCAGTTGGGACTGTGAGTTGCCTGAGGTCACGAGGCTAGCAATTGGCAGTAGCTTGGCTAGTGGAACCTGGCCCCCATCCGGGCTCGCAGTCCAGTCAGCTTTGTGCTCCCCTTGCTCACTTTAGATGACGAGGGGTTTCTAACTTGGCTGTGTGTCCGGTCATCCATGACAGATACCTCGAGGAGCCTATTTTGGGGGCTTAACTGCGGTGTGGTCCTGAGATTTTAATCTTGGAAACCCACCAGCTTTGTGGTTAACCGGGAATAGGTTTGCTCTTGCTTTCCTTCCACCCTCCCTCACCAATTAGGACACGAGTTGGGCCAGGTCTGAGCCAGTAGGGCCCTGGTAACAGGCACGTGGCTGGAGGTATGCATGTGTGAGAGAGAAGGATGTGTGTACGTGCCTGTGTGCCTGCTGGCTCTGGACCAATGCCAAATATGAATCACTTTTGGACTTTTGTTCACTCAGCTTGACATGGGCGAAAAGCCAGCACAAAGAAGAGTTTTACTTTGCCCTAGAGTGTGTTTACTTCTGGGCTTAGCTGGAGCTCAGGAAACGGGGCGTATTTCATTGACTAGGAAAGCTCTTTCTTGAAGTGTGCTGTGGGCTGGCTTAGCTAAGAGATAGAAGCAGAGAATTTGCAGCCCTCAAACCCTGCAAGGACCCTAGAGATCACCTGCCAAAAAGCTTTGCATGGCAGCCCATGGCTCCCTGTATCAGGCTAATACATGCCTCTCAGGGTTAGTCTATCGGTCAACAAATAATAATCAGGAGCTTAGTATTTGCCAGTCAGGGGTGGGCTGGAGATGAAGTGGGGTAAAGCTAGTCAAGTGCCGGCACGGTGACGGCACACAGGTAAGAAATGGGAGCTTCCCTAGTGCAGAGCAGTGCCCTGGAGACCTAGAACCCCAGGTACCAGGGTATCTGCACGGAGGCCATGGTCAGCTTTTCTGGACTTCCTCTCTGCAGTGTCTCTTCTTTTTTAAAGCCCATGTTTCCAGCTGGCATCATCTTTATTTTACAAACTTAGCATCCAGGAAAACATTTGGACTTGCACCCAAACTCGTAGTCAGTTTTTAATTTTTCTGTTAAATCTATGTTTTATAACTTTAATTATTTTCTTCTTCTCCTTTTATTTTTGCCTTGCTTTTGATTTGTGTTAGTTTAAAAAAAAATAACTTGTGTTAGTTTCCTAGGGTAGCTGTAACAAATTACCACACACTGGGTGGCTTAAAACACTAGAGACTTATTCTCTCATCGTTCTGGAGGCTTGAAGTCTGAAATCAAGGTGTTGGCTTCCCTCTGAAGCATGTATGGGAATCCTTTCCTGCCTAGTCCTAGCTTCTGGTGGCTCTCGGCAATCTTGAACATTCTTTGGCCTGTTTCTGCATCACTCTGATTTCTATTTTCTTTGTCATCACACGGCCTTCTTCCCTGTGTGTCTGTGTTCACATGGCTTTATGAAAGCATGCAATCACTGCATTTGGGACCCACCCTAATCCAGTATTGCCCCATTTTAGCTTTAACTAATTTTATCTGCAAAGACCGTATTTCCAAAGAAGTCCATATTCTGAGGCTCCAGGTAGACATAATTTTGGAGGGACACTATTCAGCCCTATATAATATTCATAAAGGGATTTTGGGAGAGAAGAAAGGGTACATACTAGATGATGAGCTCACATTATTATCTTCTTTCTGCATTTTATCCTTCAGAACCTGGAGTGACTGGTTTGCAAGGCTAATTAGTGGTAAGAGCTCCTGGGTATGCAGGGAATGGGGCCAGGAGGGTGGGATGGTCCTCCAGGTTGGGCAGTGACTGAGAATGGTCAGACACCACTGGTTCACCATAGTTCCTTAGCACCTGTACAAAAGGAGTTTAAAGCAGTAGATTCCTAGCTTGGCTTTGACATTTACTACTGGTATAAACTGAACCGAATCATATACTTTTTCTGAGCCTGTTTCCTCACCTGTGAATTAAGAATAGCAATAATACCTGCCTTTCACACCTCCCTAGGGTGTGGTGGAGATCAAGTGAGAGAAAATGTGAAAAGTCCTTGCCCACCTGCTGATTATCTGTATGCATCTGAAGTCAGGGTGACCTTTCAAAAACACACATCAAATCCTTTCACTCCCTTGCTTTAAGCTTTCTAATTGCTCTTTATGTTTAGGATAAGGCCCAGACTTGCTAACATAGCTTAAAAAGTCCTGTAGAATCTGGCCCCAATGTGCCTTTTCAGCCCCAGAGCTTTCTACAGGTTCTATCTCTCTTATATACACGTCTTTAATTATTCTGGCTACATTTGAAAGCTCATTTTCTGGAGTACTTAGTTTAGCCCTAGATTATATTTTTTCTTGAATAATTTTTTGATTCTTTCTTGTAGGAGGATATAATCAAGTGGAGTCTGGAGAAGGACGATAAATAAAAGCAGAGAGCTCTGATTGAAGTGGGAAGGCCTCACTTCATCTCTTATTTTGGTGTCTTGTCTTTGCTTTTTCTACTGCCTTGCTTCCCACAAGCTTCCTTTCATAGAGCACTGCCTGAAAATCACTCTATGGACATTCAGTTCAAAGTGACAGAGGCATACACACACATATTCTCTTTCTTGGATGGCATTAAAATTATAGTACAGAATTTATACAAACAGAAACTTACAAGGACTAAAATGAATACATGTATATAAGAATAGCAATAGTTCAGATCTTTCAACAAATCTCTAGAAGGCAGAAAACATATGGAGAAATAATTGGCTAATAAAACAGAATGAGAACATCCATTGCCCAACAGAATGGTAGGGAGGCTTGGTCCTTGGAGACAGCAAGCATGTCAGAAGATAGGAGTAGAAAGTGGGGCTGAAAACACAAGACAAATTAAAGATCAATGGAGCCATTGATCCCCTCCCTTTATCTTCCACGTGGAACCCACAACAGCCCTTGTCCTCAAGCTGAATATTCTGAAGAAACAGAATTTTGGGGGAGGACTAGTGTGAGGGTTACTACCCCAGAGTAAAGCTCTCTCTGTTCTGCAAGTGAGGGGTCTTAAGATATAATGGCTGGTTTTCCACCTGTTTGCCTGAAGCAAAGCCTGTCAGTTGATAAGCCAAACCTTTATTCATAGAGCTCCTGCTCAGTTGTTCTGTTGCTTCCTTTATGAAAAGATATCTGAAGATTATTAGGACCTTAGAGCAAAGCCTGTAACATGGAAAAGCATGGCTAACAACAAATAAAAATGAGCCTTGAAGAAATGGAAGTAATTCAAGAGACAGAGAAGCACTTAAAAAATTTAGTTCCCTCAGATGGATTTGAGGAAATACTGCTCTCATAAAACAAGAGAATTTTGTAAAAAGGAAAAAAAAAAAAGGATAAAATAAGAAAAATCTTGTGGAACATAAAAGAGGATTGCTAACAAAATTAACTGATATAAAATGAGACAAAGTGAAAGAAACCTCTAAGAACGTAGAATATGAAGAATGAAAGAGAGAAAGAAAGGAAGGGTGGAGAGAAAGAAGGAACAAGAGAAAGAAAGAAGGAAGAAAGAAAGAGCAAGCAGATAACTTGGAAAGGAAAAATGAGTGTTTTGGTCTGTTAAGGCCGCTATAACAAAATACCAGAAACTGGGTATCTTATAAACAACAAACTTTTATTTCTTACAGTTCTAGGGGTTGAAAGTCCAAGATCAAGGTACTGGCATGGTCACATTCTGGTGAGGTCCTCTTTCTGGCTCATAGAACTGGCCCTTCTCATTGTATTCTGATGAGGGGGTCTGGCACACTCTCTGTGCATCTGTTTTTAAAGGCACTAATCCCATTCGTGATCTATCTAAGTACCTCTCAAAGGCCCCACCTCCAACTACCATCACATCAGGCATTAGGATTTCAACATAGGAATTCTGTGGGAACAAAAACATTCAGACCGTAGCAATCAATGTGGCCTTAACCTTCTCAATAGCAACAGTGGAGGCTAGAAGACTTGGACCAACACTTTCAAAGTTCTGAGTGAATGTGATTTTTGTCCTGAAATTCTATACCTAGCTAATCTATCAGTCAAGTTAGAAGTGAGAATAAAGGACTCAAAAAGATTATGATTATGCACACTGTCTTAGGAAGTTATTAGGGAATGGGTTTCAGAGAAAAAAAAAGAAGTGAAATAAGAAAGTGGCTTCCTCTTGTCTTATTAGACAAAGTCCCCAATTTGAAAGAATAGCAAACAGAAACCCCAGCCTAGCAGCTGGGTGGGTCTTAGGTTTAGGGAGAAACTAATCCTGATTGGAGAGGAAAGATGGACTGTATAAAAGAGGTCTTGGCAATGTGGGGGGAAGGGGATCTTATAAATGAAACCATATACTGAGAGCTTAGAAAAATTGTGAAATTATTATAATGTTATATAACATAAAAAAGAGGAAAAGAGAATCAGAAACTTTGGGAAAACAGCAACAACAATAAAACTACAAAAAAGCAATGGTTCATCTATAGGGCAAACTCACCTGAGGCATGATTTTGACCAATTGATGGAATGTGAAGGAGAATCGGGTTGAATATATGCCAGAAATGTGATTTTTTTTTTTTTCATCTTTTATAATTCTATCATGTAAGTCATGGAGAACTTGACTGTGGTTACAAAGAGAATATAGACATTATTTATCTTGATAGTGTAAACATAAGAGAAATGGCTGGCAGAGGTTGGGGAGTGGAAGACAGGAAAAAGGAAATAGTTGTGAATAGTTGACAGGACAAGAAATGAGGCTCTAATATGCCACTTGAAGTTGCAGATGTTGAGTAGAAGATCTGAAAATGGGGCTGTAACTAAAAGAAAGAGGAGGAGGAAGGAAAGGAAGGTACAGGTGGTGTGAGTTCAATTTTCATCTATCATAGCAGAAGTCAGTATATAATGTCTAAAGATAATAAATCAAGAAATGGAGCCATTTATCTATTATATAGAGATTGGAACCACCAGGAGAAATAAAAATAGAAATGATTAAAATTACTTGCCTCTGGGAAGCAAGACTGGGGTGGGGTGGAGGGGAGGGGATTATGGGTTTTCAATTTAAATCATTTGGTATAATATTTGGTTTTTATTTTTTATTTTTTTTAATATTTGGTTTTTAAAACCACATATATGTACTACTTATTTAACATAACAAAATAGACACACATAGACCCAAAGAAAACTACTGGATGACCTTTGAAACTTGCTTTTAGCCCTCAATTTCAATTATAATTAGCTGAAATTTCAGCTCAGCTGAATATAACTGTAATTAAAAATCTCAACTGCCTAATGGCAGACAATTAGCTGGAGCTGTCAGGAGCCAACAAGAATGATGGGCAGTTTGAAGACTTTGCTGTAAGACTTGGCAGCAGACTGCCAAGGATTCCCGCTCCCTGATTCTCTCTTCATGTCTTGTAATCCCAAGGAGGCAGCACAATTTATGGCAGGATCTTTGGCTTTGGACTTCACTGAAGACCTCCATTCAAGTCTTGGCTCCACCACTTATTGTCTATGAGACCTTGGGCAAGTTATTTAACCTTTCTGAACCTATATTTTGTCAGCTCAAAATGGAGATAACACCTACTTTGTATGTTATTATAAAGATGGAATGAGATAATAGGAGTACTGATCCTAGTATAGTGTCTGTCACACTGTAGATATTCAGTCAATGGTAGCTATTAGAGATACATACATTCAAATTTTTTAAAGCTTTCATTTATTTGAGAGAGAGAGAGCACAACCTGGGGGAGGAAGCGGGGGTGGGGAGAGGGAGAAGCAGATACCTTTGTGAGTAGGGAGCCAGCCACAGGGCTCCATCCCAGGACCCTGGGATCATGACCTGAGCCAAAGGCAGATATTTAACTGACGGAGCCACCCAGGTGCCCCCAAACACAACATTTTAAATGGTTGAAATACTTGCTGTTTATAAATATATAGGGCTTTTCCACTTGGTAGGATGTCTTCTGTTCTAGCCTCTGCAATCTACATGTTTGATGTCTTTTGTTCTAGCCT